>NC_069112.1:23112020-23725770 GCF_025612915.1 Magallana angulata
GTTAAACTTTGATAATGTCATTTATCGATTATTAATAAAATGTTCAATGGCCATTTGTCAAACACGGAAATCCCTATCTGCCTGTCAGTAATTTAAATTTGTAAAGAAACATACGTTTGGCTGTTCCATCGGCATTATTAATATGAAACATCTCAATTTAATTTGATTGGCATTCTTAACCTGGAAAATGCTCTCCGAAAGATAATTTGATTATAATAACCTTATGCCTAACCCGTTCTCGATTTATTGAAATAAAATTCATTAAATGGAGTGAACTCCGCCTCCTGCAACAAAATAGATATCTATTCTGACTAATCAACGTTTCTTCGAAACATTAGAACTACTTTGCTTTACCAATAACGATTCACTTTATAATAGAACTATTTTAACAAAAGCTTGGACTTTGGGTAGTTGTGTCAAACAGCAATGTGACGTAGGCTTGTCTATTTCACTGCTTGTCACTCAGCCATGGCTCTTTGGAATCAACAAGATTTATCTGGCTTTTGAGCTAAGACTACGCAATAGGTGCATATTTCGCCTGAGACTGCGTCATTTCTAAAATGTTTTGACGCAAGGAATAGATAGTTTAGCCCAAGGTTTTGTTTAATTGGTTCTTATTGATTGCTATTAAACTGTTAATTCATATAATCTATCTTACCAGTCCTTTTTAAAAGCTCTTTTGACAATTGCCATATCCTTTATTTCAAATTTACTGCGTATGACTTTATACACAATTAGATATAGAAACGGTGTATTTACACAAACTCAGTGAATTTAGAACTGATAAGATTTTGCATAATCATTAGAAGAGTTGTTTCTAAATATTTAGAAAAATACAGCAATCATTTAATTTAACTTTTTAAATTTGTTTCCCCCTGAAATTTCGGTAAATAATAAAGACAGATGACAGGACACTTGTACTTTTCACGCATACTCTTTGCTAACAGAACTCTAGAAACACAATTCATATAGAAAACTAATACGGATCGTCATTTTATTTTATTGTGAAAATGATGTCATGCTGAAACTCAGCATTTTTCTAATAAAGAACCTAATTAAGACTCGTTAATTTTAATATACATAATAATTTCTCCATATAAGACTGTAAGTTAAAAACCAAATTTGTACATGTATATACATGTGGAATGACAAAAGAGAACAATTCTGCTTAAACAGTCTCTAAACAGATTTAATTAACAAAAGTGTATCAATCAAATTTGCTTCCATCACTGGAGTGATTCATTTTTTCCAGAAAAATAAAATAAAATTCTCAAGGAAGATAATGCACTCATATAGCTGTAGATGCCGGACCTTACAATAGATTTTCAGAATCATATCAGAATTAAACATATGTACACGTATGGCATTTGCTTAAGAAATGTTTTGTCTGACAAGACAAACATTTGTTTTGAAAATATAACCAGATTAAAAAAACTAACAGTTGCTTATTTATTTAAGAAATGAATTCAATAGTCATAAGTTTTATACGATATAAAATTGTTTTTGTCAGTTTACGCTTTATAAAAGCGTAAACAATCCAAAACCATTTTTTGTATAAAAATGAAAAAATATTGAAATCATTGTTAAAAAAATAATAGGTTTGCTAATAATTGAAGAAAAAAACCCAGTCATTTCACGTTTCAAATAACGTCAACTTTTTTTTAGTTTTTAGCCAATCAGAAAGCGCGTTATAATCGAAATTAATTGTTCTTGCTGTTAAGGAAATATCCCGACCTCTCAGAATAAGATTTTGTCAACTTCCCTGACATTTTTTATTGTATTTTATTGACATATGACAAGTGTATATCAAAAAGGTGACAAACACTAGAAAAACAATATTAAGTATGGTTTACTATCTGTCCCCAATTTTAACAAATTTTTAAAGAGTGTCGTATAAAAATCAAATATCCATAAATCACTGTACAGAGGATCCCTATCACTGTAATCTTGATTTTACTAATCATTATATTTTTGCTGTTTATCTATTACGTCACATAAATGACCGTCATTTTGCAAAAAAAATGAAAATAAAAATAAAATCATTTTTTCTATATATTTTGCATTTGGAAGTATAGAGCGCAGGTTTGCTCAAGTATGATTTTAACGTATGTTTTTCTTCCCATAATTATACACATCATACTAAAAAAATTTCATGACGCCATTTCTACATTATGACGTCACTGTGGTGATAACATTTCACAAACTGATTTTCAATATGATTTCAACTATCTGCCACCTTATTTTTAAAGCTCTTTAAAAATTTTGGGGGCGAAAAATGCAAAATACCGCACATAGTCCATTTCCCATCAAAGGAAAGTGGAGGTGATGGTGGTTATTCAAATTACATTGAAATTATGAACCTTTTTGTACTTTGTTCTAGTACACTTGAAAACAAGTCAACTTTTTCCTTTTAGGTACGTATGAAGATTCGAACAGTTAAGAACAGTAAAAGCTGTCTTTGTTAACCTTCAAATGAAAATCATGCCCTTAAAAATATGGAAGTCTATCATTCATGTGTGTCCAAAAGAGTTGCTAGCCCGACTCGCCCGTTCCATCCATAATGAAAGGTCACCATATAATACAGAACTCATAGTTTTCATAAAAAAAAATAATGTAATCGTACAAATAAACATTAAAAAATTTTCATCCACGTCGGCGTATGAGAGAATTACCATTTAAAACTGGGACTTTCAATTTTCAATGTTTATCATTATTCTTTGCTACACAACTAAACAATGATCGATACATTGTTTTTTCGAGTGTAAATTCCAATTAAAATTCCATTTAAAAAGATCTTTTCAGAGTTTTGTGTTTCACCATATAAAATTTATGACAATTTACAGCCAGTTGGGTAAGATGATGCCGAAATCATTTTACACGTTAGTCATAAAATGGACCAAAATGGAGTAAATTTGAAATGAATTTACTTGCAAATTTGTTAAAGATTAAATTTTAAATATATGGCTCATAGAAAACGGTTAATGCATAAATGAATATATTAGGTTCAATGCTGCAATGCATGATTTGATAGACTGACGTTATACTGGGGTGTGATTAAACTATCTAACTTATGCAGTCGTCATTATAAAAAAAAAATGTCAAACATTCAACAAATTTAATGCCTATTTTTTTTGGCTTTATCTTTTTGTATGAGTAAAATTACGAGTAAAATTACATTGTGTTTTTATATGCATCTATAATTTTTCTGTTATTCATATGCAGGAAATGTTAACAGTCTTTTATACGACAAAAAAGTATTTATAATTCCATCACGATATTAACTTGTACATGTACCAATTATCTAAGCCCATAGTCTTGTTTTGTGTTGTTTCCATCATTTCTCTGGATAATAATGTGTTGAAAAAACCTTAACCAATATTTAACATTTTAACTCAGTTTTAATAGACTTTATGGAAAAAACAAACAGCAAATGCTTGAAACATTAATAGTTCAGTTTTTAGCATTTTTAAGAAAAGGATCCTTTTCAAAGAAAGAACTATCTTTTGACTTAGATCTGTCTAAAGACCAAAATGTGTTGAAAGATATTACAATAGTTGTTTCTCAAAATGGTAATATCTTATGATTATCTTAAGATCTGTCGTATTTTATTATATGCAGATACAAATCTCGATAGCTCGAAGTCTACGAAACCGAGAAAAAATTTCGAGGGATAAAGATTTTGAGTTTTTAAGAGTTTGGAAGTAACCGGGTTGACCGACGGGTTTTTAATTTAGTATTACCGGAAATATCTTATTGCCGAAATATTTTAGTGATAAATGAAATTTACTGATCTGGGTGGTTTAAATAAAAACACAATTGTTAAAAGTTATATTGTTTTCCCTATTCATCGTAACATGACTAAATTGCTGAGTACTAATGCACTAAATAAGTACTAATGACTTAAAATTGTCGTCTCGTCTCATAATAAATATTAATAATTGATTAGGTAATGCTGAGAACAATCAAGCATCGATCAAGTATCACTACACAAGACACGTGCTGCCTGAATAAACACCCTGTTAAACGAGTCATGCGTTTTACGCGTTAAGCCATTTAAAAGACCAAGTATGGCTATTAAATAGGTAATGCTTGCATATATATTGCCACTTTGGAGTATCGAGAGAAATCCACATTTATTAATAATAACCAGGACAGCAGTATGACTTCGAGAGATCAAGGGTATTGAGAGATTAAGAGTCAAAGAAAGCAAGCGTTACTTTTATTGCGAAAGAATTTGGGACTGGATACTCACTCCGAGAGACCGAAGTTCGAGCCATCAGGAGTTACCTGTATGAGTGACTGTTTCCTATCATAATTACAAACTGTATCGCTTGTAATGATGAATTCGATAACAATCTAAGTTCTCAGAAATCAACATTTTTTGTCTGGTGTAAAATCGAAAAAAAAAGTAATACTACAATTTTTTGTGTATAGCAAAGAAATTTTCAAGCCAAGACGTGTATAGCTTTTTAAAGGCAATACATTAACTTAAAATTGACTGCAAGGTGACAGATACATTTTCACTCCATGAAAGACTAAAACTTTAAATCAAAATATCCTCGAAACTGTAATTGTTGATAAAAATACGAACATGTCTGTTTACGAGTATTCATGAAACTAAAGGAAGGCGATTTTGTTCATTTCAAATCCACGGATATTACACACATTTCATTTTAAAACAAAGTATTGCTTTTACACTTGTTCTTTTGACGCTTTCATTAAGTTGTGTTTTGCATATAAATTATTTGATATTCTCTTGACTATAAGGCAGTGATCAGCAGTTTTGGCAGGTAAAACAAAACAAAGCATACTGCGAAAGAATTAGGGGAATAAAACTGCAACGCTGATTGTAAAAGGAGTGATGTTTTATCGATAATATATAAACTTTAACCTTTTTTTCTACTTTTTTTTGTTTTGTCATTTTACTTCTTATATTTATTATTATAGATATTTTTATGTGAGACAAATACTGCCCTTAGATATTTTTTAAAGAATTGTATCCTTAGACAAACAAAAATCAATGATTTTTAGCCGGGCTCTGCTGAAAGCAGAGTCCTGGCTATAGGCAGGCAAATCGCCAATGTTACTATAAATAGCACCAGTAAACAAAAAACCAAACAGCGTCAAGGTAAAGCTTCCGCTATACCAAATAGTTACACAAAGAGCCACGTTTTGTCAAAAGTGTTGGCATTTTGTTTCTTTTTTTTAAAATTTCGAATGTATTGTCTATCTTTTTAAGTTTTCTTATCAATAACGTGTTTTTAAAACATTATTATGCGTTTTGGACACATACAATGCGCATGGATTTCCATGAACTACTTTGCTGCCCGATGAAGAAATGGGGATTGAATATATAATGCTTGTTGCAAAATTCAAGGCAGCAACTGTTGAACTTTTTTACTTCTACTAGACAGAAATATTTTTTGTTTATAGCCGCTTACAAACTCTCTGATGCTTTGCCGACATTAAAAGCATGAGAAAGAGAGAGAGAGAGAGAGAGAGAGAGAGAGAGAGAGAGAGAGAGAGAGAGAGAGAGAGAGAGAGAGAGAGAGAGAGATTTTCAGTCTTTACTACACAATATGCATAAAGACACACCAAAAGAGCCCGGCTTTCAGTACTTCAGTACTTTGATTTTCTATTCTACTCTACTTCAAATAGAGTGTCTTATGTTAAAAAAAAAATACAATCAGTTTGCAATCCATGTTTTTATATTATTCGGATTTTGTAGGATAAATTCCTCCTAATTCCTAACATATCTAACAAATTGATATAAAGACCATTTTCCAAAATTTAAAACTAATTTTTTTTAGAACTTAACCATTTCGGCTTAATGTGTTTTGGTTGTTGGAATGAAATGATTAGAAAAAAATGCATTTTCTTTTTAATATTTTCAATAATATTTCACCAAAACATAAAAATAGTTAAATGTAAACTATATTATTTCTACGAGTGTTGCGTCATGTTTGAGTTTTCATTATTGATGTCTGAATGCCAAAGTAAATAAATAATTTGTTTTAATAGAGTCCAACTCAAAATAAGAATAAAACATGCTTCATGTTAGAATGAAAAGAAATACCGCTGAAATTCTACCTTATGCATTATATGTATGAAATCGAACGTTATCTTTTTTATGGTCCCCTTTCATGAGAAAGCAATCAATACTTTTATCAATTTGCTGAATGCTTAAATATAGAAAATATGCACGGTTATTTCATTTCAAATATTGAAGTGTATGCACAGTAAGGACCATGTTTAGAACATTGTCGTGGTTTTTTGCTGCTCTCCTATTTTCAGTCCATTGTCTGCAAAGACAGTTTTGGTATTCCAGATTGTACAAAGAAGTGACCAACTCATCCCTAGCCATCCTTTATGGAGATGATTGCAGTCTTGTTCATTGTGCAGGACTTTGTTCTGGAGACGACTATTGTATGGAGTTCCTTTACAGCGAAATAAGTAGACACTGTATTGGACTTCACTGTGTAAAGAAGGACAATTATTTGTATCAGTATATGGGCCCGGAATCTTCACACATGTTACGTTATGAGAAAGGTAACTTGTCTTGTTTGAATAAAAACACATTCAGATGATAACCTATTATTTTAGTGGGGTTTTTTTTTTTTAGATACGTAACCACACACAGGACCGTTAGCTTCAACCGAAAATATCCTGTAAAACATTCAGAATTATTGTTTTCAAATTCAAGTTTTAGGTACGCTATAAGTATTAAATATTCTTTTGAAAAATTAAACAGACTATCTATTTTAATTTTTAATTTGAAGAGTAATGTCAATATTTATTTTCGAATTTTGTCACAGGTCTTGTTTTCAGTAATTCCAGTTTAATGTAAATTTCACTTTAGATATTTTTTCATATGTTTGTGGTGTTTGTAATTTATATGAAAGACAATATGAGAATTATAGCAAAGGATAGATACTAAAACATTCAAGAATCGATTATTGTCGTATTTGTGCTATGTTTAATATTTCTTTTAAGTAAGACTAAAATAAAGTAAGTCTAACATTATATTTGATGCAATTAGCATTCTTTTGTTAAGTACTACTAGTGTTACAGTACCATCAGACCAAACCTAACAAAGAGTAAACCCCAAATAAACTCAGTGTTTACTTTTTGAGGTTTATTTGGAGTTTACTATGGATTTTTCTTTTGAATATTTGGGTCCACTCTGAGTTTAATTTGGATTTACTCGTTGTTTACTTTGGGTTTACTTGGACATTGCTTTTGAGGTCAACTATACGCACTGAGGTGTGAAGAAGACCTCTCTTTTATCTTAACAGCTTACTGCCTGTAATTCCTGGCTCTGGTTTACTTTCTGTTAGGGTGGGTCTGATCAGTACTGTATGAATCTATGTAAAAGACACCATAAAAATTAAAATGCATAACCTTATATCAACAAAGGAAAAAATATTAATCATTGCAAATTTTTGGATAAAGTGAACACGACAATCTTTTGAGTGCTTTTCAGTCTTTTTTCGGTGCACTTGAAAAAAAATAAGATTAATGTCCTAAGATTTAATTCGTTTTTTTATTTTCTTCATAGTTCTATATATTAGATTACATTTAGTCTGTTTTAACTATTTTAATGACATTGTTTCTTACAGAGTTTAACTTGGTAGAGTATTTGGGTCACTATTATTTCTATGGAGAGGAGAAATTCACATGGGAAGACGCCAAGGTATCATCCTTAGTTAAGCATTGAATGTTTTTTTTATATGTCCTGTAACACACCAAGAGTTGCAGACAAATTGAATATCGCGTGTAAGGGCGGTATGATAATTTGTTAACTGAAAAAAAAGTAAATGTTCAATTGCTTTCGTTTATACTCATTTTAAAAACAAATGAAAAACTCAATAGTATGCACGGGGTCAAAATTAGATTAGCTCTTAACTTTAAATAGTTTTCTGCAATGATCGCTATTTTAATAGTCCGTATGAATTATGATAAGCTTTCATTGTTCATATTTACAGCCTTCTATGATTGTTCTTAAGTTTCGTTAATGGTACATGTACAATAACAGTAGAAAAAAGAAAATTAGCGTCTATGTCGATCAGCATGTTACATGTATTTAAGGTTAATGAGTCCATACATGTTAAGGTACACTCGGTGCTGAGAAGCCCGTTTACAACCTTTTTTAAGTCCTTGATCTTTAATTGTACCGAAAGTATTGATATATCTTGATGTATCACACGCGCTCTTAACGTCAAAATATAGACCAATACAAAAAAGACGTAAATAAAATTAATCGAATGCTATTTGAACTTTGGAAAGTTTAGGCTTTATAAACCGCTACGTGAAAGCCTCTTTTAAATAGAAGAAAGAATATTTACATGTACATTTATAAACGGACAATCTGATTCAAATATCTAAATTATAGTTTGTTAACATTACGATACCAATCGAAGTTTGTAAGAGACAGAAGTCAAACTTTTAAATAGTCTATATCAAAATATTTGTAAACAACGATAGTTTAAGAAAGTGAACTCAATATAAATCATATTTCATACAGTTTTGTTAAATGCTAGGAAAGCGCAGTGACGTTCACTTTTTAAAGTACAAAAATGACCACTAACATCCATCCCTCTAAATATTAATGATAATATCAAAACATGAATTTCGTAAATCAGGAAAAGTAACTCTTTTTTAATCTTTTTTTTATTTACAAACAGCTGGAATGCCAGAAAAAATGTGCACACTTGGTTGAAATTGAAACGAAAGAGAAATCCGATTGGCTTATGACTAAATTTCTTTTGAAAGGTAAATTGTCTTCGTGTTACATAGAACATATTTCGTTTACTTAATACTTAAATACAGTGTAGACTGTAATATCATTATAGGGTTGAATATCATATGTAAGCATTTTCAGTAGATAGAACAACTCGTTTTTAACCAATTCTTCCGAAGTACCATTTTCGCCAGTGCAGTGTTACGTCACTTTATCAGCACAGAAAATAATAAATAATATAATGACGTTACAGTGCACTGGCGAAAATGGTAATTGGTAAGAATTGATCCTAACTCAGTATTGAATACTTCAACAATTCGAATTTAACGTACTGTAAAAATGTATGACCAGCAAGTCTAAATAATTTTATATCAACTACAAATCCTCTGTCTTTCTCTATCAAACGGAGATTATTCTAATCAACGTTTAATAATGAACGTTTCTGAGGGAGCTGAATATCACCAAGAAATTATTAAAAAGGATTATTTTCTCATTCATTCCCTGCACTTCTTCGTAAAGTAATAAAATAAAATATCCACAATTCTCTGAAAAAAATTTAGGAAAATTTTATCCTTAAGCACTGAATTAATTTATTAGTACCTTGTGGCCAGAAAAACTGATTATGACACTATAAGCGTATATGATTTAATTGTGTTTGGCTTTATACTGTATTAAAACTTTATTTTACACATATTGTTGTGTCCAATATTGATTATACATTAATTGAAATCATTTTTTTTCTTTTCTAGAAGATTGCGGTTATATTTTTGAAACGTGTACAGCTTGGACTGGACTAAACGATCGTCACATTGAAGGTCACTACGTGTGGGACCATTCGAACACGTCCATGGTCTTTACCAACTGGTACAAGTTCGTGCCAAGCAAGGGTGATGCACGGGACTGCGTCGACATTCTGAGGAATGGTGAATGGAACGACAGACCATGCTCGTTTTTAAACGCATTTATTTGTGAGAAAAGTATTCGGCAATAATAGGTAAAATGGTGCGTGGAACCGCTCATACAGAACAATGTGCTTCTCTAATGGACTAGATATAAGCCCAACATAGATTTCTTTATTCATGTTTTAAATCATGCTCTTTTTTCGACCAATGGATTTTTGAAAAATTACCTAATTAATTTGAAAACATGCTTTCACAGCTCTCTACATTGACGTTACAATGTATATTCGTAATTTAAAAAAAGTATTGGTATTTATCGTATGTTGTTAAACTGATTGAATTCTGTATTAAAGCTTAACTGCAGTCATCAAATTATTTTGTTTTAAGCATTCTTCAGTGGCTTCAGAGGTATATCGAAGGCTCTATAAATTTACGGCCGGCTGTTTTCCAAACAAGTCACCTTGCAGAGTTCATAAATTTATTCACAGCGAATTGGCATTTTACAAACGATAGTTAATAGCCGTACAAAAAACCAAGTAACAAACTGTGTTTTTTTTTTATCAGAGGTTTCTCAAAAACTAAACTTTAAAAAGTTTAAAGAAAAGTTCAACTTTGAATTCAATGTTGCTTAATGAGTGAACACTAGGAAACATGTCAACTTAACCTAAAATTAGTAGCAGAACAATATTATATCCCATTTCATTTACTTTTGTTTGGTTTAATCATTGCGTTCCAAAATTTTATAGATACACTGCGAGATGAATTTACAAATAATCTGGAATAAGGAATATCATAATTTATCAAGGAAACAATCTTCAATAATTATGGATGGGAATAATGCAATTTTTTTTATAAAAACGAAAACTATGTATATCATCAAAATACAACTTTTTTTATGAAATAGGATATCGATATGTATATGAGGATATGAATAGTGATTGGTCAGTGTTCAATTTTGTTAATGTCCAGAGGACTTAATGCTACAATAATTTAGCACCCGTATTAAAATCCTAATATACAATTAAAGGGATATTTGATTTCTATATTTACATTTGTGTTAAGTTAAAACAACAAAATACAGTACCGATCAGACCCAACCTAACACTAGAGTAAACCCCAACTAAACCCCGGGTTTACTTTCTGGGTTAACTTTGGGTTTACTTTTTGAAAATTTAGGTCCACTCGGTGTTTACTTTGGGTTTCCTCGGGGTTTACTTTGGGTTTACTCGAGAATTGCTTTTGGAGTCAACTATACGCACTGAAGTGTGAAGCAGACCCGTCTTATCTTACCATCCTACTGCCTGTGATTCCTGCCCCTTGTATATTCGGAATACACATGAAGTGTCTGCTTTCAGGGTATACTTCTGATTGAGGTTTACTCTCTGTGTCCACTCTAGGTTTACTTGGGGTTACCTTGGGTTTACTCTGGGTCCACTCTAGTAAACCCAGAGTAAACCCAGAAAGTAAACCAAGGGTTTAGTTGGGGTTTACTTTGTGTTAGGTCTGATCGGCACTGTATGTGCATTGCATTACTCATATGCTGCACTAGAAAGCCGCCTCATTTAATTTGACGTGACAAAATAAAAGTTCCACAATGTTGCAAGAATCATTTTAATTTACATATCAAGACGAAATATCTGTCTAAATTGAACGAAAAAATGAAATGATTTAAATGAAAAGTTTACCGAAAAAAATGAAAATTAAAGATTTATCACTCTTTCCGTTATACAGTACCGATCACACTCAACCTAACAGAAAGTAAACCCCTAACTTAACCCTGAGTTTACTCTGGGTTTACTAGAGTGGATCCAGCGTACACCAAAAGTAAACCCGGAGTGGACACAGAGAGTAAACCCAGTCAGAAGAATACCCCTGAAAGTAGACGCTAACTGTGTATTCAGAATATACAGGGTGCAGGAATTACAGGCAGTGGGACGGCAAGAAAAAAGACGGGTCTGCTTCACACTTCAGTGCGTACAATTGACCTCAAAAGCAATTTACAAGTAAACCCAAAGTAAACCCCGGGTGGACCCAAATTTTCAAAAAGTAAACACAGAGTAAACACCAAAAGTACATGAAAACCCGGGGTTTAGTTGGGGTTAACCCTGGTGTTAGGTAACTCTGTAACTCTGATCGGTACTGTTGTTAAAGTCAGTTTAAAAGTATTTGAAACAAATTTACATAGTAATTTATCAATGAAATTGTATTGCAGTTACATGTACAAGAACCAGTATTAAGCAGGCGTTGTTCTATTTCTAAAAACTATGATACTAGAGATACGGGGGTTTTTTTATTTGCTGTTGGAGCGAAACGGACATAAAGGCAAAATGAACTAGAGTTGACATTCGGTATACACGGATTGTGAATGCATCACAAACAAATTGTTCTTGGCATTGCTATCGTTGTTTTTGGTCAGGGTTTGTATGAAAACCCGGCCAGACATGAACTGAATGATTTGCTAAATTCACAGATAGCGAACGTACATTTCTCAAATAGGTTTCCTTGTTACGAACTAGACCCAAAAACATCCTAATCTATGAAGAACTATAGATCCCTGTATTCAAAACATCACTAAACGTCTGCCATCCATTGATGATAATTAAATGCTAAATAATTGATAAATATTTCTTGTATTCATTTTTGTACAAGGGTCATATATATATTTGCACCAATTGTTATCTTATTACAAATACATGTAGTGATGATTAATAGAAATTTTCCGTGATTTTTTTACGCAACCTCGCTCGTGTCAAAACTCAGTTTATATCGCATTAATAACGAAAATTTCATTTCGAACCACCTGTCAATGATTGTTTTGTGAAAAAAGAATGGAAATTTGTTATGTTGTCATTAACAAAAAAATTAAAGAGTGTAATAATGATTAGATAGACTACATTTTTGTCATTGACAGGGTAATTATGATCTTAAGAATTCCTTCAGATGTTACAACATCATTTAGAAGCTTAAAAGGATTTCACTCGCATTGATTTTTCTGTTACCTTGTGATATATCTCGAAATTTTTGGTTTTGTATGTTTAATCTTAGCATTAGAATCATAAAAATTGACACACGTTGAAGAAAATGTTGCAAACAACATCCTGTTTTCTCGTTCTTTTATTGTCTACGGTCAATGGTCAGCAACAGAGACAAGTTCTGTATTCTAGACTGGTGGACGAGGTGACTGACTACTCTTTATCTGTGCTCTATGGGAGAGAAGAGCATTTTCCCCATTGTGCAGAACTGTGTTTTGAGGATGACTACTGCATGGAGTTCCTTTACAGCGAAACAAGTAGACAGTGCATTGGACTTCATTATTTTAAAAAGAGAAACTACTCTTACAAGAATGTTGTCCCGCTTTCTACCCGAATGCTACACTTTAAAAGAGGTAAATTGTAATTTAGGTGCATGGTATTTGAATACCAGAAATCTGAAAGTTTTTACAGTAGTCAAATTTTTAGCAAATTTGTGCATGTTCTGCATTTGCATTTATTTTCATAAAAATTAATCAACAGTAGAAAAAAAATGTTAATAAAAATTTTGCCGAAGGCTGATCTCTACTCTTTCTTATATTAACACGTTCCGTTAATAGTACTCATTTGAAAACCCTGTTTATATTACTAGGTAATTACCCACTGTAGCCTGCGTGGGGAGAGGAGCTTAACAAACAATCGATATCTTTGATTGACCGACAGCATATTGTTCATCTTAAATCATTTTTTTTATATAAAATAGAAAGATTATTACTAGTTAAACACGTTTAGACGTTTATTTTCACATTTTTAAACTGATTAAAACCAAAAATAAAGGGGGGACGTAAGTCAAAAGTCGGAAGTGTTCTGAAAGTTATTGCTACCATCTCAAAATGGATATCAATCTATTCACAAAAGTAGTATCACCACAATCGTTAGATTTGTTGGTTAAAATCAAAATCCAACCAACGAGCTCGAGATCAACTTGATTATCTTGTTGCAGTATTTCTAGAGGCGGCGGTAATATACGATAATCGAAGGTTACCGAACATTGTGTTTGTCAATATTTGTGACATTGAATATTTGAGTGCTTTTTAATTTTAGCGCCGATGAAAATTCGCAAAAATTTAACATTTGAAAATTAATCTATAACTTGATGACTAAGATTCGATAAAATTAATCGGCAAAAAACATTCTAGATGCCATTATACGGAAGTCTGTTTTCTTAAATAGGGACACTTCAGCAATACAATGGGTATTTTAAAATTATAATTACTTTTCAATTCTTTATAATTTGATATTCATTATTTGCCATTTATACAAAGGTAGACGGTAAGATATGATTGATACATGGTTTGCAGCAGACCTAATCAGGTTTATACGTGGTTAGTAAATTCCATATGGGACGAGAGCGTATAAACCACATAAAGTCCACTAAAGTAAACAGCATATGTAAATGCCACTTTGTGTGGTCCTCTTAATTGACAGTCACGTTTCACTAGATATGTGGTGTTATTTTCCCGAATAAATTTCATAAACTATTTTCAATACAAGGACATATCTTTATTTGGTTTAAAAATTCAAATAATGAATGATAAATAAATTATACTATCTAGTAGAAAAACGATGAAGTTTTGTATAGAGTTCCTCTGGTATTAGAATAAACATCAAGGAAATAATCTCAGGTTGAAACTTGTATGTCCTTCGGTTAAGATTATGCGTATTTATAAATTCATTATATAGATTTCTTTAAAACATCAGCACTTTTTAATAATCGAAACATTATCTTTATTCAAATTGTGTTAATGATCTTATCTTTAATAAACCAGTTTAGATACTAGTAGCTCCAAATGTCAAACACATCGAACTTGTAAACACTTTAAACACTTTACCAAAAAAATAGACTAGTACGCATTCATTAAAAGAAATAATTTGCTGGATCAATGCAAGCATACTGAATTTATTTAATGGAATGGTACTTATTTGTAGATATTACTTCGTTTATTGATAAAATGCATTCTCTCATGTTAAAAAAAATGATTGATCCGCCTCTATCTACGCATAGCATGCGTAAAAATTTAAATTTGCAAATGAATGTGACATCACATCGACAAGTGCGTGATGATCATTCAGTTGCTTATATTTAACGTTGTTGGACTTTGACTACAAAGTTGCACACGTAGGAAACTTTTAATGTATTTTAATACCTTTGTACAGATAACCGCGAATTACCTCATATTCTTAGGACGACTTTAGGTCGTGATTTGGATTTCCCTCTAGTTATCGAGTTATGAATTACAATAATTTCCGTAAGAAATGGAGGGACAATGTTTGCAAAAACTTGAAAGTATAACGATATCATTTTTGTCTAATCAATAAAATTAATTACAAACATCAGAGAAACTTTATTAATTGCTTATTACTTAAAATCACATAATTGGCTTGTTATACTTCATACTTACTTTCCTGAACGCTGGAAGCACATCATAGTCTTACAATCAATATATTATTTTTCACCACATGAATCTAATATCATTTGTGTATCTTTTTAGGACAAGTTTGTGGTTTCTTAAAATACTAATAACACCAACATATACAATGTACACATACATGTATACAATCCTTTTCTATTTAAGAGAATTTGATCTGTAAAATCTATATACAAAACAAAATAAATTGTTTGGTGCCATTATGTCTTTTGTTTTCTGGGTTTTAATGTTTTCAACCGGTAATTAAATTTTGTTTTAATTGTTTTTAAGTTTTTGTATGCGGAATATGCTTTGATGACAAGGGATTCCCTTTTTTAGGTGGGTGTTAATCCATTCCGATTTTTTATAATAAACATGTTTGGCCATATACCCTCTACTTAAATATTTTAACTTTTTAATTGTCCTCCTTTAATTTAATGCATTCGATGGTTGTTTGATATGTCATGTGTATTTTAACACAGCCCTAAAAACGCCTACGCGTTGAACAATTTCGTGAATGAAAATGCTCTTGACTATCTTTATTCAATACTTTTCAAACGGTATATACTTGAGCTTCAACTCCACATAGTTTTAAGCTTATCATCTTTCAGTTTAATAGAACCTGTCGCTGGCCACTGTTGTTAAAATTGTTGGTGAGGGAATGAATTAATATAGACCTTATATAGAAGTTTGCACAAAGCTCGGTCATTCGGTTATACATATGTTTACTAAATTGGGAAGTTAATGGGTTTAATAAAGTACCTTATGAAACAGTTAGATGATGGAAAGAAATTTTTGACTGGCACACAGTCCGTCAAAGATTCAGCAAAATCTGGCCAACCTGTGACTGTAACAAGAAAGGCAAACGTCTTAAAAGTCAGAAAAATGTAAAATATAATGGTGATCACGATTCACGACAATGCCAAAGCTATTGGTATATTGTTACTGCGAGCGCATTTTACTTCGAATTGAACTTTGAAAGTTGACAAGACTAAAGATAGATACGAGTACAAACCGCTAATCAATTGCTTAAAAGGTTTCCCAAAGACATTTACTAAATATCGTTACTAGTGAGAAACATGGAATCATTATTTTGAACAAGAAACAACATTTGGTAACAAAAAATGGCTTATAAAACACAATAGAAGGCCTTTATTTACAAAAAGAACCAGAAACACAAAAAGGTTCGTTATTGCATAGTCTACTCATGTGATGGTGCAACCGTACAAATTCCGGTGCCGAAAAGTCTTATAGATCGGTATTACCGATATGTTATACAATTAAGCACGCCCTGTGTAAGGATTTAGGCATGTTCTTCTACTTCATGATTATGCATTATTACATGCATCTGAGCTTTGCGCGGGTATGATAAGGCAACTCACAGCGATCAAATTCCTATGATCGATATGACGTCACAATAAGCAGCATGATGTCATATTTTACTCAGAAACATGTCGACTTTAACTTTATCTCTGGTTTATATTATAAAAATTACAGACATAAAATATCACTAGAAACTCTTCTAACTGAATATATCTTCGATTTCTCTCTATTACGTATAATTATCCTTGATGACGTCACAAGCATGTTTAAAAGAGAAGATCATGTCGGGAGCCAAATTATCAGAATGCAGTGTAAACAATGCCAAAATAAGACTTATTTTATACAGATACCCAAGATTTAGATGAGTGTCAGTTCGAATATAATCAGGATAATTCAGGCATGGATATTTTGTTAAATCAGCGAGTGTTATAAGGTAAGCGGATCGACATTTATATGGCTTGACCAGCCTTTCCTCTGTCAGTGTGTACAAAAAATTGCAAAAGTGTAACACTACCCTGGATATTAGGAAAGATGATTTTGGTAAATATCAACGGTATATGACCCAAGCTACATGAAAAGTGCTGCTAGAATTCTGTGCTTTGTTGTTTTAAACGAAAAATACGTAGTATTTTCAATGAAATTTTAGAAGTTGAGAGGGTTTCCGATAAATGTTTCCAATATTAATTTTATGCGATGTACAATAGGATTCTAGCAGTAATACTAAAAAACATGAACTAATTTCCAATCGAATTATTGTAGAAACCATACAAATGAACTTCGGGGTAGTGTTACACTTTTTGATTTTTTGTTAAGGTAAAAAAGTGATCTATTTTTAACTGTCACGTGATACCATGGCACGGCAGCTTCAAAGATTGAGTCGATTCCGAAGTAGAAAATTAATATCTTGGTGAACTCTTTCACTTGGTATTAATATCCAGCGCTGTTTTCATAAAAATAAACATTATTTAAATTGATCATAATTTTGACGGTCATTAAACTATGAGTTGCCTAAACCTACCCGCGTGAAAGCAATTTTTGAGGTCGGAGAAGGTTACCGTTTTGCAACTCTTACCATACTTTTCAGATTTACCCTCATTTGACTGTTACTTTTTCCAAAAGTTCTTATTTAGTCGTTGCTTTTTTCTTAAGCAGCAATCAATGCCTCAGAGGTCTACCAAAATCAGCGTACCGTAACGCATTCCAGTAATGGAGATTAAAATTACGTAGCCCTCCTATACAAACAAAATGGCTAAAATTCTAATTTTTTTTAGCTTACCTGAGCTGAAAGCGCAAGTGAGCTTTTCTAATCAAAATTTGTCCGTTGTCTGACGTCGTTGGCGTTGGCTTTGGCGGCGTTGTTGTAAAGTGTTCACACTTTCATCTTCTTCTCCAGAACCACTGGGCAAATTTCAACCAAACTTGGCTCAAAGCATCACTGGGTGAAAGTGATTCAAGTTTGTTCAAATGAAGGGTCACACCCTCTTTAAAGGGGAGATAATTGAGAAAAATTGAAAATTTGTGGGTATTTTTCAAAAATCTTCTCTAAAACTGTCAAGCCTGAAAAGCTGTAACTTGTATGGAAGTATCCTCAGGTAGTGTAGATTCAATTGTGTTCAAATCATGGTCCCCAGGGGTAGGGCAGGGCCACAATGGGGGAATGGGTTTTTAATTAAGAATATATTCAGATCTTCTCAAAAACTATTAGGCCAGAAAAGCTCAAACTTGTGTGGAGGCATCCTCAGGTAGTGTAGATTCAAGTTTGTTCAAATCACGACCCCGGGGGTTGGGTGGGGCCACAATGGGGGAATGGTATTTTACATAGGAATGTATAGAGAAAATCTTTTGAAATCTTCTTCTCAAAAACTAATTGGCCAGGAAATCCTAAATTTGAGTGGAAACATTGTCAGGTAGTGTAAATTCAAATTTGTTCAAACCATGGTCCTCAGGGAAAGGGCGGGGCTACAATGGGGGAATGTTTTTTCCAAGGAATATATAGAGAAATTCTTTAAAAATCTTATTCTCAAAAACAATGAGGCCAAGAAAGCTCAAATTTTAGTGGAAGCATTATTAGATAGTGTAGATTCAGGTTTCTTCAAATCATGGTCCCCAGGAGTAGGGCGGGGTCACAATGGGGAAATGGATTTTAACATAGGAATATTTAGAGAAATTCTTTAAAAATCTTCTTCTCAAAAACAATTAGACCAGAAAAACATAAACTTGTCTGGAGGCATCCTCGGGTAGTGTAGATTCAAGTTTGTTCAAATCATGGTCCCCGGGGGTTGGGTTGGGCTACAATGGGGGAATCAAGTTTTACATAGGAATATATAGAGAAAAATATTTTTAAAAAATCTTCTTTTAAAACCTATTAGGCCAGGAAAGCTCCAATTTGAGTGGAAGCATTGTCAGGTAGTGTTTA
Organism: Magallana angulata; assembly: GCF_025612915.1. Lineage (NCBI taxonomy): Eukaryota > Metazoa > Mollusca > Bivalvia > Ostreida > Ostreidae > Magallana > Magallana angulata. The sequence continues at coordinate 23,130,836 of NC_069112.1, forward strand.
ATCAAGTTTGTTCAAATCATGGTCCCCAGGGGTGGGGCGGGGTCCCAATGGGGAAATGGATTTTTACATACGAATTTATAGAGAAAATCTTTAAAAATCTTCTTCTCAAAAATAATGAGGCCAAGAAAGCTCAAATTTGAGTGAAAGGATCCTCAGATAGTGTAAATTCAAGTTTGTTCAAATCATGGCCCCTCGGGGAAGGGCTGGGCCACAATAAGGGGTAAATTTTTCCATAGGAATATATAGAGAAAATGTTTAAAAAATCTTCTTTTCAAAACTTTTAGGCGGGGAAAGCTCAGATTGGTGTAGTAGCATCCTCAAATACTTTAGATTCCAGTTTGTTCAAATCGTAGTCCCTGGTCCCTTGCAATTTCACTGTGTTAAGTCAACACAACAGTCATAGAAGCATGTTTCGCATTTTACTTCTGATTCTCATGTACCTAACATATGGGGCCTACATATTGCATATTAATTTCAACAAGAGACAGCCCTCTAACTTTTGATAATCATTAAAATTTATTTCATGAATTTAAGCAACACTCATAAGCCTTCAAGTACAGCAATTCTCAATTTTACAAAACTATTGACGGGTACTTTATCCGAAACTGTCCCTTGCTACCCTAGAGAAAAGTGGGGCCACAAAATGGGAGAGGGTTATATAGGAATAGAGAAAAATCTTACATTTACAGGTACAACAACAAAAGGGACTTGGTATTTACCAAAAACATATGTGGATCAAAATTGGCAGATTTTTAATTTTTTTAGCGAGATCTACTGTTCTTAGTCAAGATATTTTGATTTTGATATTGTAATGTTAATTTGATCAGAGTTGAGGCAATTGTTGCTCAGGTTAGTGATGTGGCCCCTGGGCCTCTTGTTTAATTAGCTTCCACTGTTGGATCGATATAACAGTAAAACATTAAACTTACAATTACATACTACTCTCATTATCAGAGAAAACATCGTAAAAACATAAACTAATCAGCGAAGTTTGGAGTTTAAACCGAGATATTAAAATATTTGTTCGTTCCACTTAGTAAAGATACGTGGTCCACTTTTACATTTATTGCTGAAATATAATGTAAGTACTCTGCGACGTCAAACATCAACATTTTTTGTTGCTATGCTTACGTTTCTTTACAAGCAGTTGAAATGTGTATTCGTGTAAACGTACACGAAACTTGTGCCACAAGGTGTTTAAGTTTATTAATCCTGGGACCTGGAAAAATCCTAAGCGGTTTTAAAGTAAATGAAATTGACAAAATCGCTTAGAAATGCATTTTGTGAATTAGTAGTCTAACAGCATTGAAACTATTCCGACGAGTAAAAAACACCCGACCGATCGAAATGGAAGTCAAAATGCTGAACGACACAATTTCGTAAGACGGACGTTAGACAACAAATGACACAGGGTAAGTTCGGAGTCAACAGATCGTTTATAGTTAGAAAATATCCGAAAAAACAAAACTAGAAATGTATATTAAATGTGCACTAAGACTACATGTTTAAAGAATTTTTTCCCATGACATTTTCGAGATAAAAAAAACATGAATGTCGTGATCGTAAACGAGGTGCAGGGTATAGCAACAACGTAAAGACTAAAAATTTTCGACGTCGCACATTTCGCCGACTGGCAAAACCTGTTGTTACAAATTATTAATTTTCTCAATAAAAAATAAAGTATAGATTTGAACCTTTATGTAATGTGGTCCAAAGGGTCATTAAATAAAACATAGAAGTCAAATGGAATTTAAGTTATGTGCTCTGTGAACGCAAGTTTGGGACATCATTGGTCAATCATTTTTTTGTTATAGCACTACAGACGTTCGAAAAAAATGTTATGAGGCTTCCATTTTTATCTTTGTGATTCTTGTTAAATTTGAAGGTTATTAGCTTGTTTTTTTGTTTGTTTGTTTTTTTTTTTTCTTTTTCTTTTTTCTGCACACGGAGTTTTAGCATCCTCTTCATTTATTGTTATTTTGCACCCGCGATAAAAGGTTAATAGTTGAAAGTAAAAGAAAGTCGTGATATGGATGTAAAAATCAAATTTAGAAAAAAAAGCATGGCACAATCTAAGCGATCCCAGTCAATATCGCAGATTCATTTATTACAGAGTTTAACTGGATAGAGCATTCTGGGCACTTTTATTACTATGGAGGTAAAGACAATAAACTCACATGGCCAAAGGCAAAGGTAACGTATGAATATTGTCAACATTACAGGATAGATTTATGTTCTTCAGTCATTCGAATGTTAACGTAAAAGTTTAAAACTTTGATTAAATTGCTACATGTTTATCTCAACATTCGATCAATTTTCTTTCAGTTAACATCATTTATCTATCTTATGATATGCAAAGAGTATTTTTTTTAAACGCAAGTCTTATAATGTCCACATAAGGTGATTTATGATATAACTGTAAATGAGAAAATATTGACTCATACGTATTTAAATGCAAACGCATGTGCTTATACATTGGCGCGAATTAATTAAACCAACACAGCCATTTTAAGCGAAACAAAATATTTTTAGATATAATTGTGTGTTCGCTCAAGCACGTAAACACATAGACTTTGACTTCTAACTCATGTAAACAAGTAACAAAATAAACTGTTAATAGAGACAATAAAAATGTTTTGTTTCAGTATTCATTTGTTAAGAGAGAGAAAAAAACGTCTTTTGTCGGCGATGTTGTGTTGTCGATAAATAAGTTTGAGTTATCTGACGTTGATCTTATTGCGACTGTTATAAAACTAGAGGAATACCTAAACTCAAAGGTGGGGGAAATTGAATGCCACCAGTGGACACATGTATAAGTTTCGTTCATCATGAGCAAATAGTATTTAAACATTGTCTTCAATGAACAGCAGTTTGTTCGTTTAAATATTTCATAAAAACACACAGAGGTATAGTTTCATTTTATATCAACCAATTAAAGCAACAAATTAATGAATCATGTATTGCCAGTGTGGACGATTGCCACGCTCCATCGCATTTTCATCTGCAGGCACTAAAAAGATGTGTGCAGGAGAGACACCAATTTCGGAGGTGCTATGGATAGGTACCTATTAGCAATATTAATAAAATTAAATCTGTCAAACCATTATATTGAATTGGCAGAACTTACTCGATTAACTGTATAGTTTAGTTGAACGATGGTTAAACATGAAGATTCGACTTTCCAAAATAACAGAAGAGCAAAGATCCTATAATTAAAAGTGGCTGAGACATCAATAAAATGAACATATATGGAAAACCATTGGCACATTCTAACTTTTAGCGCTGAGGGGAAATTGTGACAAACGTGTAGATCATTGTAGTGCGACCTATTTTCTCGTTTTAAAGTATTTTTGTATGAGTGTCTTATTAAAGAAAATATCATAACTATATACGTGAGTTTCTCATTGACAAATCAATAAAAATAGTTTTAAGTTTTTAAAATATGTACGGTTTCATACTGCGTTCTATTAAGATGACTCTTTATTTAAATTCGAAGAAAATAATTCCAACTATATCGTGATCAAATATTTGCCATTGTTGATAGACAGAGTAATTTTTTTTACGAAAAATTCATATAATTTACATGTACTTTATAGTTTGAATGCAAGAAAATGGGTGCACACTTGGTGGAAATTGAAGGCAAAGAAGAATCTGATTGGCTAGCGTCTGAATTTATCATGAGAGGTTGGTGGCAACACAGTTTGTAAATATCACACATTTTGAAAAACATTTATGGACAAATACAACACGCTTTGAAAATATATCTTTAAAATTAGTTGACAGTATGATTATCTTTACACTATACATTGAGAATAGGGGGCACCCAAAGATATAGTCGCACTATTAGTAAGTTTGATTGATTACAAGAAAAACAGTGGACCCTTCTTCCTGTGCATATTACATTTAACAAGCGTGTTCAAACGCAAATAGTATAAATACAGATAAATTCGAAATTTAAGAAAGTGATATACAAAAAGCTGCAAAAACTACATTTTTACTCTTAGTATGTTTCAAACTTTGCACGTTTCTAAACATAAACATTAACCTACATTTTATTTTCAGACCAAATATATATGTAAATCGTGTTACTGTAATGTTTTGCTAATACACACAGACCAATGTTTTGAATTTTAAAAAATCGTTCTTTAATAAATAAACGTGATGCATAAATATTTGAAAGCTAAAATTAAGCTCAAAGAACATCTTATGGCTGAGTGATGCTGTTCATTTCTATCCTGTTAATTAAAATACCTCAAGTGGTTTTAATTGTGTAAACGTAAACTGTATATCTATACAAGCTTATATTATAACTCTGAGAAACTGACCATCAAATTATCTAGCAATCCTATTTTTGGTCCTGTTTATATACTATATACTATAGCTGGGTTAAAAAGATTTTTGTCTTATCTAAAAGTATTCAAAATATAAATTATTTTGACAAAAACCTGCAAATTTAGTTTTGAAAGCTAGTTAATATCGAATATATCAGCGCGTGGATAAAAACAGAAAGTGCATTTAGTTGGTCCCAATATTAAATACACTATATATTTTACATAGTCCAATGTCATGAAACATTTTACCTTTGTTTTGCATAAATAAAATACAATTGGTTTAATTTCAGACGATTGTTCTCCTCACATGAACGAGACATGTACAGCTTGGACAGGAGGACACGATCGTTCCACTGAGGGCCAATACATGAGGGTCCATTCGAACACGTCTCTTGAGTTTACTAACTGGAATCCATCCGAACCAAGCTTTGGTAATTGGAGTGACTGCATTGATATTTTACGTAATGGAAAATGGAACGACAGACACTGCTGGTTTTTGAATTCGTTTATTTGTGAGAGAAATAGTGTTCACATTTAGATCATTATCCGTATGGGAAATTTGTTTTCGTTAATTCCTCCGGGTAAAACAGATTAAATGTCAAAGAAGACATTTGGTTGTTTTCACCTACATCGATGTCACTTCTACTTCTTTGTCAGGTATAACTCGTCAGAATTACTCCAGACGTACATTTTGTCGACGCCATTCTGCAACTTTTATCATGATCAACTACTGTACATCAGTTGTTCGTTAATTGTTAAATAATATGTTAAAGAATGTATATAATGGAATATTTGTCTACAGTTAACATATTACTTGTTTTAGTTATGCTTTATAAAATACTCGTCACAAATGCTTTTTTTTTTAAATAATTATAAAAACATGAAAATTGAAAAAATGTAATTAATGCTTTATCACTTATTTTTTTTTAAAATAACTTCTTGATTATGAGGTCAAGCGTTGGTCTATGAATGTTGAGTTTTATCAACCAACTTTTATTCTGAAGATACTAAATGGAAGACTTTATAAAAACATCTTTAGAGGGATTTAATTGAATCAATGAGTGAATCAAATGATACAGCCACCACATGTTTGGTGTGCATAATCAAATCAATCGAGTGTATAATTACTAAGCTGTTTACGTACCGAGCGCAGTGATGTATGGATTGATCTTGGTGTTTTTTTTTGTATTGATGTATGTTAATTTGTGATTAATATTTAATCCTAGCACCCCTTTCAAACAGAATATTTATTACAAAATTGACAAGCATGATCTCTAACATTCGTTTGATTTGGACTCACTAGGATTTTTTAAAGATATTTTTCTTACGATTTGCCTGTTTGTGTTCTCGAAGAATTGCATGAGTCTACGTATTTTTAAAGTCTGCATAATAAATGGAAAACCAGAAATTTCAGCTTGCATATCAGTATCAACTAGTAATACAAATGCAATGAACAAAATAAATATTTTGACATTTATATTGCTTTTCTTAATTAACCTTTTTTATGGCATGATCAGGACTTATCGGAAAAACCAGCGTTTAAAACAAACGTCAGCCATTTCGGCATATGAAGAAAATAACATTTCTTAATTCAAACTTTCAATTTTCAGTCCTTATTAATATTCTTTGTTTCACAAGTAAACAATGATTGTTCCACTGCTTTATCAATTATAACTTCTATTAATAGCAATCTTTTCAGAATTTTGTTTTTATCACATGCAAGTAATTGTAAATATACGGTCATTCTCTACGAGAATGATTTTACACGTGTTGTTATTAGAAATGAACGGTTTAATCCAGGTGTTCTTACGTTAAAAATGGGCTAAAATGGAATTAATTGAACCGAATTTACTTGCAAGTTTGCTAAAGATCAATTTCATTTAGTATAGGTAAAAAAAAACTGCTAGTTCATAAATAAATCATTTAGTTTCAGAAAGTAAGTTATGCAATGTATACTTAGATGGACAGATTATACATAGAGGTATAATTAAACGTCCTCACGCACGCAATCGTTATTATGTTACATTGTCAAACATGCAATAATAATACCCAATTTTATTTGTGTTCTATCTTTTTTTGTAAGAGTAATATTCCGTTGAAAAGTTGTCTCGATACACATCTATTATTCATTTGTTATTCATAAGCAGTGATGGTTAATAGTCTTTTAAACGACAAAATAGTATTTATATGCACCAATTATTTAAGTTAATTATCTTGTTCGATTTTGTCCTCTCTATTTCTGTGAATGATAGTTCGCTGAAAACTGTGACAAATATTTTATCATTTTAACTAACTTTTGACAAATTGTATGGATGAATTAAACAGTTAATGTTGAAAACATTCATACTTTGGTCTATTTTGTATCAATCAGTTTTTTACAACAAAGGACGCGTGTCACAAAATATCGCATGGCTAAGATCTGTCCTAAAACCTAAATATCTTAGAAGATACCACGTTAGCTGCTTCAAAAAATGTCATATTTTACAATTATCTTAAGATCTGTCTTTATCTTACGACAATTAAAAACATATTGTAAGTCAAAATTTACTTGTCGGAAGCTTATATTTTACTTTAACAGACACTGCGAAACCTGTTGCGTTTGCCTCTCCAGAACACCTATAAGTACGGTACAAGTAGTGCTGCAAAGTAGATGCAGTTCGTTCTGTGCAAAGAACGTATGAATTGGTGACATTTAGTGCCAATATTGCAGGAGGCAGTTTTATACATCACAAAAAATGGGGGCGGTTCAGTTAAAGTTTTCCTTTCCCTTGCCATTCCAGCACCAAGTACGTGCCCTTATGCAAATGTTAATACGGAAATGAGTTCAATTGAATGTACAGTTAATGATGACAATGCTCGAATGTCTCGTGAAATCCTTCTTCATCTGCAAACATCATTCTTCCTGAATGCATATATATTGATTCTCATAACTATTTAATGGATCTTAATATATGTTAGTTTGCATTCATTCATGACACTTTATTATGTAGAAAGGTCCAGAGTTCTTTCTAGGACAATACTAGAGTTAAGTTGTGTCTTTTAATTTATTGTTGTTTTGATTTGATTATTTTGTTCGTCTATCGGTTAGTGGATTTCTCTCCACAATATCTTTGGTTTATAGTTAAGTCTATGTCACGAGTTTAAAGAGCGTGGACTTTGTTAAAGTTTACAGACGTTTTTGACAATTACATCACTTCTTAGTAAGTTAATTTATAAACACTAATATTATTATCATTTCTGATATTTTTACTAAATGTCAAATCACTATTTAATCACATTTATAATTCTTTTGCCTTTCTTCATAGAATGGAGAGTGAAATAGAGGCTTTTGAAATTATGAGAACATAACTGAAGTCTTCCTATATGTGTTTTAATTGAAACTCTTTTTTATGATAGTTTAATAGTTGAATAAATAACTATATAATGCACATAAACTTGGTTCAACTTGTACACGGGGCTTTTTCCCATAGAATAGTATGTGTATATTTATGCATAGAATATCATAATAAGTTATTTGCATTATATGATTATGACAATGATTTTATGACTCAAATGAAAGTAAATGTAACTGGATATAAAGGTGATACGATATAAAGTGCAGTTTACTTATATAAGTTATCCCCCTTTATAAAGTTAAATTACTTCATCATATATTTATTTTAAATCAATATGTATACTCTGTAACTACTTAAAATTTATGTTTTATGTCCTATATTTTTATTTGTTATATTGTTATTACAGGGTCAAATTCTTCTCTGTTGTATATAAGTGGTGACAATAAATTAAAAGTCCCCTTAACAAACCCCAACAGGAGTATTGATTCTTATTTGTATGTCAAATGATAAACTGTTACAACTGAGAAACTTCTTTTTTCAATTATTATACATTATTAGAATTAGAATCTTAAAGTTTATTGTGTATGACCTGAAATTAAAAAGTGGAACGGAAATCGCTATGCTCTTTGTAAAAACAGAAACCAACACCAACCTAAGTTTCTCCTCGCTAAAAGTTCACAAATTGATGTTTTCGAACAAAACTGAAGCTAATTAGATTCTTTAAATTCTATTTTATTTCATCTTAGTTCATCTTAGCTGTTAAAGCATGAACACATACGCATCCTTATAATAACTAACATCAAACGATAAACGGAATCAAACGATAACCCCCACAATTGTTGGTATACCAAGCCCAATGAAAAAATACATATGGACAAACCATTTTCAGAAGGCGGGCGGGGATGATTATGTTACAATTAATATAATGTGGGCTGACACAAGCAAGGTTTGTGTCAAATAAACTAACAATTTTCATTAATACAAGTCAATACACAGCCAAGAACTAAGTATACTTTTGCAATGACCTTCAACTTGCCCAATTATCATAGGTACAAATCGTGAAACACCATCTGGTCAAAAACAATCTTATTGAGAAATAAGAACTTCTAATGTTTCTACGTAGAAAAAGGATACAAATCGGACTCAAATTTTGAACTTTTCGTGTCAGTGACATTGACCTTGCCCAAATCAACTTAGGTCAAGATTATGAAACACCCTCACATAATAAGCAGCCTTTGTGTGAAAAAAGAAATCTCAATGTTTCTCAAAACGGAAGATACGGACAAGACACGATTTTTGCACTTTTCCTGTCTGTGACAATGACCTTACTCTTATGACCTTGGATTAATGCCATGACACACTCCTATATTAAAAACAATCTTCTTGCGCAGTAAAAACTTCCAATGTTGATCCGTAAGAAAGATATAGAGCGGATACGAATTTTGCACTTATCCTGCCAGTAGCCTTGATCTTGCCCAAAAGACCTTAAATCAAGGTCTTTACACACCCTCTAGTCATATGTCATTTTTGTGTGAAGTAAGAACTTTCAAATTTATCTATAAGAACGATTTGGAGTGGGCAATAATTTTCCATTTTTCCTGCCAGTTACCTTGCCCAGAATACCTTTTGTCAAAACAACGACAAATTCCGGGGGTCATATGCAATCCGAGTATGAGTGAGAACTTCCAATGTTTCGCCATAAGAATGAATGGACCGGACGCGAATTTTGCAAAGAAAGACGGACGGGTGGACATACGAATGGAAGGACAAGGTAATTATTACATATCCTCATCCTTAACTTCGTTTAATTTTAAATTAGCTATGCAGAAATGTTTAAGTAAGCATGGTAAAGTGGAACTTAAGAACTGTCGTCAGATTTTTATTATTCAGGTCAGTTTGGGAAACGGAAGTAGAAGATCTGAAAAAAATCAGAAGTAAAGAATATTGCCATTATTAAGATACGTCATATGATAGATCTTACAATAGCTTTGTGAAACACGTCCCTGGATTTCTTCTCGTAACTTGTGGCATTGATATTTTCAACAACCATTTTCCTATTCCAAAAATTATGGATGTATCATATACCCGATATATAATAATATTGAAACAGAAGGTGGTTTATTTACGTGTTACAATTGTATGTGTTACAAGCTTTTCTTTTAAAAAGATTGGTGAGCTAGCGCCGTAGCCACCCTTTAACACAGAGGCAGATTTCTTAAACATTGGTCTAAATTCCTGAATTGATTAATTAACAATAAGAAGGCACAGTAGTGTACTGGACTAGTGCTGGAGTGGGGTCTCAATTAAGAATTGTGAATCAAGAATGAGCTTCACATCAGCAATGGCATAGCTGTGCCTCAATCAATTTGTTTCAATTTCGAGGTGAAAATTTTCAAGAACCATTGATACTGTTGTGTAGCAATCGTATCTTCTCGGGCCTTTCCGGCAAGCTCGAAAAACATACCCGAGGTTGTTTTCCGCTAATGTTTCAATGTAACAAAACACCTACTTACCTTAATACAGTTGATTATAAACTTCTGACTTTTTCAATATTTGGTGGCATGTCATTTAGCTTTAAGAACAGCATTTAATCTGTTTGGTAAGGATTCATATAAACCCTGTATGTATGCTGGGGTAAGGGAGGTCCAGATATGCAGGACCTCATCAACAAGTTCCTGTTTTATTTTAATAGCGTGTTGCTCTTTTGCAAGATTAATTTTTATTAATCTCTATACATTTTCTATGAGGTTTAGGTCTTGGGATTGGGATGGCCAGTCTAAGCAAGGGAAATCATTTTCTTCTTTCCAGGCTTTAGCCCTAGCTGACATGTGGGCGGGACAATTGTCGTCCTGGAACACCCAGGGGTTGTAACACAAAGTATTTGGCAACAACTTGCCACAGATTATTGTCATACAGCGTAATGTACTTATCTGTGTTTAAATTTCCATCTATTGGTGTTAGTAAGCCTACTCCTGAGTAACAGATACAGCCCCAAAATGACACAGATAGACGAACTCCGCCATTTCGGACCGAACGTAAACCAAGGCATTCCGGTCTCCATTTTCATCGGCCTTTCTCCAGACATAAACTTTATGATCAGTTCCTAAAACAACCTGAGTTTCGTCGGAAAATATAACTGTTTTCCAATTTTGATCCACAGACCAGTTTTTGTGATCACGACACCATTTAACACGCTTTACTCTGTTCACTTTTGAGATTGTTAGAGTCTTCGCAACTCTTCGGCGTTTATATTTCCAAAAATGTAATCTGTCCTGAACAGTTCGTGTTGACAAAGGGTTAGGTATAGATTTATTCAATTCTGAAGTTAAATCACTCAGACCTTTTCTACGGTCCTTCAAAACCAACCTGTTCAAGACTCGATCTGACTGATCACTCGTAAGATTTGGTCTTCCGCTTCGAGCGTTTTTGCTACATGTTGTCGGACAGCAAATCTCTTCAAAAACTTAGAAACTGTAGAACGATCATATCCGGTAATTTCGGCAATCTCAGAATTATTTCTACCTTCTTTATGAAGACGCACAATCTGTTCCCATAGGACTGGTGACATTTCACGGCGATTTGAAGTCATGTTTGTTTACGTCTCCTTCTGTATCTAAAAATAGCCCCACGCGCCATCGGGAAATCCAAAATGACTTATACACACTCTATTTTCTACCCTCCAAATATAACCGGGGAACGATGTATAATTAAAAGAGAGATATGAGAATTTTGTTCAAAAGACAATTTTATTATTTCGTCAGCATTACGTTAACGTGAAATACTTATGGCATTATACTGTATATTTATCGTCTGAATGCGAAATGTATGCCACTCAATAAAACCAAAGAAATTAAATGAGCAAACTATAACACAAATGCTGTGTTTTCCGCGAAGAATCAATGTTGCACAACCACGTAAATGCGTCTGCTCCCCACTTTTTTATACACACTAGAGCGTGTGGATAATGCCGTGTTGTAATTTTTAGACGGGGTCACGTGACCCCGTCTATTGGTTTACTGTTAGCCGAAGTCTCAAACCGGATGGCACACGTAGAACACATGAATGGAGTCTAAGCGTAAGAAAATAGTGCAGAAACTTTTCAGGCATTTCTGTAAATATTTATTATAAAAACACGCATTAAATCGTTTTAAGTCCTCTATGTGTAAACCAAATTCTATAACGAAAATAAACAAATAGCTTTATTGATCAAAATATTCTTGCTCGGGTTCAATAGTTGTAGTGTTTTGTGGAATGGAGTTACGTAACTGAATGCACAACGCCGTCAAAGATTCAGTTGGTTGACGAGCTCATAAAATCAATAGAAGAGGTTGAAGGTTGAATCGAAAGTAAAGTTCCAAAACGCAATGTGCCATTTAAGAAAAGTTATGAATTTTAATACCGAACTTCATGCGCGAGCCGAGGTTAAAATCTGGACGGGTTATACACAGATGTCCTACATATAAAATAGGTGTTTCATTGGCTTCCAGTCATCACGCCTTATGACTGCTGTTCATGTCTTAAGAAATTTTGTACATAGAAAATAAAAAAAAAGTCTGAATTCGCCTTCTCGTCCATTGACTCTTTAGTTAATTAAACTGAATTTAAATTTTGAACAATTCATTGTAAGTAAAATCTATATAGATTATACATTTTGGGTGACCAAAAGATCAATTGATATATACAATCTGATCGATTGAAGATCAAATTTATATGTTAATCTTCATGTTGTCCAACTTAGTTGGAATATACAATCATGTAATTTGTTTTAATGTTATGAGACATTTTCTATACTTTATAACAGACAAAACCAGTCATATTCATGATTTAAAAGAAATCTTCATCAATATCTTTATGCCTCTCATCAGAAACTCAGCTGATCTTTCTCCCATTGAGAAATATCTCGCAACAATATTAGACTTATGAATTCAGAGATAATGCATGGTTGTTATGTTTTAAATTTTTAATTTATCGTGTGGTAGTACATGTAAATGAATAGGACTTATCTCAATTTTTAAGAAGAAAAAAGTTCAAGTTTTTATCGTAGTTTTATAATCCGATTTACAAATCCTTTATTGAACCTCTTCGAAAAATTTGAAATGGGGGGCGGGGCGAAAAATGCATAATACCACACATAGTCCATTTGTTATTAAAGGAAAGTGGAGGTGGTGTCGGTTATTGAAATTTCATTCAAATTATATACCTTTTCTGTACTTTGTTCCAGTACACTTGAAAACATTTTTCCATTTGGATACGTTTCAAGATTCGAACAGTTAAGAACAATAAAAGCTGTCTTTGTTAACCTTCAAATAAAAATCATGCCCTTAAAAATATGGGAGTATATCATTCATGTGTGTCCAAAAGATTTGCTAGCCCGACTCGCCCGTCCCATCCATAAGGAAATGGTCACCATACAATACAGAATGCATAGTTTTCATAGGAAATTAATGTAATCGTACAAATAAACATTTAAAAAGTTTGCATCTCGACGTATGAGGGAATTGTCATTTTAAAACTGGGATTTTCAATTTCATATTCTTATCAATATTCTTTGGTATACAACTAAACAATGATTGATACATTGTTTCCTCGAGTGTAGCATCCATTTAAAAAGATCTTTTCAGATTTTTGTGTTTCACCATATAAAGTTTATGACAATTTACGACCAGTTGAGTAAAATGATGCCAAAATCAATTGATACCTTTGTCAAAAAACGGACCAAAATGGAGTAAATTTGAAATGATTTCACTTGCAAATTTGTTAAAGATTAAATTTTAAATATAATGGCTCATAGAAAACGGTTAACGCATTTGTGTGAGTAAAATTACGTTGTTTTTTATGCATCTATTATTTTTCGATCATTTATATGCAGATAATGTAACAGTCTTTTATACGACAATGAATATTTAAAATTCCATCACGATATTAACTGGTACCAATGATCGAGGCCCATATTCTTGTCCGTTTTTGTTTCCATCATTTCTGTGAATAATAATGTGTTGAAAAACCTTTACCAATATTTAACATTTTAACTCAGTTTTAATAGACTTTATGGATAAAACAAACAGCAAATGTTTGAAACATTAATATTATGGTTCAGTTTGTAGCATTTTTAAGCAAAGGATCTTTTTCACAGAGAGAACCATCTTTTGACTAAGATCTATATAAAGACCAGAATTTGTTGAAAGATATTACAATAGCTGTTTCTCAAAACGGTAATATATTATGATTATCTTAAGATCGGTCGTATTTTGTAATATCCAGATACATATCTCGATAGCTCGAAGTCCAAGAAACCGAGCAAAATGCTCGAGGGATAAACATTTCGAGTTTTCAAGAGTTTGGAATTTACCGGGTTGACCGACGGGTTTTTAATTTAGTATTACCGGACGTTCAGAAAACGATATATTTTAGTGAATACTTAAATTTACTGATCTGAATGGTTTAAAAAACTAAATACTAGGGACAAACTATTTAAAAGTTATATTTTTTTTATTCATCATAACAGGACTAGATTGCTGAGTACTGATGCATTGCGAGACAACTTGTCGTGAAATAAATAACTGCTGTACACGTCCTTCGCCAGATTAATAGAGCTATTTTTTCTGTAAGATATTAATTGTCCAGCAATAATAGTCATGATGACGATTATGCTGATACGCATAATTTTTGCTTCTTTCTTATTCATTAAGTTTTGACTTTGACTTAAAATTATTGTCTGGTCTCATAATCATTATCTCAAAGTAACTGGATCTCCATTACAAAATATGACGTCATAAGCTTCAAAATGACGCATTAAAGTAGGTCATTGAAGGCTATCATGCAGTTTTTTAGCGAAGAAAAATAAATGTCATAGATTAACGGAAAATTATAAATGAATATTTTGTTTAACATTATTATTAGTAGAATGCTACCTAAATAGTCTTGTTTTCATATTGTTATAAGTATACATCGTATAAAGAGGCAACCTTGGTTTTTATAAAATATCGTATATCTTGAAGCTGAGTACCTATAAATAAATCACTTAATTGCAAGGGCATACATGAACACATACCTGATCCTGACAAACTTTTACATGTGAATTTGAAATATGCCTTGCTGCATAAAAACTTCTAAGATCCTTGTAAAATCTTACAAACTAATTATCTTTTTAATGAAACTAACCCTGTGACCTTCAAAATTATTCAACATATGCATTAAATTACGGTTTCTACTAACAAATAATCTTATCGTAAACATAACGCACCGTTTTTCAAAATTTACGATACAACATCAAGTTATTTTATAATTCAGTTGTAAGTTTTGACATGATTATGCCCTTGCAATATTGAATCTTTTAAATGACCCCAAAACCACAAATACATCTGCTTGTACTATGCGACTGCCATATCACGTGACCACCATGAACATAAAATATTGTACTGTTTTATATATCTTTTAAAAATATACTGCATTTGAGTGACTGTTATTGTTTTTAAAAAGGACATGCCAGTTAAACTAAAGCATACGTGTTTTCATCACAAAAATTTGCCGATATTTTTATTAGCCGCCTTAACTGTACTGCGTAATTATTTTGTATAGCAAAGAATTGTCAAGTCAAAACTTATATAGCTTTTTAAAGGCATTATCTTTACTTGAAATTGACTGCAAGGTTACAGATACATTTTCATTCCATGAAAGACTAAAACGTCATATCAAAATATTATCAAAACTGTAAATTTCGATAAAAATACGTCTGTTTACGATAAAAATATGTCTGTTAACGAGTATTTATAAAACCAAAGAAAAGCGATTTTGGTTCAAACCTACGGATATTACACACATTTTATTTTAAAACAAAGTATTGTTTTTTCACTCATTCTTTTGACGCTTTCATTAAGTTATGTTTTGCATGTAAATTATTTGATATCCTTTTGACTATAAGGCAGTGATCAGCAGTTTTGGCAGGTAAAACAAAACAAAGCATACTACGAAAGAATTAATGGAATAAAACTGCAACGCTGATTGTAAAAGGAGTGATGTTTTATCGATAATATATGAACTTTTACTTTTTTTCTACTTTTTTTTTTGTTTTGTCATGTGCAATTTTACTTGTAATATTTATCATAATAGATATATTTAGGTGAGACATACTGCCTTTAGATATTTTTTAAAGTATTGTGTTAAAAAGCTGAGGACACACAAAAATCAATGGGTTTTTTTTCTTGGAATAAATACGAACAGCCTATTTATCTATTTCAAATAGAGTGTCTCATGTCCAAAAAAAAATCAGCTAGCAACCCATGTTTCTTATATCATTCGGATTTGTAGGACAAAATTCATCCTAATTCCTGACATATCTAACAAATTGGTACAAAGACCATTTCCCAAAATTTAAACCTTATTTTTTTTTTTTAGAATTTAACCATTTCAGCTTAATGTCTTATGTTTTTGAATAATATTTCATCTAAACATAAAAAAATTAAATGTAAACTCTATTATTTCTACGAGTGTTGCGTCATGTTTGAGTTTGCATTATTGATATCTGAATCCGAAAATAAATAAATAATTTGTTTTGATAGAGTCCAACTCAAAATTAGAATAAAACATGCTTCATGTTAGAATGAAAAGAAATACCGCTGAATTTCTACTTTATGCATTATATGTATGAAATCGAACGTTATCTTTTTTATGGTCCCCTTTCATGAGAAAGCAATCAATACTTTTATCAATTTGCTCGATGCTTAAATATAGAAAATATCCTTGATGCACGGTTATTTCATTTCAAATATTGAAGTGTATGCACAGTTAGGACCATGCTGAGAACATCGTCTTGGTTTGTTGCTGCTCTCCTATTTTCTGTCCATTGTCTGCAAAGACAGTTTTGGTATTCCAGATTGTACAAAGAAGTGACCAACTCATCCCTAGCCATCCTTTATGGAGAAGATTGCAGTCTTGTTCATTGTGCAGGACTTTGTTCTGGAGACGACTATTGTATGGAGTTCCTTTACAGCGAAACAAGTAGACACTGTATTGGACTTCACTGTGTAAAGAAGGACAATTACTTGTATCAGTGTATGGGCCCGGAATCTTCAGACATGTTACGTTATGAGAAAGGTAACTTGTCATGTTTGAATTAAAAAACATTCAGATGATAACCTATTATTTTAGTGGGATTTTGGTTTTTTTAGATTCGTAACCACACGCAAGACCTTAAGCTTCAACCGAGAATATCCTGTAAAACATTCAGAATTATTGTTTTCAAATTCAAGTTTTAAGTACGCTATAAGTATTAAATATTCTTTTGAAAAATTAAACAGACTATTTATTTTAATTTTTAGTTTGAAAAGAAATGTCAAATTTTTTTGGGAATTTTGTCACAGGTCTTGTTTTCAGTAATTCCAGTTTAATGTAAATTTCACTTTAGATATTTTTTCATATGTTTGTGGTGTTTGTAATTTATATGAAAGACAATATGAGAATTATAGCAAAGGATAGATACTAAAACATTCAAGAATCGATTATTGTCGTATTTGTGCTATGTTTAATATTTCTTTTAAGTAAGACTAAAATAAAGTAAGTCTAACATTATTGATGCAATTAGCATTTTTTTTAGTGTTACAGTACCATCAGACCAAACCTAACAAAGAGTAAACCCCAACTAAACTGAGTGTTTACTTTTTGAGGTTTATTTGGAGTTTACTATGGATTTTTCTTTTGAACATTTGGGTCCACTCTGAGTTTACTTTGGATTTACTCGTTGTTTACTTTGGGTTTACTTGGACATTGCTTTTGAGGTCAACTATACGCACTGAGGTGTGAAGAAGACCTCTCTTTTATCTTAACAGCTTACTGCCCTGTAATTCCTGGCTCTGGTTTACTTTCTGTTAGGGGGGGGTCTGATCAGTACTGTATGAATCTATGTAAAAGAAACCATAAAAATAAAAATGCATAACCGTATATCAACAAAGGAAAAATATTTATCATTGCAAATTTTTGGATAAAGTGAACACGACAATCTTTTGAGTGCTTTTCAGTCTTTTTTCAGTGCACTTAAAAAAGATAAGATTAATGTCCTAAGATTTAATACGTTTTTTTAATTTTCTTCATAGTTCTATTTATTAGATTACATTTAGTCTGTTTTAGCTATTTTTATGGCATTGTTTCTTACAGAGTTTAACTGGGTAGAGTATTTGGGTCACTATTATTTCTATGGAGAGGAGAAATTCTCATGGGTAGACGCCAAGGTATCATCCTTAGTTAAGCATTGAATGTTTTTTTTATATGTCCTGTAACACACCAAGAGTTGCAGACAAATTGAATATCGCGTGTAAGGGCGGTATGATAATTTGTTAAATGAAAAAAAAAGTTAATGTTCAATTGCTTTCGTTTACACTCATTTTAAAGATAAATGAAAAACTCAATAGTATGCACGGGGTCAAAATTAGATTCGTTCTTAACTTTAAATAGTTTTCTGCAATGATCGCTTTTTTAATAGTCCGTATGAATTATGATAAGCTTTCATTGTTCATATTTACAGCCTTCTATGATTGTTCTTAAGTTTCATTAATGGTACATGTACAATAACAGTAGAAAAAAGAAAATTAGCGTCTATGTCGATCAGCATGTTACATGTATTTAAGGTTAATGAGTCCATACATGTTAAGGTACACTCGGTGCTTAGAAGCCCGATTACAACTTTTTTTAAGTCCTTGATCTTTAATTGTACCGAAAGTATTGATATATCTTGATGTATCACACGCGCTCTTAACGTCAAAATATAGACCAATACAAAAAAGACGTAAATAAATTTAATCGTATGCTATTTGAACTTTGGAAAGTTTAGGCTTTATAAACCGCTACGTGAAAGCCTCTTTTAAATAGAAGAGAGAATATTTACATGTACATTTATAAACGGACAATCTGATTCAAATATCTTAATTATAGTTTGTTAACATTACGATACCAATCGAAGTTTGTAAGAGACAGAAGTCGAACTTTTAAATAGTCTATATCAAAATATTTATAAACAACGATAGTTTAAGAAAGTGAACTCAATATAAATCATATTTCATACAGTTTTCTTACAAAAATGACCACTAACATCCATCCCTCTAAATATTAATGATAATATCAAAACATGAATTTCGTAAATCAGGAAAAGTAACTCTTTTTTAATCTTTTTTTTATTTACAAACAGCTGGAATGCCAGAAAAAATGTGCACACTTGGTTGAAATTGAAACGAAAGAGAAATCCGATTGGCTTATGACTAAATTTCTTTTGAAAGGTAAATTGTCTTCGTGTTACATAGAACATATTTCGTTTAGTTAATACTTAAATAGAGTGTAGACTGTAATATCATTATAGGGTTGAATATCATATGTAAGCTTTTTAGTAGATAGAACAACTCGTTTATAACCAATTCTTCCGAAGTACCATTTTCGCCAGTGCAGTGTTACGTCACTTTATCAGCACATAAAATAATAAATAATATAATGACGTTACAGTGCACTGGCGAAAATGGTAATTGGTAAGAATTGATCCTAACTCAGTATTGAATACCTCAACAATTCGAATTTAACGTACTGTGAAAATTAATGACCAACAAGTCTAAATAATTTTATATCAACTACAAATCCTCTGTCTTTCTCTATCAAACGGAGATTATTCCAATCAACGTTTAATCATGAACGTTTCTGAGTGAGCTGAATATCACCAAGGAATTATTAAAAAGGATTCTTTTTTCTCATTCATTCCCTTCTTCGTAAAGTAATAAAATAAAATATCCACAATTCTCTGAAAAAAATCTAGGAAAATTTTTATCCTTAAGCACTGAATTAATTTATTAGTACCTTGTGGCCAGAAAAACTGATTATGACACTATAAGCGTATATGATTTTATTGTGTTTGGCTTTATACTGTATCAAAACTTTATTTTACACATATTGTTGTGTCCAATATTGATTATACATTAATTGAAATCATTTTTTTCATTTCTAGAAGATTGCGGTTATATTTTTAAAACGTGTACAGCTTGGACTGGACTAAACGATCGTCACATTGAAGGTCACTACGTGTGGGACCATTCGAACACGTCCATGGTCTTTACCAACTGGTACAAGTTCGTGCCAAGCAAGGGTGATGCACGGGACTGCGTCGATATTCTGAGGAATGGTGAATGGAACGACAGACCATGCTCGTTTTTAAACGCATTTATTTGTGAGAAAAGTATTCGGCTATATTAGGTAAAATGGTGCGTGGAACCGCTCGTACAGAACAATGTGCTTCTCTAATGGACTAGATATAAGCCCAACATAGATTTCTTTATTCATGTTTTAAATCATGCTCTTTTTTTTTTCGACCAATGGATTTGTGAAAAATTACCTAATTAATTTGAAAACATGCTTTCACAGCTGTCTACATTGAGGTTACAATGTATATTCGTAATTTAAAAAAAGTATTGGTATTTATCGTATGTTGTTAAAATGCTTGAATTCTGTATTAAAGCTTAACTGCAGTCATCAAATTATTTTGTTTTAAGCATTCTTCAGTGGCTTCAGAGGTATATCGAAGGCTCTATAAATTTACGGCCGGCTGTTTTCCAAACAAGTCACCTTGCAGAGTTCATAAATTTATTCACAGCGAATTGGCATTTTACAAACGATAGTTAATAGCCGTACAAAAAACAAAGTAACAAACTGTGTTTTTTTTTTATCAGAGGTTTCTCAAAAACTAAACTTTAAAAAGTTTTAAAAAAGTTCAACTTTGAATTCAATGTTGCTTAATGAGTGAACACTAGGAAACATGTCAACTTAACCTAAAATTAGTAGCAGAACAATATTATATCCCATTTCATTTACTTTTGTTTGGTTTAATCATTGCGTTCCAAAATTTTATAGATACACTGCGAGATGAATTTACAAATAATCTGGAATAAGGAATATCATAATTTCTCAAGGAAACAATCTTCAATAATTATGGATGGGAATAATGCAATTTTTTTTTATAAAAACCAAAACTATATATATCATCAAATTACAACTTTTTTTTATGAAATAGGATATCGATATGTATATGAGGATATGAATAGTGATTGGTCAGTGATCAAGTTTGTTATTGTCCAGAGGACTTAATGCTACAATAATTTAGAACCCGTATTAAAATCCTAATATACAATTAAAGGGATACTTGATTTCTATATTTACATTTGTGTTAAGTTAAAACAACAAAGTACAGTACCGATCAGACCCAACCTAACACTAGAGTAAACCCCAACTAAACCCCGGGTTTACTTTCTGGGTTTACTTTGGGTTTACTTTTTGAAAATTTAGGTCCACTCGGTGTTTACTTTGGGTTCCTCGGGGTTTACTTTGGGTTTACTCGAGAATTGCTTTTGGAGTCAACTATACGCACTGAAGTGTGAAGCAGACCCGTCTTATCTTACCATCCTACTGCCTGTGATTCCTTCCCCTTGTATATTCGGAATACACATGAAGTGTCTGCTTTCAGGGTATACTTCTGATTGAGGTTTACTCTCTGTGTCCACTCTAGGTTTACTTGGGGTTACCTTGGGTTTACTCTGGGTCCACTCTAGTAAACCCAGAGTAAACCCAGAAAGTAAACCAAGGGTTTAGTTGGGGTTTACTTTGTGTTAGGTCTGATCGGCACTGTATGTGCATTGCATTACTCATATGCTGCACTAGAAAGCCGCCTCATTTAATTTGACGTTACAAAATAAAAGTTCCACAATGTTGCAAGAATCATTTTAATTTGCATATCAAGACGAAATATCTGTCTAAATTGAACGAAAAAATGAAATGATTTAAATTAAAAGTTTACTGAAAAAAATGAAAATTAAAGATTTATCACTCTTTCCGTTATACAGTACCGATCACACTCAACCTAACAGAAAGTAAACCCCTAACTTAACCCTGAGTTTACTCTGGGTTTACTAGAGTGGACCCAGAGTACACCAAAAGTAAACCCAGAGTGGACACAGAGAGTAAACCCAGTCAGAAGTATACCCCTGAAAGTAGAAGCTGTGTATTCAGAATATACAGGGTGCAGGAATTACAGGCAGTGGGACGGCAAGAAAAAAGACGGGTCTGCTTCACACTTCAGTGCGTACAGTTGACCTCAAAAGCAATTTACAAGTAAACCCAAAGTAAACCCCGGGTGGACCCAAATTTTCAAAAAGTAAACACAGAGTAAACACCAAAAGTACATGTAAACCCGGGGTTTAGTTGGGGTTAACCCTGGTGTTAGGTAACTCTGTAACTCTGATCGGTACTGTTGTTAAAGTCAGTTTAAAAGTAATTGAAACAAATTTATATAGTAATTTATCAATGAAATTGTATTGCAGTTACATGTACAAGAACCAGTATTAAGCAGGCGTTGTTCTATTTCTAAAAACTATGATACTAGAGATACGGGTTTTTTTTTATTTGCTGTTGGAGCGAAACGGACATAAAGGCAAAATGAACTAGAGTTGACATTCGGTATACACGGATTGTGAATGTATCACAAACAAATTGTTCTTGGCATTGCTATCGTTGTTTTTGGTCAGGGTTTGTATGAAAACCCGGCCAGACATGAACTGAATGATTTGCTAAATTCACAGATAGCGAACGTACATTTCTCAAATAGGTTTCCTTGTTACGAACTAGACCCAAAAACATCCTAATCTATGAAGAACTATAGATCCTGTATTCAAAACATCACTAAACGTCTGCCATCCATTGATGATAATTAAATGCTAAATAATTGATAAATATTTCTTGTATTCATTTTTGTACAAGGGTCATATATATATATTTGCACCAATTGTTATCTTATTACAAATACATGTAGTGATGATTAATAGAAATTTTCCGTGATTTTTTTACGCAACCTCGCTCGTGTCAAAACTCAGTTTATATCGCATTAATAACGAAAATTTCATTTCGAACCACCTGTCAATGATTGTTTTGTGAAAAAAGAATGGAAATTTGTTATGTTGTCATTAACAAAAAAATTAAAGAGTGTAATAATGATTAGATAGACTACATTTTTGTCATTGACAGGGTAATTATGATCTTAAGAATTCTTTCAGATGTTACAACATCATTTAGAAGCTTAAAAGGAAAATCTTGATTTCACTCGCATTGATTTTTTGTTACCTTGTGATATATCTCGAAATTTTTGGTTTTGTATGTTTAATCTTAGCATTAGAATCATAAACATTGACACACGTTGAAGAAAATGTTGCAAACAACATCCTGTTTTCTCTTTCTTTTATTGTCTACGGTCAATGGGCAGCAACAGAGACAAGTTCTGTATTCTAGACTGGTGGACGAGGTGACCGACTACTCTTTATCTGTGCTCTATGGAGCAGAAGAGCATTTTTCCCATTGTGCAGAACTGTGTTTTGAGGACGACTACTGCATGGAGTTCCTTTACAGCGAAACAAGTAGACAGTGCATTGGACTTCATTATGTTAAAAAGAGAAACTACTCTTACAAGAATGTTGTCCCGCTTTCTACCCGAATGCTACACTTTAAAAGAGGTAAATTGTAATTAGGTGTATGGTATTTAAATACCATAAATCTGAAATTTTTTATCGTAGTCAAATTTTCAGCAAATTTGCGCATGCTCTGCATTTGCATTTTTTTTCATAAAAATGAATCGACATTAGAAAAAAAATGTTAATAAAAATTTTGCCGAAGGCTGATCTCTACTCTTTCTTATATTAACACGTTCCGTTAATAGTACTCATTTGAAAACCCTGTTTATATTACTAGGTAATTACCCACTGTAGCCTGCGTCGGGAGAAGAGCTTAACAAACAATCGATATCTTTGATTGACCGACAGCATTATGTCCATCTTAAATCATTTTTGTTTATATAAAATAGAAAGATCATTACTTTTAAACACGTTTAGACTTTTATTTTCACATTTATAAACCGATTAAAGCCAAAAAAAAAGGGGGGGGGGGCGTAAGTAAGTTCTGAAAGTTATTGAAACCATCTCAAAATGGATATCAATCTATTCACAAGAGTAGTATCACCACAATCGTTAGATTTGTTGGTTAAAATCAAAATCCGACCAATGAGCTCGAGATCAACTTGATTATCTTGTTGCAGTATTTCTAGAGGCGGCGGTAGTATACGATAATCCAAGGTTACCTAACATTGTGTTTGTCAATATTTGTGACATTGAATATTTGAGTGCTTTTTAATTTTAGCGCCGATGAAAATTCGCAAAAATTTAACATTTGAAAATTAATCTATAACTTAATGACTAAGATTCGATAACATTAATCAGCAAAATAAATTCTAGATACCATTATACGGTAGTCTTTTTTCTTAAATAGGGACACTTTAGCAATATGATTGTTTTGTTTAAATTATAATTACTTTCTAATTCTTTATAATTTTATATTCATTATTTGCCATTTATACAAAGGTAGACGGTAAGATATGATTGATACATGGTTTGCAGCAGACCTAATCAGGTTTATACGTGGTTAGTGAATTCCATATGGGGCGAGAGTGTATAAACCACATAAAGTCCACTAAAGTAAACAGCATATGTAAATTCCAATTTGTGTGGTCCTCTAAATTGACATTCACGTTTCACTAGATATGTGGCTCAAAAATTCAAATAATGAATGATAAATAAATTATACTATCTAGTAGAAAAACGATGAAGTTTTGTATAGAGTTCCTCTGGTATTAGAATAAACATCAAGGAAATAATCTCTGGTTGAAACTTGTATGTCCTTTGGTTAATATTATACGTATTTATAAATTCATTATATAGATTTCTTTAAAACATCAGCACTTTTTAATAATCGAAACATTTTTCTTTATTCAAAATGTGTTAATGATCTTATCTTTAATAAACGATTTAGATACTAGTAGTTCCCAATGTGAAAAACATCGAACTTGTACATTAAAAACTTTACAGAAAAAAAAAGACTAGTACACATTCTTTAAAAGAAATAATTTGCTGGATCACTACAAGCATACTGAATCTATTCAATGGAATAATACTTATTTGTAGATATTGCTTTGTTTATTGATAAAATGCATTCTCTCATGTTAAAAAAAATGATTGACCCGCCTCTCTTCACATAGCATGCGTCAAAATTTAAATTTGCAAATGAATGTGACATCCCATCGACAAGTGCGTGATGTTCATTTTGTTGCTTATATTTAACGTTTTTGGACTTTGACTACAAAGTTGCACGCGTAAGACACTTTTAATGTAATTTAATACCTTTGTACAGATAACCGCGAATTATCTCATATTCTTAGGACGACTTTTAGGTCGTGATTTGGATTTCCCTCTAGTCATGGAGTTATGAATTACAATAATTTCCATAAGAAAGGGAGGGATAATGTTTTACAAAACTTGAAAGTAATACAATACGATATCATTTTTGTCTAATCAATAAAATTAATTACAAACATCAAAGAAACTTTATTAATTGCTTATTACTTAAAATCACATAATTGGCTTGTTATACTTCATACTTACTTTCCTGAACGCTGGAAGCACATCATAGTCTAACAATCAATATATTAATCTAATAATCTAAAATGATTTGTGTATCTTTTTATGACAAGTTTTTGGTTTCTTAAAACACTACTTACACCAACATATACAATGTACACATACATGTATACAATCCTTTACTATTTAAATGAATTTGATCTGTAAAATCTATATATAAAAAAAAAGAAAAATCGTTTGGTGCCATTATGTCTTGTTTTTTTCTGGGTTTTAATGTTTTCAACCGGTAATTAAATTTTGTTTTAATTGTTTTAAGTTTTTGTATGCGGAATATGCTTTGATGACATGGGATTCCCTTTATAGGTGGGTGTTAATCTATTCCAATTTTTTATTTTCCTCCTTTAGTTTAATGCATTCGAGGGTTGTTTGATATGTCGTGTATTTTAATACAGCCCCCAAAACGCCTACGCGTTGAACAATTTCGTGAACGAAGATGCTCTTGACTATCTTTATTCAATACTTTTCAAACGGTATATACTTGAACTTCAGCTCCACATAGTTTTAAGCTCATCATCTTTCAGTTTAATAGAACCTGTCGCTGGTCACTGTTGTTAAAATTGTTGGTGGGGTAATGAATTAATAAAGACCTTATATAGAAGTTTGCACAAAGCTCGGTCATTCGGTTATACACATGTTTACTAAATTGGGAAGTTAATGGGTTTAATAAAGTACCTTATGAAATAGTAAGATGGTGGAGGATTTTGACTGGCACACAGACCGTCAAAGATTCAGCAAAATCTGGCCAACCTGTGACTGTAACAAGAAAGGCAAACGTCTTAAAAGTCAGAAAAATGTAAAAATAATGGTGATCACGATTCGCGACATTGCCAAATCTATTGGTATATTGTTACTGCAAGCGCATTTTACTTCGAATTGTACTCTGAAAGTTGACAAGACTAAAGATAGATACGAGTACAAACCGCTAATCAATTGCTTAAAAGGTCTTCCAAAGACAATTTCTAAATATCGTTACTAGTGAGAAACATGGAATCATTATTTTGAACAAAAAACAACATTTGGTAACAAAAAATGGCTTACAAAACACAATAGAAGGCCTTTATTTACAAAAAGAACCATAAACACAAAAAAGGTTCTTTATTGCATAGTCTACTCATGTGATGGTGCAACCGTACAAATTCCGGTGCCGAAAAGTCTTATAGATCGGTATTACCGATATGTTATACAATTTAGCACGCCCTGTATAAGGATTTAGGCATGTTCGTCTACTTCATGATTATGCATCATTACATGCATCTGAGCTTTGAAAGCAATTTATGAAGTCGGAGAAGGTTACCGTTTTGCAACTCTTACCATACTTTTCAGATTTAACCTCATGCGACTGTTACTTTTCCAAAAGTTCTTATTTAGTCGTTGCTACAAGGCCCACCATGCCCTTTTCTTAAGCAGCAAACAATGCCTCAGAGGTCTACCAAAATCAGCGTACCGTAACGCATTCCAGTAATGGAGATTAAAATTACGTAGCCCTCCTATACAAACAGAATGGCTAAAATTCTATTTTTTTTTAGCTTACCTGAACTGAAAGCTCAAGTGAGCTTTTCTAATCAAAATTTGTCCGTTGTCTGACGTCGTTGGCGTTGGTTTTGGCGTTGTTGGTGTTAACTGTTCACATTTTCATCTTCTTCTCCAGAACCACTGGGCAAATTTTCAACCAAACTTGGCACAAAGCATCGCTGGGTGAAAGTGATTCAAGTTTGTTCAAATGAAGGGCCACACCCTCTTTCAAGGGGAGATAATTGAGAATTATTGAAAATTTGTGGGTATTTTTCAAAAATCTTCTCAGAAACTATCAAGCCTAAAAAAGCTGTAACTTGTATGGAAGTATCCTCAGGTAGTGTAGATTCAATTTTGTTCAAATCATGGTCTCCAGGGGTAGGGCAGGGCCACAATGGGGGAATGGGTTTTTAATTAAGAATATAGAGAAAATCTTTAAAAATCTTCTTCTCAGAAAAGCTTAAACTTGTGTGTAGGCATCCTCAGGTAGTGTAGATTCAAGTTTGTTCAAATCATGGTCCCCTGGAATTGGGTGATGCCACAATGGGGGAATGGATTTTTACATAGGAACGTATAGAGAAAATCTTTTAAAATCTTCTTCTCAAAAACTATTTGGCCAGGAAATCCTAAATTTGAGTGGAAACATCGTCAGGTAGTGTAGATTCAAATTCGAAAAAAACCGCAATTTTGGGACATCATTGGTCAATCTTTTTTTTTTTTGTCATAGCACTACGGACGTTCGAAAAAAATGTTATGAGGCTTTCATTTCTACCTTTGTGATTCTTGTTAAATTTGAAGGTTATAAGCTTGTTTTTTTTGTTGTTTTTTTTTGTGTTTTTTTTTTTTTTTTTGCACACGGATTTTTAGCATTCTCTTCGTTTATTGGTATTTTGCACCCGCGATAAAAGGTTAATAGTTGAAAGTAAAAGAAAGTCGTGATATGGATGTAAAAATCAAATTTAGAAAAAAAAACCATGGCACAATCTAAGTGATCCCAGTCAATATCGCAGATTCATATATTACAGAGTTTAAGTGGATAGAGCGTTTTTTAATTTAAACATATTTTATTGAGTAATCAAATGGATTGGGCAACAGGCAAAGCCTATATAAACCCTCTCCAAAATACAAAGTCAAGAAGTGGTGTTATAAAATAATCATAGAATATAGTATATAGTATGTAGTATAATTTACCAGTTTACAGAGTGATATATTATTGATATATTTGTATACAAGACAAAGGATAATTGGATAATAAATAATAAGCTTGACTTTTGTCATATGATGATAAATTAACTTGTTGTTTAACATATACACAACTGTACACGAACACATTCATTCCTACATTTATAAACCCATCACCTCATTCATTCATACCGACAGACAGACATAAATTATTGGAGTCATGATCCAGCCCATTTGGAAAAAAAAAATTTAAAAAAAAAATTCAAAAACGCTTAGAAGCTATAATATAACTACGAACATAAGAAACAATTTTACAATTTAAGTTGTATGAAAATTCAGAACTACCATAAAGAATATAGTTAATATGAAAAGGTACACTAATATCATTAAATTGATTAAAAAGTTTAACTCTTTGTTGAGTGTATCTTGGACACTCAAGAAAAAAATGTATATTACCTTCAGATTCAGACCCACAGTTTGTACATTGACTATCAGCAATTAAAAAATCCTTAAATAAATGAGCATTTAAATTGCTAGCTTTATTCCGTAATTGACATAAAATAATATTTTCTTTCCTATTGCCAAAGCTGTAGTGTTTGCATGTTTTGAGTATATTTTGGTTTTTGAGTTTTGACTTAAAAATAGACAAAGAAGATGAATGTTTTATTTCTGCATCAAGATTATTCCATAATTTGATTGTAGACGGAATAAAGCTATTGTAATAAGAAGTAGTCCGACATAGTGGCAGAGAGTAAAAATTGCCATCAGACCTAAGATTATATGCACGTTTAGTTGGGAAGTATGGTTGAATTAAGTCTAACAAGTACTGCGGTGCTAAACCATGAATTATTTTGTAGAAAAGAATAAGCTTATGGTTATCCCTTCGAGATTGAAGGGTTTCCCAACCAAGTTCGCTATATAAAATACTTCTAGATGAGTTAACTCTCAACCCTGTTATTATTCTGGCTGCTTCTATTTGCACTTTTTCAAGCAATTCAGAGTTTTCTTTGGTACAGTTACCCCACACAACATCACCATATTCCAGTATAGGTCTGATAAAAGCCATGTATATTTTAACCAGTGTTTCTCTATCAATTGTATGCTTGAGCAATCTTAATATATTCAACCTTTTGCATGATTTTTTCATAAATACCATTAATATGATTGGACCAACCACCATCAGACTGTAGATGCAAGCCTAAGTGTACATGACTTTTTTTATTGTCTATGATTTCACCATTATATCCAAACAGAATTGCAGGATAGTTTATATTTTTTCTCGTAAAGTCAACATTTACGGTTTTATTTGCATTAAAATATACAGCCCATGTGTTGGACCAATTTTTTATTATGTCAAGGTCATTAGTAATTGATAAAGTTTGTTGTATGACATCATCATCAATAATAGCAAATAGAGAAGTATCATCTGCAAATAATCTAATATTGTTTGAAATGCCATTAGTAATGTCATTAATGTAAAGTAGGAATAGGAAAGGACCAAGTACCGTACCCTGAGGAACCCAAGCATCTAACATCTGAAATGTAGATGTAAATCCTTCTAATGTTACTCTTTGTTGTCTAAGAGTCAAATAATCTTCCATCCAGCCTAATATGTTACCCCCAAAACCTAGCCCCTTAAGTTTATGGATAAGACCAAGATGCCAAACTCTATCGAATGCTTTAGAAATGTCACAGAAGATAAAACGAATATGTTTTCCTCTATCTAAACTTGATATAATTTTATCATAAATTTCTACTAGTTGGTTTACAGTTGAATCTCCAGGCTGGAACCCTGACTGAAATTTTGTAAGTAGCTCATTGTCTTTAATGTAATTAAACATATATTTGAACAATACTTTTTCCATAATCTTACACAATGAGCTTGTTAAAGAAATAGGTCTATAATTATTAAGACTATCAGCACTACCCTTGTTCTTAAACACAGGTGTAACATTAGCTTGTTTCCAAATATATGGTAGACATTTTTTAGTAAGAGATAGATTGAATAGTTTGGTTAGAGGTTTATAAATAGAAGAAGAAGTTGCTTTGAGAATTCTTGGAGAAATACCATCTGGTCCTGGAGGTTTAGTTACATTAAGTATTTTTAATTGGTCAATAACATCTTGCTCAGTTATTATTATATCATTAAATTCAAAATCAGGGGGTCCAGGTCCATGCTCAGGTAGCTCTGGGACATTATTAAGACTTGAAATGCTTGAGAAAAAAGAGTTAAATTCATCGGCCTTGTCAATGGGATGAAGAGCATTCTGGGCACTTGTATTACTATGGAGGTAAAGACAATAAACTCACATGGCCAAAGGCAAAGGTAACGTATGAATATTGTCAACATTACAGGATAGATTTATGTTCTTCAGTCATTCGAATGTTAACGTAAACGTTTAAAAGTGATTAAAGTGAATCATGTTTATCTTAATATTCGACCAATGTCCTTTCAGTAAACATCATTTATCTATCTTACGATATGCAAAGAGTATGTTTTATAAACGCAAATCTTATAAAGTCCACATAAGGTGATTTATGATATAACTGTAAATGAGATACTGTAAAACGAAAAACTTGACTCAAACGTATTTAAATGCAAACGCATGTGCTTATACATTGGCGCAGATTTATTTAACCAACACGGCCATTTTAAGAGAAACAAAATATTTTTAGATATAATATTGTGTTCGCTCAAGCACGTAAACACATAGGCTTTGACTTCTACCTCATGTAAACAAGTAACAAAATAAACTGTTAATAGAGACAATAAAAATGTTTTGTTTCAGTATTCATTTGTTAAGATAGAAAAAAAAGTATTTTGTCGGCGATGTTGTTGTCGATAAATAAGTTTGAGTTATTCCACGTTGATCTTATTGCGACTGTAATATCTAAACTCTAAGGTGGGGGAAATTGAATGGACCATTTTAAATGTTACCGCTGAGGGGACATTGTGCCAAACGTGTAAAACATTGTAGTGCGACCTATTGTCTCGTTTAAAGTATTTTTGTATGAGTGTCTTATTAAAGAAAATATCATAACTAAATACGTGAGTTTCTCATTGACAAATCAATCAAAATAGTTTTAAGTTATTAAAACATGTACGATGTCATACTGCGTTCTATTAAGATGGCTTTTGATTTAAATTCAAAGAATATAAGTCCAACTATATCGTGATCAAATATTTGCCATTGCTGATAGACAGAGTAATGTTTCTTTATGAAAAATTCATATAATTTACATGTACTTTATAGTTGGAATGCAAGAAAATGGGTGCACATTTGGTGAAAATTGAAAGCAAAGAAGAATCTGATTGGCTAGCGTCTGAATTTATCATGAGAGGTTGGTGGCAACACACGTTGTAAATATCACACATTTTGAAAAATATTTATTGGACCAATACAACACGCTTTGAAAATATATCTTTAAAATTAGTTGACAATATGATTATCTGTACACTATACATTGAGAATAAGGGGGGGGGGCACCCACAGATACAGTCAAACTATTAGTAAGTTTGGTTGATTGCAAGAAAAGCAGTCGACCCTTCATCCCACACATATTACATATTAAAATGCAGATAGTATAAATACAGATAAATTCGAAATTTAAGAAAGTGATATTAAAAAAAAAGCTGCAAAAACTACGGTTTTACTCTTAGTATGTTTCAAACTTTGCACGTTTCTAAACATAAACATTAACCCACATTTTATTTTCAGAAAAAATACATATGTAAATCGTGTTACTGTAATAGCAAAAGAGTTGCACTGCATAGTCTTTTAAGCACTATCATTTACAAAATAAGCAATAGGGCATGTCTATTTTCATTGATAATAAAGATATAAAAACAAAACACAAATCATTATAGATTATGCTATCATATTTGTTCAAAAGGTTATCATATTAACGCCAATTGAAATACCTGAATATGATAAAACATTATCTCCATAAATTAAACCATTTTTTGCCTATAGTATAGACCAATGTTTTGAATTTTTAAAAATCGTTCTTTAATAAATAAACATGAGGCATATATATTTGCAAGCTAAAATTAAGCTCAAAGAACATAAGCTGGCTGACCGACGCTGTTCATTTCTATCTTGTTAATTAAAATACCTCAAGTGGTTTTAATTGTGTAAACTGTAAATCTACACAATCTTAAGGGAATTCTTATCAAGAAACTGTCATAAGGTTATCTAGCAATCCTATTTTTGGTTCTGTTATAGCTGGGTTAAAATGATTTTTGTCTTATCTAAAAGTATTCAAAATATAAATTATTTTGACAAAAACCTGCAAATTTAGTTTTGGAAGCTAGTTATTATCGAATATATCAGCGCGTAGATAAAAACAGAAAGTGCATTTAGTTGGTCCCAATATTAAATACACTATATATTTTACATAGTCCAATGTCATGAAACATTTTACCTTTGTTTTGCATAAATAGAATACAATTGGTTTAATTTCAGACGATTGTTCTCCTGACATGAACGAGACATGTACAGCTTGGACAGGAGGACACGATCGTTCCACTGAAGGCCAATACATGAGGGTCCATTCGAACACGTCTCTTGAGTTTACTTACTGGAATCCATCCGAACCAAGCTTTAGTAATTGGAGTGACTGCATTGATATTTTACGTAATGGAAAATGGAACGATAGACACTGCAGGTTTTTAAATTTGTTTATTTGTGAGAGAAATAGTGTTCACATTTAGATCATTATCCGTATAGGACCACTCAAAATTTTCGATTGGCTTAACTGGCTGGTATCAAGGTAAACTCAGCATAGATTTCTTTTCGACCTCCAACTGCATGGGCCTGTTTTCAGAAATCAGATGCAAGAATCTTATTTGGGCCTTTTATTTGTGAAAAATTATCTGAATATTAATACTCTCCATGCTTATTTTTTACTTTCACAAAAAAAATATTGATTTTTGAAATGCATGTTCACTGAAAGGTGACCTAGCGTTCAGTTCAACTTGATTACTTTTTGTCTGCAATCCACCTTTTCAAACCTTTCAGTTAACATTTAGTTGACTGAATGACACAGGTCCATCCTATGTTACTGTCCGTTGTTTTTATGCATATCTCTGTAAATAATACACATGGCTTGATTTCATATTTTCAATGTTCAGAGTTTGGTGTTTTCTATAACGTCAGTTTATACGCACGACACTTAGTTATTATTGTATGTTTTATTTTATGTGCCGCGATTTTTAGATTCTTGTCTGAATGCTCGTAATCCATGGTTTACGCGATTTTTAGATTCTTGTCTGAATGCTCGAAATCCATGGTGTAATTCATTTTGATAATTGCCTACCTTTTTCATGACCTAAACCAAATTGTCAGGTACTTGTACCTGTAAATATACTCTAAGCTATGTTTATTGATAAAATTGTGCATAAATTGTGGTTACATTTTGCCATGTGTTCGACGTATGGTGCGCCATTTCAATCATATTATGTTATTTATTAAATGTTGAATAATGATTTCTCTCGAATGTTAAGTGATTTGAAAAACTGAAGTCAGATGTACGGATTATTATGTTATGGTAACAAAAACCTAATTTCGTTTCTCTTCATTCAATGTAGCTTTTTAGCAGCATGCTCGCACGCATACTTTGAATGACCTCACACATCAGTGAACAAGCCTGACGTGTATGATGGTTACCTATCTGTTGAAATAGACTTTCAAACGGACCTGCGAGTTCTTATTCAGGCGAAATATCTGTATTTTCGTTCAATCGAGTATTTATTCGTAAATGTCATTAGAGAAAGAAAGATTTAGTGAGATTGTCTGTACATCGAGTTAGTAAATTATGAGAGCTTGAAATGCCTATGACACTGGAGTTCAATTTGTAAGGGACTACTCAAATGCGACAATGTATTTTCTTAAGCTGGCCTGTAAAAATAATGGTTAATCCCATAATATAGTGTAACGTATTCACTTTGATGTTGAATAATAAATACCGTTTTTAAAATTTCCAAATTTTATTAAGTCCGAAAATCAGTATTTCACATTACATACAAAAGTACAGCTCAATTTAACAAAGGTCGGAAATAGAAGAACACACAATTTTCACTCACACGCTTTTCATCTTTGACAACTCCGCCTACTCTCACCTTAACCAGCCAATAGAAATAATTAAAAAGTTTCAAATAAATTTGCATCAGCAAGCAGAATTTTACAATGCTCACATATGGAAGACAGAAAACCGTAATTTTAACCATGAATAAATCAAAGAAACGTATTTCTCAGATCTGACTGTTAATTTTACAATAATTAAAGAATAATGACATTGGTACCAAGATTCAGGGAAGGGGAATGTCAAGATGAAATTACATGTACTAACGTATGTTTAAATTAGGGGACTGAAGGTTATGATTGCTGTCTTACTTGAAATTTAAATATTGTCTCTCCGAAGAGACATTTCTGCAGCAAATGTGCACGACATTTAATGATCAAATTACTGTAATACTGACGGGAGTTGATTTTATCGATTATTATTTATTTTAAAATCAACGATATGTAATTTTGTATGCATGGCAAGTAAATTCCTATAAGTATTTGAATTACGCACATTTTTTATAATATGAATTCTCCTACAGGAAATTCGTGAAAATCCAATATAAATCATGTTGTGTAATATTCTAAGAATTAGTCCATCAAACTGAGTATCAATAATCGAAATAGTTATGAGAAATTGTATGGATCCAAGCAAAATTGAACTCTAGTCTCGTTCAACCAGACTCTCAGCTGTATCCGTTAATCTACGACAAGCAAGAGAGACTCTCTGCTTGCCGGAGATTTACGGAAACAGTCGAGCGTCTGGTTGAACGAGACTTTATTGAACTCTGGCGTATGAATACATAAAATGTACGACTTCAAAAAATATCTAAATTGTTCGTACCATTTAAAATCTGACTATTTACAAGGTATCTATAAATTTGTTTCCTTGAAAACCAATGCTTAAGAACTCATTACTTCGAATTTATTGATTAGAACTAAATGTTGTCAGCGGTGTTGATTTGTGCTTAGGTCCAAACACTGTTTCACTTTCGGTTTGCCTGAGTAACTGCATAGAAATTGATTACAATTAACTCCCAAAAATTCACATACACGTGAAAGAAATGCAATTTATATCGATAAAAGGGAAAATATTCAAGATATGTTCATTGACATAATATCAGTTTTACATCGAAAAAATCCACAAGAACGAAAACAGATTTCTTACGAAAATGTTTTTATTTGTTTTGATTCGGGAACTTCCATCTCTGTTGCAATGTAAAAGCCTGTTAGACTGTTTTAGGCGTGTATAAAAAACCTGACAAGCTAGAGGGGCGTTTCAACGGCGAAATCTTGGGATTTTATTATACGATTAAATAAACATTGCTTGTACCCAAAGGTATTAATAAATGTAGAATGATTTAAGAAATTGTGCGGCAAAAATGTATTGGGACAGACTATAAAAATGCATATAAGTAATGAACAGATTTTTAAGAAATTTTAGGGGAAAGGATTATTTCATATATTTCACACTGTTTTATCATTTGTTTCCTTAGTATATTCTTTCATTTACACCCACGATCATGAAAAATTGATTAATCCATGTAACAAATAGGTATTAATATGACATAATTGATGCAAAAAAATTGTAGATTGAAGAGATTATTGTGAAATAATCCTAAATTACTCTATTCTCCGAGCTGTAGAAATATTATCAAACTAAAGTGATTGTGTGAATATTATCAAATCTGTTGAATTGAAAAATAAAATATGTTACTTACACAATATGTTATACAATATTAAAGAACATCCTTAACTGGTTTACCTCTAAGCGTAATTTCAGGTACGAAAACCAAACCCAAGAACATGTTCTGTTTTGAAACGACACTCTACGTTTCAAATTTTTATACAAAATCTAAATTTTATAGAAAGTCTACGGGGATTTTGCATTGCATTGCAACAGACAATGAAAAGTACCTTGCTGAAAACGTGGAAAAATTGTGCGATGTGTCCCGAGTATTTCCGAATGTAGATGGAATATACGACGAATTATAAATATCGGTGAGAAATTCCTTTTCTTTAATTCCTATGGGTAAAAAAGATTAAATGTCAAAGAAGAAATGTTGATTGTTTTTCCCCTTACATCGATTTCACTTCTACTTCACTGACAGGTTAAACACATTCCATTTTAACTTGATCCATTCCATCTGAGCACATGCTTCGTCTATAGTTGTTAATTACCTAGAAAACAACTGAAAACAATGCAATTTTTTTTGTATTTATTTCCAATTGATAAATACAAAAAAAAGCAAGCATGGTCTGATAACCCATGGATTCTTAAGGGAAACTATCAGCTCTCCCTAATCAGTGCCAGATTATGGTTCAAGAATTTTTGTAACAACTGCTTGTTAAAAATACGGTGTTCATGACGCCGTTAACTTGAGAAACTTTTTCAAAGCCATGATATGATATGCACCCCAAATTATTACAGATACCCGGCAGGTAGTTTCCCTGTCTCGAGCTCAATTGGGTCTTGGACACTCGTCAGAATTACTCTAGACGTATATTTTATCGACGCCATACTGCAAATTTTATCATGACCAACTAATGTACATCAGTTATTTGTTAATTGTTAAATAATATGTTAAAGATTGTATATAGTGAAATACTTGTCTACATTTAAAATATTCTTTGTTTCAGTTATGTATCTATTAAATAATCGTCGTAAATGCACTTTTTAAAGTAAACAAAGAAAAATGTAATTAATGCTTATAACGCCATTCTGCAGATTTTACCATGGCCAACTAATGTACATCAGTTATTTGTTAATTGTAATATAATATGTTAAAGAATGAAATATTGTTATGTTTTTATTAAATACTCGCCATAAATGCACGTTTTAAAGTTATTATTAAAACATGAAAATTGAAAAAATGAAATTAATGCTTATTATTTTTTTTAAAACAACTTCTCGATTATGAGGTCAAGCGTTGGTCTGTGAATGTTGAGTTTTATAAACCAACTTTCAATCTGAAAATACTAAATGTTAGACTTTAGAAAAACATCTTTAAAAGGATTTAATCCAATCAATGAGTGAATCAAATTATAAACCCACGACATGTTTGGTGTGCGTAATAAGTCAATCAAGTGTGTAATTATTAAGCTGTGTACGTGCCGAGCGCAGATAGTTAAATGAGGTATGTAATGATCTCTGTATTTTGTATTGATATATGTTAATTTTCTTGAATATTTAATCACAGCACCCCTATAAAACACAATATTAATTACAAAATTGACAAACATGATCTCTAATATTCGTTTGATTTGGACTAGCTTGGAATTTTGAAAATTATTTTTCTTACGATTTGGCTGTTTTTGTCCTCGAAGAATTGCATGATTCTTCGTATTTTTAAAAAACTGCATCATAAATGAAAAACCAGAAATTCAGCTTGCATATCAGTATAGTATCAACTAGTTATACAAATGTACTAAACAAAATAAATATTTTGACTTTTTTTTAAGGCATGATCAAGACTTATCGGAAAAACCAGCGTTTAAAAAAACGTCAACCATGTCGGCATCTGAGGAAAATAACATTTCTTAATTCAAACTTTCAATTTTCAACCCTTGTCAATATTCTTTGTTAAACAAGAAAACGATGATTGTTTCACTGTTTCTTCAATTATAACTTCTATTTATAGCGATCGTCTCAGACTCTTGTTTTTACCACATGCAATTAATTGTAAATCTACGGTCATTCTCTGCGAGAATGATTTTACACGTGTTGTCATTAGGAATAAACGGTTTAATCAAGGTGTTTTTACGTTAAAAATGGGTTGAAATGGAATTAATTGAAACGTATTTACTAGCAAGTGTGTAAATGATCGATTTTATTTATTATGGGTAATAAAAAAAACTACTAGTTCATAAATAAAACCGCCTGATTTCGAACAACTTAAAACCATAAGCAGTCGTTTGTGCGAAGTTACAACTTTCAGAAATGTTTAGTTTTGAAACAAATGTACTATCGCGAATAACATTATAATTGATCTAAAGAGGAGGTCGATTTCCTGGAATTAATCACTTTCCGAAATTATTTTGTTATCTTCTACCGTTAGTGTTTCTAAAGTTTTTTAACTTTCCTATGCAATTTTATTATCAATCTTCAACATTGGCCAAAACAGCACTTTCTGGGGAAATGGTATATTTATGCATGAATGTTGGCCTAGATATCCTTCAGAACCGGCCTGCTCTTAAGAAAGCTTAGATATTTTAATAAGATTGTGCAAAGGAATAAAAAACGTCAAAAATGTCGATAAACTAATTTCTATCATAGTGTCTATATTCACATCAAAAAGTGTAAGACCTGGATAGCTCAGTAGGTTAAATTCCAGGCTATGCCACATATTTTTGAGCCCAGGTTTGAACTTTCATCTGTTGGCATACCATTTTGTTTAATTAACAGCATTTATAAACACAGTATTATTTTTATATGCAGAATTGTGCATTTGTTGATTAAACTTAAAAAAATTTCCTTAAATGCACATTTGTTCCTTGAAATAAAAAAAACCGATGGAAAAGGTAAATACACAAGAGCATTTAACAGGAACTTTACCATAGCGTAAGCTCGTTTTGTTTACGGACAGGAATCAGTCAGCCTGTATTACTTGATACTTGATACAGATGCCACGTAAAATAAATCATGCCGAACACAACCTGTTGCGGTTGCCTTTCCAGAACACCTATAAAATATGGTACAAGTAGTACTGCAAAGTAGATGTAGTTCGTTCTTTGCAAAGAACATATGAATTGGTGACATTTTATGCCAAAATTGGAGGAGGAAGTTTTATAGATTACAAAAAATGGGACTGTGTCAGTTAAAGTTTTCTGTTCCCTTGCTACCCCGGCACGAAGTACGTTTCCTTATACAAAGGATGCAACTGTTAATATGGAAAAGAGTTAAGCTGAATGTACAGTTAATGATGACAATCCTCGAACGTTTCGTAAAATCCTTCTTTATCTTCAAACATCACTCTTCCTGTTATATCTGATGGAAAAAAACAAAGGCGACGTGCATTATTTGTCGTAAAGAGTCAAAAGTTTTTGGACCTTTTAAATCGCGTTACACCAGACATTCGATAGCTGCTAATATGTCCTTGGTGGTAAAAAAATGCATATTTATGGGAAAAAACATGTATCGTATTACACAATGTAAACTGAAAAAAAAACTGTTCTTAACTCATGCTGTTCGGACAATGACTGGTGTGGCAGTCTCATTTTTCATAAGTTGATTACATGCAGGGTGTATTACACATACATAACTTTATTTTGATATGTTTGTGATTTTCTGAATGCATATATACTGAATCCTATAACAATTAAATGGATCTTAATATATATTACTGTGCATTCATTCACAACACCTTAATTTGTAGAAAGGTCCAGTGTTATCTCTAGGGCAATACCAAAGTTAAGTTGTGTCTTAATTTCATTGGTGTGTTGGTTTGTTTCTTGTTCATCTATTGGTCGGTGGATTTTTCTCCACAAGTTCTTAGGTTTATGAGTCAATCTTTGTCAAGAGCTTGAAGATTGAAGACTTTGCTAAAAGTTTACAGATGTTTTTGACAATTTCATCACTTCTTGGTAAGTTAATTTATACTCACTTTATTAATTTCATTTCTAATATCTTTACTAAATGTCAAATCAGTATTTAAATATAGTTATAATTCTTTTTCACTTTCTTGATAGAATGGAGAGTTAGATAAAGGGTTTAAAAATAATGAATAAAAGTGTAAATAACTTAAGTCTTGGGTTTTAACGAAAACTTTTTTTTATGATAGTGTAATCGTTAAATAAATAATTACAAAATGCACATAAACTTTGCAATTGAATCGTCATACTGAACTTGGTTCAACTTGTACACGTGGCTTTTTCCCATAGAATGGTAAATGTATGTTTATGACCAGAATATCATAATGAATTATTTGCATTATCTGATTATGACATTGTTTTTATGACTCAAATGTAAATGAATGTAGTTGGATATAAAGTAGATACGATGTTGAGAGCAATTTACTTGTATAAGTTATCCCCCCTTTGTAAAGTTAAATGACTTCATTTATTAAAATTACTTGAATCTTATATGTTTTATGCCGTATATTTGTATTTGTTATTTTGTTATTACAGGGTATAATTCTATAGTACCGTATATAACTGGTGTCAATAAAGACCTGTTTAGCAAACCCCCAAAGGAGTGTTATTACTTATATGTATGTCAATGAATAGACTGTTACATTTGTGAAACTTTTTTTCCATTTTCATAAATAATAAGAACTAGATCCTAAGAGTTTACTGTGTATGGCCTAAAATCAGGATGTGGAACGGAAATCGACAGCTTTTTGTAGAGACAGAAACCAATACCTGTCATAAGTTTCTCATCGCTAAACGTTTACAAAGGGTTGTTTTCGAACAAAACTAGAGATACATGCAAATACAAATGACCCCCCCCCCCTGCAGAAATAAACCATAATCCAATTTTATGGAAAATATGGATGCTATCTATTTAACCGTCCATGTTCTATCATTAATAGTTTCTTTATTTTTTTCAACTTTTTAATGTTAATACAAGACAACAAACAAATTCTTATTCTTTTAATTCCATTTTACTTCATCTTAACTGTTAAAACATGAAGACATTTGCATCCTTAAAAAATCTAACATGACTGGAATCAAACGATAATCCACAGAATTCAACAATTAATTTTATGTGGCCTGACACAAGCGAGCCTTGTTTGTTACATTAACTAACCATTTCCATTAATACAAGACATTTCACAGCCCAGAAATAAGCTTTTTTGGGCAATGACCTTGAACTTGTTAATTATCATAGAAAAAAGTCATGACACACCATCTGGTCAAAAATGTGATATAAGAATTTTTGATGTCTCTACCTAAAAAAGATATAAACCGGACTCAAATTTTGCACTTTTCCTGTCAGTGACCTTCACCTTGCCCAAATCCCCTTAAGTCAAGATTTTGATACACCCTCAGATAATAAACAACCTTTCTGTGAAATAAGAACTTCCAATGTTTCTCAAAAATGAATATACATGCCCAACACGAATTTTGTACTTTTCCTGACAGTGACATTGACTTTGCTCTTATGACCTTAAATTAATGCTATGACACACTCTTAGATAAAAAAAAAAACAATCTTCGTGTGCAGTAAAAACATACAATGTTCATCCATAAGAAAGATATGGAGCGGATATGAATTTTGCACTTATCCTGCAAGTAACCTTAACCTTGCTTAAAAGACCTTAAATCAAACTATTTACACACCCTCT
The DNA here is from genome assembly GCF_025612915.1 of Magallana angulata. NCBI lineage: Eukaryota > Metazoa > Mollusca > Bivalvia > Ostreida > Ostreidae > Magallana > Magallana angulata. Next base: position 23,172,081 of record NC_069112.1, read on the forward strand.
AGTCATATGCGATCTGTATGTGAAGTAAGAACTTTCAATATCTATCCATAAGAAAGATATGGAGCGGCCACGAATTTTCCATTTTTCCTGCCAGTGACCTTGCTTAAATGACCTTTTGTCAAAACCATATCACATCCTCGGGTCATATGCAGGCTTTGTGTAAAGTAAGATCTTTCTCCATAAGAAAGATATCGACAGGAGGCGAATTTTGCACAGACAGACGGACGGGTGGACAGACGAACGGAAGGACAAGGTGATTTTTATATATCCTCATCCTTAACTTCGTTCAATTTTAAATAAGCAATGCAGAAATATGTACGTAAGCATTGTAAAGTGGAACTTAAGAATTGTCATCAGATTTGTTATTATTTAGGACAGTTTTGGAAACGGAAGTAGAAGATCTTTTTTAGTCAGAGGTCAGAACTATTGACATTATTAAGATATGTCTTATGATAGATCTTACAATAGCTTTGTGAAACCCAGCCCTAGATAACTTGTGGCATTAAACATTTCAACAACCCTCTCCCTATTCCAAAAAAAATGAAAGTTTCATATACCCGATGGTAATATTGAAAGAGAAAGTTTATTTACATGTCATCGTTGTTTGCATTATATCATATGTAAACAAATTATTTAAAATGGTTTTTTTAGAATAATAATGCAAGTAATTCCCGATTGTAAAATGTTAAAGAAATATTACCCAATGGCAATTACACATTTCTAGCAAGGAAAAATTGTTTTTAAAACTCTTTATTAATCTCAGTAGAGGCTATATTTCTCTAGGTCTAGATCTTAAATATATTGAAAATGCAGAAGTGTATTTTTCATAAGTCAAATATGTAAAAAAAAAACAAAGTGGGATGTTGATGTACCTTTATTTCTTTCGTATACGATAAGATATCATAAAACCAACTTAAATTCACAGTTTCGAATTATAATTTTAAACTGTATTGCTAAATACTTTCAGAAACGATGCTTTTAATAGCGGGTTAAGTTCACCAGAAAAAAATTATCATTTTTCGATTGGTGTTAATCTAAAAAAGAGAGTTCATACTTATAAATATAATGTTTAGCAAAAAAAAAATTAAAAAACAAATCGTATATAGCCTAATAAAGGTAAAAGATGAGCCCCAAAAAATAATTGTAAGATGATTTTTTTTTATTTCCTGAAAGACTAATGCGTCATCTCATTGTGTCCCTAAAACTGTGATTTTCGGTATATCCTGCAAAAAAAAATGTATGTTTCCGAATATCATTAAAACCAATTAATCTAATATGACCGATTTAAATTCATTGATATCATACTGACTTTATTCAGAAAAAAGTATTAGTTTTCACTTTTCGTTTGAAACTTTCATCAATTAGTTTCCTGCTAGTAAAATGATTGATATCATTTGGACTACAAAGCATAACTCAGGCAGAACAACATACGATGACAGGTTTTAGGGAATACTGTAACGCTGTTTATTGATTGTCAATATTTGTGTAATTAATGAAATATGAGTCTTTACTTATTTTTCTCCTGTTTAATCGTTTGCACTTTAATCCTTCTTTTTATAAGAAATAGTATCTTTTCAAGTGTCTAGATTTTGCCTTTTAATGATTTCTTGTAACCAAGAGCGATTAAAGAGCAGAGGAAAATCATAATAATAATTCTAATAAAATATTTACTTTTTATTTAAAGTTATATGAACAAACTAAACACCTATTTTTTCTTAATCAGAGTGTCTTGTGCCTGTACATACAATCCGTTGGAAACCCATGTTTTTCCGTTTTCTTTTAGAAAAAATAATAACATTTTATATAGATATAAGAATCATTAAAAATAAAAATTGCCATTTCAGCTTGTGTTATGCGATATTAGAATTGATATTATTGATGTTAGAATGCAGAAGTTAATCATTTGATCAATAGCTTGTTTTAATTGGGTAAACCCAGAATAAAACGTGTTATATACGTTATGTTAGAACAAAAATGTATCGCTTAATTTCTTTTATATGTAGTATGAAGTTTCCTGGTCCTCTATGAAAAGAAAGTTTATCAATATTTATTGTCTAATTCGATGCTAGAATATAAAATGTATCTGTGATGCACGGTTATTTAATTTCTAACATTGACGTGTATACAAAGTTGAGCCCACGCTTAGACCATCGTCTTGGTTTGTTGCTGCTCTCCTAATTTCAGTCCATTGTCTGCAAAGACAGTTTTTATATTCCAGATTGGAAAAAAAAATGACCAACTCATCCCTAATGAAACCACAGTAAGCGTTACATGTCATTGTATCAGCTCAGAAAAGACAGTTCAGGTTTGTTCATAAATACCATTTGTAAATTTGTCAATAAACATTCCTCTGTATCATACCGACTTTTGTATAATACTATATTTAATCTTAGGGTCTTGATACACCTTGCTTTGACTTTGTCGAAGTGTTAATAACATTTGGCGAGTAGGTTTCCCCGGTATAAACATTGGAGGCAAAACGATTACTATTGATGCTTATTAAACCATGTTTAACCTTTTATCTCTAGGCGTTCTTTAAAGACACAAAACAGATTATTGATTTCCTTATCACAATTGTCTTCTTGTTTGTAAAGAAGCTTTCATTTCTATGTATTTGATAACGAAATCTAAAGGAAACACATAAATTAAATGTCTGCTTTTGTGGATGTCTTTATACTATACTGCAGTCCTTCAATGTACAGGAAGCATAGTTATTTTCTTGAAATTCCAAGAATTTGTTCATGAACGTCACTTGTTTTATTTATAATTTATTTTGATTTATTTTCACGAAGCGATACATATAAAACGAATATTTTAAAACAGAAAACACATTTCTGATTTACTTTAAAGAAAAATATTCCTTTATAGCATTCCCCTGTGCTGATTTAATTGATTGATTTTAAAAAAGAAAAATGCAATTACCTGCGCTTTTTTGATTGATGTACACGGAAGGGTGCATTATTACATAATGAATATTTCATACAGAAAAAGCATTTTTGATATTTTCAAAACTTCATAAAATGCCTTCAATGAATTTCCGTGCGCTAATTATTCTGATCTAAAGCTATTTTGTATTTTAATTCCCTGCGCTAATTTGACTGATGTACACGGAGTGGTACATTAGGAAAGAAATATTTTAAACGAATAAATTGTATTACTTACAAACTAGAGAATTCCTTTATAATTGAAATTGTCTGCCTTAATTTTTACGGTTTCCTTTTTTTAAAAACTATTCCCTGCATTATTTGTGTACTTTAGAGAGACTGGTACATCTGAAAAAAAAATGACATAAACAATTGTTTTGGTTTTCCTCAATGCAGTCACTAGTTCGAGGCTGGTCGGGGACACCAGTGCTAGGATTACCTGGGGACCAGTTAGTAAAGCCGATCGTTTTGTTTGATTTGTCCCATACGAATTGACTTTCAATGTCAATGTCATCTCGACTAATTGAAGCCGAACATGTTCGTGAAACGTTACGAGAAAAAAAAATTAAGAAATCGAAGTTCTTTTCTTAAATCATATAATTAGAGTACTGTTAGAAGTAATTAGTTCCGTCTTAATCGAAGATGATCAGAATTATATTTTTAAAAATATTTTTTGAGGAAAACAAATCTTTCAATTTTATCTTGTTTGTTTTCATTGTTTTCATTGGGTACATATAGATAAAAAAGTACATGTAATTTAAAGCTATACACGCTATAATTTGCGTCAAATTTGAATGACAGTGAAAACGCATGTGCTTGTCTTCTTATAAAAGTTATTCTTAATCTGTAAATTACAAGGGTGAATTCCATCTCGTTACAAAGTTATAGATTTTTAATTGTTTATCTTTCTGCCAGGAAAATATACCTTTTCATGAATATTGATGAAGGAAGAGCAAACCGACCTCATTGCGCATGTCCGCGGAGAACTAGGTGGTCGTTATTGTTTGCCTAATTAAATATCCAACTTGATTTTTAATATGCTTAACAGTTGTTAATTTGAAATACATACATGCATAATGAGTAAAATACGCTTGCCATTCACGATACCCTTACTTCTGCATTAAAACTTATGGGATCTATAAATAGCACATAGGGGAAAAACACAGGTCTACGTCATTTTTTTAAAGGAAGTATTCATATCTACTCACAGGCTTGTATTTTTTTCTTTTGTTTGTACTCGTATATCGGACAAATTTATGCTTTACTGAAAATATCCTTTCCTTTGTGAAACTATCACAATTATGAAGATGTTGACCCTTCACCAGTTTTGGTATGATAAGCTAAATTTAGCTGTGGATATCACGTGATAGATTGATATTCACGAGGAGGCATTACTTTCCTGGCAGGAAAATAAATATTTTTTATTGTTTAATATTTGATATATTTGTTACGTGATCGAATTGAGCATTATAATTAACAGAATAAAGGTAACTTTTATTAGTAATCAAACACATACATTTTCCCCTTTATTCAAAATTGACGCAAATTATAGCGTGTATAGCTTTAACAAATCATGTAGTAAACATATCTGTTGAGTGTTTGTATTTCACATTCGTATTTGGCATATCTATAAAGAAAATGTAAAGGTCTATAAAACTAAAACCGAGATTAATAAAACGGTGTTGATGTAATGGACGAGGTAAGATTAAAAATGTTGACTAAGAATTCAATAATAGTAGGCGACGTAAGCAACATTTAGATTTTATAATATAATTTCTCTACTTAAACAAAATATTGCAGTCATCTGAAAACCATTTTCAATTTATTAAAACAATATAAGTTTTCTACAATGATAAAGAAATGAAACAAAGGGATCAATCATTTGATCAAAATTCACGTAATAAAAAATCATTTTTCGAATGATTTTAGCCAGATGAGGTAACGGCAGAATTCTGAAAAGCAGTATATATATATATATATATATATATATATATATATATATATATATATATATATATATATATATATATATATATATATATAAGTGTATAAAGTTATTTATTAAATTCATTACTTTACAATATCTTTTCGAAAACGGATCAATGTTTCATACAATGCGTAATTTAATCTCTTTAGACGTCAATGTGAGAGGGTCAATGTTTAATATGCATTGCATGTTTCCAGTTTCTCTGAAATTTTTAAAACGATTATATAACCTTTGTTTCTCTCTGAATTTTGAAAGTTCTAAATAAAGTAATTTATATCTATAAAATACATTAAACATCTAATTCTTAAAGTTAAATGTTCCGAAGAATTTAAACAATTTGAGCATTTGTACGATTGATTGTTAATTATCTTAATGTAGAGAACCAAGTTTGAATTTCTTATTTTTCATCTGGGAATATCAGAGTCAAGTTTGAATTTCTCATTTGGGAATAACAGAGTGTTTTATCTATATTTTATGAATTCAAAGAGACAGTTAACAACACTTCTCAGAATTCAATTGGTTTTAGATGTAAAAAAAAATATATATTGTTTTCTTTTTCCAAAAAAAAAACATTAATTTTTTCGCGTAAAAATCTTTAGATGTTTTACTTGAGGTTTAAACTGTGGATTGATTTATTTAATATTTGATATTGATTATGCCTGTATTTTATAAAAGTTGACCTCAAACAGCTAACTACTAAACAGTTGAGACCATGTTTAGAACATCGTGTTGGTTTCTTGTTGCTGTTCTATTTTCAGTCCATTGTCTGCAAAGACAGTTTTGGTATTCCAGATTGTACAAAGAATTGACAAACTCATCCCTAGCCGTGCTTTATGGAGAAGTTGCTAGTCTTGTTCATTGTGCAGGACTTTGTTCCGGAGATGACTACTGCATGGAGTTCCTTTACAGCGAAACAAGTAGACTTTGTATTGGACTTCACTGTGTAAGGGAGGAAAGCTTCTCGCATCAGTATGTTGTACTGGAATCTGCACAAATGTTACGGTATAGAAAAGGTACATTGTCATTTTTATTAAAACAATTATTCAAATGATAATTAATCATGACAGAAGTTTGAAATCCAAAACCCCAGGGCCTTAAGTTTTAACCGAGAATATCATATAAAACATTCTGATTTTCTCCAGTTCAACTTCTAAATGTGTTTTAAATTTTAAATATTTCTTAAAAGATAGGCAAAAATAATGTTGATATTCAATTCTAAATCATGTGGATAGGTCTTGTTTTCAGCAGTTCCTGTTTAATTGTTAAATTCACCTATGAGTTTTCCAGCCTTGTGTAGTGTTTGCATGACGTTACTGAATCTGTTAAAAAAAACACATTTGAATAAAAACGCATAACCTTATATCAAAATAGAATCAAAGTACTGAGAGTACTGAATGACGGGATCTTGAGAGTATGAATTTGTAATTGGCCTGGATTTCTTCGAATATGCTTCCAAAATTTATGAGTTTGAATTATTTGTTACAATCTATGTTAATTCGGCTGTTTTGCAATTGTCCGATACTTTGTCTTTTCCTCAATCCCGGCCTTCATAATTGTAGAAAATTGACACAACGGTATATTATGTAAAATAAGACCCTAAGGAATTTTTTTAAAAAAATTACTACTAACCGGGAAAATCAAACAACTTTATCAAAGTAGATAATTTTAATCTTTAGATTTATTCAATTTTGTGATCCAAGGGAAAATCCACAAGCCGGACGGTATCTGTAATAAAAGTTTTATGAAAACCTCGAAAACTCTAAAACTGCTGAATTAACAAAGTGAACATTTGTATACCGATAACAAACACAGGCACCTGACGTTAGAAATATTTTTTTCAATAAGATTCCAAGAACTTTGACAATAAAAAGATTTGTCACGGTCGCCATTTTGATTTTTAAGACAGACTTATCTGACACGATTTTCTTCATTTGCGATTCATGCAAAACTAATAGGTAAAAATAAATCCGTTCGCTACCTAATCAATGTACTGAAGTACTGAAAGACGGGTTCTTTTGGCGTGTCTTTAATTATGCATATTGTGTAGTAAAGACTGAAAATGTATCTCTCTCTCTCTCATGCTCTTAATATTGGCGAAGCGTCAGCGAGCGACCAAATTTTGTTAGTGGCAATAAACAAAAATATGTCTGTCTAGTAGAAAAAAGTTCAACAGTTGCTGCCTTTAATTTTGCAGCAAGCGTTATATATTCAATCCTCATCTCTTCAACGCGCGGCAAAGTTGTTCATGGAAATTCATGCACATTGTATGTGTCTGAAATGCATAGTCTTGTTTTCAAAGCACGGTACTAAAAGATAGATAATTTTCTCGAAATTAAAAAAAAAAAAAAAACACTTTTGACAAAACGTGGCTCTTTGTGTAACTATTTGGTATAGTGGAAGCTTTTACTTTGACGCTGTTTGGTTTTTTGTTTACTTTTGAAGTTGTGCTATCTAAAGTAACATTAGTGATTTGCCTGCATATAGCCAGAACTCTTCTTTCAGCAGAGCCCGGCTAAAAATCATACTCCGAAAATCAGAGACATAAATAACAGAGATTGTCAATTCCGCCATTAGCGTGTTAATGTTACGGTACGAACCTTACTTTGAGAACTACAAGTGCAACAGCAATCTTGTATAAGACATTAAATTTGAACCTGATTGTAAACACGAACATGAACGTGTAAATATTTTAAGCATGTTTTATTTATGGAATATTTACAAAAACTCTTTATTTAGTTTTAAATTACTTTTTTAAAATTTATTGACTTTTCACAAAGTAATGGCAATGCATTACTTTACTCTTGTAATGGTAATGTAATGCATTGCTTCAAGAAAATTAATGGTAATGGTAATTTAATGCCCTAATTCATGAAGTTATGGCAATGTAATGCATTATTTTACAATGTAGTTCACCCCAAGCCTGATTCCAACTAAGCCAATAAACATGAACATTAACATTTAACTTGGTCCTTCAATCGATAATATTGTATATATTAAGTCTGTATAAGTCTTCCAAAATGTATAATCTATTATAGATTTTGCTTACAATGCATTGTATAAAATTTGAATTTAGTTTAATCAACTAAAGAGCCAACGAACGAGAAGGCAAATTCGGACTTGTTTTTATTTTCTTTGTACAAAATTCCTTTAGAGACGAACAGCAGTCATACCGCAAGTAGACTGAAAGCTAATGAAACACCTATTTAATTTGTAAACATCTGTGTATAACCCGTCCCGATTTATCTTCGGCTTGCGCATGAAGTTTGTTAGTATTAAGATGAAAGATTGTTAAATAAAATTCATAACTTTTCAAAAATGGCACATTGCGTTTGGGAACTTTAATTTTGATTACACCATCAACCTCTTATGTTGATTAATGAGCTCGTACACAAACTGAATCGTCACCGTCGCTGTGCATTCAGTTACGTAACTCATTCCACATTTGAACTCGAGCAAGAATATTGTGATCAATAAAACTCTTTGTTTATTTTTTAAAGCAATATGAGCTGCATTTTTCATGTTGAATTTTTTTTTACTTAAATGTTCTTTTCTACCTAAATGACAAAAATATCATGGTTTTTAAATTTCTGTTAGCCATATTTTTCTGGAAAAGGCCGTTAAGAAGCCTTATTTGGAGCAAAATTGAATTATTGTCGTCCTGTACAAAAATTGATTTCCTATATATTCCTTATAAGAGAAATATTTCCTTTGACAAAAATTAATGATTTTTTCAAACCTTATTTATCAAAAAAGTTTAAGTGATATGCAGACTTATCATGCTAGCAGGTTTTTGCAGCAAAATAAAATTTTAAAAAATACAGCTCATATTGCTTTAAATAGAATTTTCTTTATACACAGAGGACTTAAAAAGATTTAATGCGTGTTTTAGCTCACCTGAGCTGAAAGCTCAAGTGAGCTATTCTGATCACATTTTGTCCGTCGTCCGTCTGTCCTTCCGTCTGTCCGTCTGTCTATCCGTCTGTCCGACTGTAAACTTTTCACATTTCGAACTTCTTCTCTAAAACCACTTAACCAAATTCATCCAAATTTGGCTCAAAGCATTCTTATGGAAAGATGAATATAAATTGCAGAAATGAAAGAAAAATTTTCATTGAAAGCGGAGAAAACCTCAAAACTGTAAAAAAAAAAAAAAAAAAAAAGGGGGGGGGGACATTTTAAAAAATCTTCTCAAGAACTACTGAGGCAAATTCAACGTAATTTAGCATGAATAATCCTTATGGGAAGGAAAATATAAATTGCAAAAATTATGGACTTATTCTGTTTCAAATCTGAGTTATTACGAAAATAATAAGAAAGAAAAGGCGTGTTTCAGGCAATTTAGAGCATTCATGAGTCTTGGTAAAATGGGGAGACATGACCGGGCCAGGGCAAAACAAAAGATTGACAGTTATTAATCTGCCAATCTCATTAAAATTATTTTTGCATTTATTGACCAGTATATTTGTATTCACTGTAAATATTGCTGCAAAATAATGCGTAATTGGAATTGACGATTGCCGATCTGCCCCGGCTTTTATTTTGCCCCGGCCCGGGTATGCTTACCCATTTTACCAAGACTCGTATTCCATAATTCTAAAACGAGGTTCTTTGTTTAAAGCAGCCATAACACTATATGATAAACGGGTCGATCTGACAATGATGAATTTGTTTGTTGTGCAACAGTTCGTGTACGAAGGGAATCTTTGAAACATGCAAAATACATTGGTGTCGATTTTGTGAAGTAAATTGAGGCTAAATATTTCAATGCGTTGACAGTTTTCACATATGACGGTGGTGTTAGCTTGTTATGATTTTCGTTTCGTTTTCATTTATGCTTTGCGTTAACCTGCGAACTGTCGCTTGTATTTCCTGATTTTTACGTATCAAATCAAACAGAGACTTCGGTAAATCAAACAGTTTACTGTTTACCTGCGCAAATTAAGCAACATCTGATGTATTAAGAAAGAACTAAAATACAATTCAATCAGGCTATCGGTAATTCGGTATCATCTTTTGCGTAATGGTAGAATAATGCAATATGTTTTGTTGAGATGCTCGGCATTTTCTCGAGTTTATTCAGTTTAAATAGAGTTTAATATCGCTGATGGAAATATATGGAGGTATATACATGTATATGATTCATTTTGCAAAATAAATTGTGTTCTTTATTTGTTATAGTGCATGTTTCTTGTGTTAAATTGTTTACAATTTCTATTTACTTACCATATTTGAGTGTTAAGCTTCGAATTATAAGCAAGATACGGAGATTTGCTCACAATTTTATGTTTGTACACAGATCTGAGGCCATTCATTTTTTCCATTTTAAATGCCGAATAGGAAATACCAAGTTAAAAATCTTAAGCTGAATGTAATAAACTCATGTGAACAAAATATGACTCAAACCTAGCAAAATTTTGAGCTCATATTGCTTATAATTCTACGATTGACGCTGAAATTTTTGTTGATCATTAGAAATTCTATATGAATTAGAGTATGTTAAATACTTGTACACAAAAAAATTAAAGAATGATATGCTGTATATAACTACTCTCTGGGGCCACCGCTTTATAAATGTACAATGAATAATGTGAAATGTGAGTAAATAAAAACGACATCGTTAAAACAGTTTCCATAGTTCTGACACATTTCTGTTGCGGGGATAAAAGAATTATCGCTATTCCTAAGAAAATATTGCAGCGGAAAATTATCCTGGTTTGTGGCCAGTTGTTATTTTTAAATAAAAATGAAAATAATGGGTGGGTAAATTAGAGTGATGTGCCTGTCAATACGGTAACATTGATTTTTATAGCTCTTTAACATGTCACGTGGCAACATTTTTCATTCCAGTGTATTCATCAATCAAGTATGAGTAAAGTTATAAAAGTCACGAGTTTACGCGAGGTTAACAACAGTCATTTAATTATAATGGAAAAGACAAATTAAATTGTTGAATATTTTTAATTTGAGAAATTGAGCACATTGGGGTGCAATTTTCTTCTTCACATATATACATGTAGGATTTTTTTGATAAAATACAATAACTATTAAATCTAAAAAAAGATACAATAACTAGTAAAAATGTACCTATATGCTCTCATATATTTTGATCGCTTTATTAAGTTGGGGAGGGGGGGGGGGGGGCAGAACGAAAATACAGGGAATTAGAAGTTATATAACAGTGTACCCCTACCAAATATTTAGTTCTATATCTTGCGTAGGATTTTCTTATTCTGTATAAAAACAGTATTTCATGAAGGTACAATGTCAAAGATTACGTGTATGCAAAAATAAGTGTAAAATTCGAATACTTTAGAATATTTATTTTTTTTGATATTCTACCGAAGGCCATATGGCACAATATCTTTTGAACGCCCATTGTTGCTCAGGTGAGCGATGTGGCCCCATGGGCCTCTTGTTATGATACATATTTACTGAAATGCATGAACACTTTCTGCACTATTTTCGACTCAATTCATGTGTTCTTCGCGTGCCTTCCGGTTTGAGATTTCGGTTGACATAAAACCAATAGACGGAGTCACGTGACCCCATCTAAAAAAATATGGAATTGTAGCATTTTTTTGGACATATTGAACATGAAAACTTTCTTCAGTGCACTTTTAAAATGATATGAATTATGTCCTAAAACTTAGAAAAAAATACACACTTTATATTTTCTTTATAGTTCTATTTTTCAAAGTTCAGTAAGTCTATTTTAGCTAATTGTAATGTCAATATCCTTTACAGAGTTTAAATGGGTAGAATATTTTGGTCACTATTATTTCTATGAAGAAGAGAAACTCACATGGGAAGGTGCTAAGGTAATGTACATGCACTGCTATAAATCCATTGACGTTGAGTTTGATCAAAGCATTATTTCTTTAGTTTCATATTTCAGAGAACTTGACTTTTTTATGACAATATTAATTAATGATTGGAGTTCATTGCTGCAATACTTTGAAAACTCAACAGTTCTTTTTTTTTTTTTTTTTTTTTTTTTTGAAAAAACACTCTAAATATAGAATAGCCATACCAAGAAAAGCAAATAGATGACATCGAATCAGTTTATTTTTTTTTAACTTCATTGGTATTTAAATAATCGGTATCTAGATATAAAGTCAAATGAGGAAAACGCAGCCAATAATTACAAATCTTTACTGGAATGTAAGTCAAGAACTACACGAATGAAAATATGCAACGTTGGATTAGACACGATAAGTATTAAAATAATTGTCGCTTTTGTTTTTTATGCAAGTATCAATACCGAAATTATTAAAAATTATTAAAATTGTATTTCAAACGAACAACGCAGAAAGCAAACATGGCAAAGAAGAAAAAAAGTTTATAGTTTCCTGCCATGATCGCTATTTTCATAGTCTGTATGACATATAAAAAGCTTTTATTTTATTTTTTATCATTATTTACACCTTCTGCAACTGTTGTTAAAAAGCAAATTAGCGTCTACGTCGAGCAGCATGTTTTACGGACAGAACAGATAATGCTTCCATTTATATTTAGGTTACATGGGCTCCAATCGATGCCTAAAAGCCTGAGCTCATCCTTTAAAAGTCATTGTTCTTGAACTGTTTGTACAGTATTGATTAATCTTTATATATTAAAATTGTCAAACTTATTAACCAACACAGAAAAAATAACGAAAATACTTCTTTTATTAATGAATGAATAAAGTCGTAAGGTATTTGAACTTGGGACGGTGAAAATGAAAAATAACAATAACGAACAATGAACCATCTCAAATTAAAAATCGATAAAACGAAATACAAATTCAAAGCAGAGCAACACGGACCTGCAAATAGAAAGAGGTAGGATCAGGTGCCTTGGAGGAGTAAGCATCCTCTGCTGACCGGTCACACCCGCCTTGAGCTCTTTGTCGTAATCGGGGGAAAAAATCGGAAAAATCCGTAGACAATTAGGTGATTAATTATGGTCTAACAATTAGTATGAAAAACGTCAGTCAGCATGCGACCCAGTCGAAGATTGTATTTGTTGACAAGGTCGTTGTATCGACCATAGAACTTACGAAAAGATGACTTCAAGCAAATTTGTTGATAGTCCTGTTTTATCAACTTGTTTGTCAGTAGCTTGTTTCGTCTTAGAATTTGTTCATCCGAAGAGCATGCATTTGCGTTTCGAATCAACTGAGAAACAAAAACACCATATGCAGGTTATAAAGGTATTTTGCTACATAATTAAGGAAAGTTTACTATAGAAAAATTGAAGTCATCGCGTTTATCATAAAGTTTTGTTGTTAGGTTACCACGAATGTCCATGTCCAGTAAAATATCCAAATAGGAAACAGATGACGCAGACTCTGTGGTACGCTTTCTAAACCGCTACATGAAAGCGTCTTCTAAAAAGGAGAAAGACCATGTATATATCCACTCATAAACGTACAATCTGATTCAAAATAGTTCAATTTTGGTTTGGTATACGTATGATACAAAATCGAAATTATAAGGAAAAAGAAGCAGAAATATTTAGTAATCTAGATGAAATACATGTAAACAACGATAGTTTCAGAGGGTGTAATTAAAATATATTGCATTTCATACAGTTTTCATGAGAAAAAAAACTGGGGAAGCGCACTGACGTTCACTTTTCAAAGTATAAAAGTGACAACTTACAGCCAGACCTCTAAATACTAAAGATAATTTTAATATATACATTTCGGTAATCAGAAAAGATAAAATTGAATTGTAACAAATTAGTTGTTCCACACGGACTCATTTAAAAATTGCTTTGTTTCTGGTTTTATTTTTTCAGGATATTCACCAATTTCCGTGGTTTTTGTTTGTTTGGTTTTTTTTTGGTTTTTTTTTTTTGGAGGGGGGTGTAAGTAAACCATCTTTTATCTGGAGTTATACACAAATGTTTTTGGTTTATCCGATTATTTCAACATGTTTTCTTTTATTACAAACAGCTGGCATGTCAGAAAAAATGTGCACATTTGGTGGAAATTGAAAAGAAGGAAAAATCTGATTGGCTGGCAACTACATTTCTTTTGAATGGTAAAGTTTGTTTTACAAATCTAACATTTGTCTTTAAGTTTACACTAAACAATATACTTAACTAAAATTCTACGTGTTCACCCAGAATTATTGTTTACCATTTGAAACTAACACACTTTTTGTCTTGGTCTCGGGTTGACTGATTTCACCTTAACTTTCAAAAAATTACAATCTTCACATCTGATTGCAACCCGTGACATTGAACCTTTGTGACTAACAGAGCCACTTCCGGTTTGGTTGAATTTCACCAAGATCTTTCGAGTTGTTTTAGATTACCAATGGATATAGCGTTACATTTTTTATGAGAAAAGTTATTTTTTTAAAATAACGTTTCCTCTTTTAAGCTTCATATTCAAAACCATCACAAAATCAAAAGAAGATTTTAAGCAAATACAGCCTGTCATTGGATCAACCCAAACAACGGCTATGTCTCTTTCCTCAATGACTATTAATGCGTTTTTTGCTCTTGATACTATCACTAAAGTCTAATATTAGCCACAAAAAGTTGCCAGTTATATAACGCATTCGCAGAAAAATACTACTATTAAAATAATTGTGTAAATAATTGTACACAAACTGACTTTGTCTTACACATTTTGTTGTGTAATTTCATTTTTTTATGTCATAAAAGATTATTTTTCATTTATAATTATCAATTTAAGACGGTTGTTCCAATTTGTACCGACCATGTACAGCTTGGACTGGACTAAACGATCGTCACCTTGAAGGCCAATACGTATGGGACCATTCCAACACGTCCATGGCCTTTATCAACTGGTATGAATACTATCCAAGCAGGGTTGATCAGCGAGACTGCGTTGACATTCTGTGGAATGGTGCATAGAACGACAGACGCTGCTCGCATTTAAACTCATTTATCTGTGAGAGGAGAAATGTTCGGTAATAGGTCGTGTGAGGTATCTCGTATGATGCAATGCTTATCTACATGGACTGGGGGTGAGATCAACATAGATTTCCGTATTCAAGCTTTAAATCATGACTGCATCGACATTTTCAGAAATAGGATCTTTCTTCTATTTGGATCATTTTATTTGTTTAAAATAACTGAATAATATCGCAGCTGTATACATTGACTTTATACCTGTAATAAAAAAGGTTTGATATTTACTGTGTGTTGGTAACCTGCTTGAAGCTGTTGTTAAAGCTGAGGGCATAAAATTATTTTGTCACCATAGTGTCACCATATTGTTTTAAACACTCTTCAAAGGGTTCCGCGGTATACATCTTTAGTTCTTGCAGAGTGCATATTTCTTGCATATTGTATTGGCAGTGTTGCAAATATAGGGTAAGAGTTCGAAAATCTTAAGTAAAAACGTGGTTATTTACAGGTTTTTTTTTTAGAAAATGCATTTATTTCACGAGAAAATATTTTAATGACTGTATCTTGTATAGAATTCAAAATTATGTCGGGTTAGATTTGGGTCCCTTCTAACTAATTGGGTTCTGGTTGGTCCTTTCAAATCGTTATTGAGACCTGGAAACATCGAAAAAAGGTGGTCAATATATTTTCCTAAAAAAAATAGCTCGTTTACAGTAACTATCAAAATATAGCTTTACATCTTTAACTATTTTTATTTCATAACCTTATTTTATGAAAGTTTGATATGTTAAACAGTTTATCACCAAAACTATAAATAAGAAACAAGGCAAGTGATTTAGATTGGATTTATTTTATTATAATTGGCTTTTATTGACTCCCCATCAACAAACAAACAAGTGAGACGACCCAAAAATGGGCTCAATTATGCAAACCACTCAAAATACAATATTTTCTCAATCAAAGTTTAAAACATTTTACTCAGGGGTCACAGTTTGATTAAAGGCCAAAATTGATTTAGAGTTTAAAGTGCAACTAAATCTGCATTAAAGTGCAAAAATGTCTACATCCTATTTAATACACAAGTGTACGATTAAACACCTAATAATTTGTGTATATCAAATTTCAATAATGAAGAGCGCTCTTTGCGCAACAAAAATGATGCAAGGTTCAAAAACACTTTCATTTTGGGGTGGGGTTTGACGAAAGTGTCGGTTCAAATTCACATCCAGATCTTTAACGTATTCACCGCGAATTTGAATGGATGCAAGTCCAGAGTTGGTATTTCACCTGAAGATTAAAACAAAGAAGCAGCAACATCTGATTTCAACATTAAAAAAAATCATTACATTATTCACTTCTTAAAATTGGGAGGGGGTTGGTATTAAAGACATTGTTAGGCAAATGTTATTAATTTATCAGGATAGTTTACCCTCCCAATTTGAATTACATGAAGATTGTAAAAGATGATATGACGTAATATAGAAAAAGAAACATGCACCTTCACATGCGTTATTATCACAGAAAAAAAAACCCCAAAGTAAATGATTTAGATTAGATAAACTTTAATATAATTGCATATTAATTGTCGTTTCCCACTCTAATTCCACACCGATAAGCTGTTCTTACTTTTATAGCGAATAACACACAATCAAAAGATGATTTTCAGTAGTTTATATAGTGGATAGTTCTAGTAACTAAAATATCTAGTATTTATACAAATTATTTAAAGTTTGAAATACAATGCAAAGTATTTTAGTTTAATGCATTTTTCTTTTTAATTAATTACAAATGTTATTTAACATTGTACTTTGTACTGTATTTTATTGATAACGATGAAATGAAGTGTTTGAATTTTTTTAGATTTATTTGATTAAAACTGGTTTTATTTAGGTGTGACGACATAGACATTTTCTCTAACTCATTGAGGTGGTATGGGATACTGTCGGTATTAATGAGAATTAAAGTACATTATGATCAAAATACTTTCACTGATTTAGAATTTTCAAATTTTGAAATATTTATCAAAAAAAAAAAAATAGCTTGTATAGATATTTGGAGACAAAAAAGTAGAACCCCCAGCGGGATTCGAACTAATGAGTTACATATTCGTAGGGACCATTCTAACCCATTGCGCTATGGTGTTAGGTGACAATTTCGGGGAAGAAATGTACTTATATAATAACACCTAGTTAAATTTGTTTTTTTTTATTAACAATATGTCACAACATGGAAGTGTCCTACACAACCTTAAAATTGTTGCACACCTACCATGCTGACTGTTTGCCAATGACAGGTTCAGATCACAAGGAACTGGTGTATGGTCTCGTCCTTTTTTTCACTCCCTTTTTATGAAACCCGACATTGGTTTTTGTTCGCAATATTCGTCATACAGTAATGATATCCATCAGTTTTTTTTTAAATCAGACTCGTTGCTTTCATCGAGATTTGAAAAATTACCGGAAATCGGCGCAAGTATGTCGTTAACTTTAAGGTTTAAATTGATTAAAAAAAAGAAAAAAACCATTTAATATAATTGATATTTTATGCAAGTTCATATATTTACAAACATTGTATCACTGTTTTAAACCTTTAATAAAACAACAAACCGTCTCTGTGGAAATACGACATTTATCGCCAGACAACAGTTCGCGTCGCGCAACTTGTTTTAAATGCAACAATTTAAACAATTGTTTAAATTAATCCGCCCCAAAATATTCAGTAAGAAGTAATAGAGGGCGCTTGATTTAATACTGGAAAACGTATTCGAAACTAGGATAATAAAGGGGGTGTTGAAATTAGGATCTCCGTAATTCACCCTTTATAATTTCTAAAGTTTGATACTACAATTTAGAAGGACAAAGAAATGTGATTTAAACAGAAGAGCTGATTGATATTTACCTTTATTGAACTATATAAATCAAAGTACAATTAAAAGAAAAACTATTATATCTTGATTTATCGGTTGATAGAATTGCTCACATCATATTTAGATTTCATGTGATTTGTTCATTATTGTTATATATTTTTTTCATTGTTTTCAAATCATGAAAACGTATGATTTGAAAATACACACAGTTGTAAAAAATTTGAAATTTTCAAGTTACAATAATTTAAAAATTAAAAATTCGAATAAAATGTTGACAAGTCTCACTTGAAATCAAATTTTATGATAAAATAATCCATTTATATAAGCCTCTGTCTGTCTATGTTGCATACAATTTCATATTATACCCTAATGAATTTTATTTTTCTGTACATCGCTTCTCAAAATCATCCTTTCATATAAGTCCTTCTTATATGTTATAAGTAATAGCACTAGTAATATCATTTCGTTTTTTAAGATGGATTTTTCAAACCTACAAGAGATGAAAACATCACTGGTATGTGTAAGGTCAAGTTCTAGCAAATAATTCCAGAGTGTTTTTGTGTTTTACAGCTTTAAAGGAATAATATAGAAAATAAAACAATATTTTGACATTCTATATTTAATCACGGGAAAAGTAATCCCGGTGTTATATAGTGCCTTTTCCCCCTAGCCATCTTTCCCCCCGGAAAAATGGCTATATAGCAGTTCTTCCCCCCGGAAAAATGGCTATATAGCAGTTTTCCCCCCACGGAAAGCTGACTATATAGTGGGCTTTCCCTCTTTATATAGCCAGATTACCCCCACGGAAAACCTACTATATAGTGGATTTCCCCCCATTTTTACTTTCCGGCCATGTTTATTGCAGACCATTCGTGACAATAATTTGCAATAACTGATATGATATTAATTTCTCACAAAAAGGATAATTATGGCATTTATTAATGCATAGAATAAAATACATGGTTTTTCAACCCCAAATATGAACTAAGGCATGCGCCTTGTTAACATTAATGTGTAATCATCGTTTATTATACCTGTTCTCACCCCATTTTTGAACTCCTTTTACACGGATTTCGGAATACCTCGAATCTTTTTCATCTAATCGATGCTTATCTACAGTTTTGACTTCGATGTTATGAACACGTGAGAACACATTTGAGTGAAAATACGCCGGTTTGGAAATTAAATTTTCCAATGTATTACCATCAATGTATAAGCTTCTCCCAGGGAACTAACTGACCAATCTTGACTTAATTTTGTAGAGGAAGGGGATAAAAAGTGGAAATGTATTACTCCCTTCGTCAAAAAGGCTATCAATTCTAAATTAATACCGTTAGAATTGACGATCTTAAAAACAATTATATATTTCTTCTTCTAATTATCAAACGGGAGACAGGATGCAATGATATGATGAGAAACTGAAATGTTTTACCAGTAGTTTTACTTTGATTGATGGGGTTCTAAATCATGGTTAAGGGGTATTTTAGTTATGTATTAAAAGCATGTGTAAAGTTAGTGTTTACCATTTCGTTTTTAAGTTACGCATATTCATATTTTTAAGCACATTTCTACAAAACGCGAGATATTATGATGTAAACATTTTAAAAAACAATGAAATGTCTTCACAGCCAGAACAATGTCGGCATCTTTGCTGGTTACTTTGGAAAATGTGAAATGGAACCTGAACTAACTTTATGTCTATATTGTCACTCACTATTTGCTAATTTTTCCACTTTTTAGTTTGCAACGTGATTTATAACTATACAATTTTGAAAACGATGCTATATGAATCAAGATATACGATTCAATTACCTAAAAAATTAATACTATTTGTTTCATATTTTTGGAATAAAGATTTACTTGTGTACCATAATAACCATATTATTTCTTCGAACAATTAAACAAGGGTAATTAAAAAAACAAAAACAACCAACACATAATTATATTGTGATTAGCTGACTTTTTTTTTTAGATATAAGCTTGTTCTTCTAATCAACTAACAAGTAAAAAGGTCGTATATGCGCTTAGGTTGGTTATTTATTTTTGATTTTCGGTTTCTCCTTTTATGAATAAAAGTTCATTGATTTATGTATCTAATTATTTATTATATCATTAGTCATCTTATGAATTCATTAAATGTTTTGAAGAATAATGAATTTTACCTGCGTACCTTTTTAAAAAATTTTGTTCGTAAATTTATAAAAAGCAGCAGAATTAAACGTAATTTTCAATCATTTTGATAAAGAAATATATGAGTGATTGTGTATTTCTAAATGATATTTTTACTTTTAAATGACCGTAAAAATATGATCATTTGGTCATCTATAGTTTTTGAGATATGGGGCCCTAAAAATACATATTCTTTTAAATGGATTTCAAACATCGGGCTCGAAAACAACAAAGGCTCCAACCCTGCATGGGGCTTAAATTTTCGGTGTCATCTACTAGTGGTATACCACTATCACTGTGAAAACATGGTTAATTGGTCATCTCTAGAATTTGAGATTCGGGTCCCCACTTATAGAACACTATTCAATCATTATAATGGGGTTTTAAACATCGGGCCCTGAAACATCAAGGGCCCCTACCCTGAGGGCTGAAATTTTCAGAGTCATCTTCAAGTGGTAAACCACTGCCACTATAAAAATATGGTGATATGGTCATCTCTAGTTTATGAGACATTGGACCCTAAAGAATATGCACTATAATCATTATAATAGGATTTTAAAAATCGGGCTCTGAAACATCGGAAACAAAATTTCTCTAAAACAGAGGTTTAGCCTGGATGAAATTTTCACAAACAGACAAACAATCTGATAAATTTATCAAGAAATTCTTAAAACATTCTCGTTTAATACAATTTCAGAACACAGAATTATGCATATAAGTGTATAATTTGTAAAACTTTTTTCAATAAATTACCTAAATTAAGTTCAATGTGTAATTCCATTACACACATGTTCAACTTTCAGCACTGTCTATAAAAATTATTAAATCGGCAAAACGAAACTTAACCTGTACAGATGAATGCAGATATACATGTATGCAACCTGGGAGTGTACACATTGATTTTAATCCCTACTGGATTTCCATAAATATTTTTTATACAACACCGGTACCTATATTTAATTTGACATCATTTTAAAGAGGAGGTCAAGAGCTTGTTAAATGCCGTTTTTGAGAGACTGTAGGTATTTTAAATATATTTCATCATTCAAACATGGACAAAACTCCAAGTTTTGTTACTTGTATCCTTCATATTTCATAGAAAATGGTTATTTAAAACACGATTTTTCATTGTGTTAACCACAAATTTAAGCCCCGGTTCACCCTGTGAAACAAAGATATTGCTATGAAGCATCATTAAAAGAATTTATATTTTGAATGTCGTAAACCTGTAGGCACCTTTCGTTTACTAGATCTTGACCTTAACGAGGTATTTCATAACACAAGACACAATGCGGAAAAATATGACTAATGCAAAGAACAGAAACCATTGGTGATCAAGAGAAGTGCTGATTATTGTGCCTCTTATGTTCATCCCGATTGATGACTTGGATCATTTATTTGGTTATTTAAGGATGACAATATTTATATAAAAATTTATGATATAATGTTTAATTAATGACAATTAATATTAAAGCAACACAACATATCTTACAATATGACGCTGGACCAAACCAGTGATAATACTCTATCTATTATATGTACTTGGATTTAAAAAAAACATTTCTGAAACTCCAAAAGTCATGCATAATTTGGACATATAATGCGTACAATAAATTATTATTGTTTAAAGAATATATATCATGATGCATGCACATGCTTTAAGAAATACTATTGATAGATATCAAAAGTTACTTATACTGACCAAGTGCAGTAGTGAAGTTTGTAATGGCTATATACTGTCTACTGTTCAAGTTGAGTAACTGATGTTTTAAATATACGTCTTATGTTTACAATTATGTTTAATTTTATGATTGCATATTATATCAAATCATCATGTCTGTCTATCACTGTCTGTCAATCCATTTATCAGTCTGAAGTCTGTTTTATTTTATAACTCTGATGAGATTACTGATTTGGGTCAAGTTCAGATCATCATTATGACATTCATACACCACAAGCCTCACAGAAAATATCACTTCTCTTAAATGGCGGAGTTTTTGAATGAGTTATGAATGTATGATTGAGAATAATTTTTATTTCAGAAACTTTTTGAAATGCTTTTTGGGAATAAGAATATTTGTTGTTATTTAGATACCTTATCGATATTTTTATCATTTTTACATGAAAGAAAAATGGCATATCCTAGTTTGGCCGCATCAATATAACGAATATAATTTCTTGCTCGTCGGACATTTTTGGTTTGATTTTTTTAAAAAATCTTTCAACAAAAGCTTAATAAAATGTATTCAAGTTTTAATGCATGTTTTCCTTTTTTGTGTACAGAGACCAGAGTTTCTTGATTCTATCAGATGCGCAACTATGACACTCATTACCATTTAAAAAAACTCTTTGATATACATTGGAAGTGAAAAAATGTCAAATTGAAGAATCCTCATCTCTTTATATGTAAGGTTTTTAGAAATACGATCACTTATGGCAGTTTTGACTGTCATGAAGCATGAAGAGTGATTTTCAGCCTTTTTTTCAATTACTAGTATTTGTAACTCAATTCCATTAATTTCTCTCTTCAAGAACTTATGCAGGTTCACAGTATTGCTAGTTGAAAGAAATTTTTATTTAAAACTGAGTTATACATCTTTTCTAACAGATGAGTAGGGTTTGCAGCATCTATTTTAATAGAGGTCCGAGGAAATTCAGACGTTATTGTCATTTTTTTCTACTTCACTAACATAGCAATCATTTACTATTAGTCTGTTGCTTTTTATCATTTCTTCACAATAACATTTTTATAAAAAAGAAGAGTCTAAATAAAAGAAATAGTATTGTTTGCAATTTTTCTCGCTCGGGTCACGTCCAAAAATGTCACTTTTTTAGTGGTCAGAAAAAATTCAAACTAGAATAGCGAATTAAATAAAAACAATTTCAATAACCCCATTTACAGATAAATACAGTATTTTATAACCTTTTTAAGGATGACGTTTACTCAGAATGAAAAAAAAATTCCACTGATGATAATGAAAAACCAACTACTGTGTGTTGTAGACCTTACATGGTAGTGTTATTCTTTACTTTCAAATAAGTAGGTCAATGACTTAATTCTTTGACAAATACAGTTTATGAATGGTAGTGACATTAAATAGATACAAAGAATTAAGTTTTCATTCACAATTGTTTTCTAGTCCGAATTTCCTCTATTAGTTTTCAAATTACTATCCATTTTTTATTCAATATAACAAAAAACTGAATGACGATAATGCTAAAACATTTATAGTATTAAACTAAGTATAATCACCTTTCTCTCCTGGCATAAAATTTATATGAGATCAATGATCAAAATTTTGAGATATGTTGTCTTTTATCATTCGTAAGCATTTTTCAATATGTTTGTAGTGTGTGCCATACGATTATCTATACAAAAAAGCAAGATAAAACCAACAGAAAATATGCAAAATTATGTTGACTAACAAATAAAATCCTAACTTTAAATATCATAGTACTATAAAAAATATTTCGGTGGAAAACAAAATCTGAAAAATTTAATCCGAATTTCCTCTGCTATGCTAAAAGTTAAACTTTGTCAGAGCCTTATTCCATAATTTAGTATAAAAATCAATTGTTATGCCAATAATAGTTTATTTTTATAAATACGTTTTGTATTTAAACAAATTTTACTCATTAAATTGAACTTTTTAACAATCCGGATTTGAGAACTCAAACCCTAAGTAAACAACGTCCGTAATATTCTAGTAACAGAAAAGTTTTCGAGATAATTGTTTATGTGTCTATCATGACATTTTTATTTTCCATTTATTTTTTTTCTCGAGGATGACTTGGTTGTTTCAATATGTTTTATCAGTAGTCTTTATTATTTGAAAATTCCTTCCGTATGTTATTCGTTTGTTATGTTCGTTATATAGTTCATTATTTCTTAATGTGGTGTCGTGAGTAGAGTGTATTCATAGAGCTGCCGTAATCTGAGTAGTAAATGTGTAAGTTGTGTTTTGTGACTCTAAACACTGTAATTGGCAAGTACCTGTCGTTGCGGCATTTTAAGTTACGTGTAAAGTAATTCGGTTTAATATTATGTATCGTGAAATGTAAGTAAATGTAATGCAGCGCTGCCAAGTGTACATGTACCATGATGTCTCACTGTTATGTACGATAGGCCATGTGGGTCATTACTTGTATTTAACTGTATGTGTAACTTAAGGTGTATGTTCTGTATACGCAGGTCCCGAATTGTGGATAATGTATAGAAATTGAGTTATTGAGAAATTTTGTTACTTGAGTAAATTTAATTAAATACCTACATAATTTGTAAGTTCTTGCGAAAGAGAAAGAATCATTTGACAAATTATAATTTAACCTTTTATGCATTAAGCCCACTCGTTGTCTAACTTCGTTTTCGATGTGCTGTTATTAATTTGACAAGTCAGGTCTAAAATTCTGTCTAAAATGTTAATTCAAATTTAAATACAAGCAACAGACCTTTTAAAAAATTAACAGATTTGGAAGTGGAAAACCATATATATTTAAATCATTTGTGATATTTCTACTAAATAAGATTTAAATCTTACAAAAAAATCATTAGAACTAAGAAAATTTTATAATTAGCATCAATCATACAGTCAAAGACATATTTAAATTACCATAACTTGTATAGCAAATATAGCAGAGATATCTTTGAGCTCAAGAATAATAGCTTGGTCCTGGATCATTCATCAGTCATCACTTCATTATTTTTAGACTACATCCAAGAAAGCTTAAAAACCATTGTACTTCTGCAACATCGATATCCATTTGCAACAAAATATAATACATAGTCCAACATTATTAGTCAATATTTGACATATTAAAATAAATTGCATATCCTCCAACCATTTATAATATAATAATAATAAAAATATTAGTAATATACATAAAATACTAAAAATAATGTAAACAAAATCTTTTAATCTGTTATTAATATTGTTGACATATTTTAAAATCATAGAACTTATATAATTTTACAACAATAATAAAAATATATATCATCCAGCACTGCACCCCACTGTACACCACTGTACAGGTCACTGACACACACTATACACCACTGTAACCCACTGTACCTATGTTTTTATAAGTTATTATGCTTAAACAATGGATTGAATATTTACTTCCTTTTAAATGCATATCTGAGACCAAAATCTGGATTTGTTTTGATTCTTTCCTACTGTTTACAAGAGACAAAATGGGCTTCTATTTCTTTAAGTTCATAAATGTATAAAATTACATGCGCAGTCAGAAATTTGTCCAGGGACAGGGTACGGATATTGCATTGTGTTCTTGGGAAGCTAAGACCTATTTTGGATAGTTGTACTAAGCAAGTTTAAAAATAATGAATTTTCCTCTGACCCTCCATCCCCCGATCCGTGCATGTTTTTAAACACCAGAATCCAATTAGCATACAAAATGTAACAACATATTCAATGCAAAGGGGAATATATATATATATATATATATATATATATATATATATATATATATATATATAGTGACTACATGTAATCATGTTTTATTACTAAGAATTTCATTTAATCAATATTGTACTTCAGAGGAAGATCAGCGATGCAGTATCTGTTGTAAATTGTCAGTCTGACAGCTAGTTCATGATATTATGTAATCCCCTTATAGTGGTATTTGTGGTCTTTAGATTATTAAATCCAGCTGAAATATGTTTTTTTTTAAAACATTACATGTATGAATAAATGAAATAATCTATACATTCATCATTTTAGATGCGTATATATTTTTAATATTTTGATGAAGTCGGATATTTTTATAATTTCCTAACCCCCCCCCCCCAACCAGTTGCTGAAATCTAAATAAGAATGGTGTTAAATCAAAAATTAAATGTGGTGAAAATTAACAGTGTTCAAATAATATCTCACTCTATTACAGTACTTTTAAATAAATACTATTGAATTTGAACACTGTTCGTTATGCCCACATGTCACATATCTATCTTCTCTTGCAAAGCTAAGAATTTTGCCATGATATAGTTGTTTTAGTAAGGAAATCTCTCTCTCTCTCTCTCTCTCTCTCTCTCTCTCTCTCTCTCTCTCTCTCTCTCTCTCCAACCATGCTAACGTATTAATAATTTAGTATTTGAATAAAGTACTACCTGCAGCATGTAGTATTATAATACTTTATATAATACTGAAATCTGATTGGTTAAGACGTAGTTGATAATCCGTTCTATTACCCTCTGTGTTAGCAACACACTTGACAACGGGTAACACAAAGAATTGTTACATGCACCTAAATTATGCGCGTACGGTTCGCCATAGAATTCACGTTATTCCGTATAATAATACAAATAGTGCCTGTTTGGGAGGGTAAGGGTTGATATTGACACTCCTCGAAAACCACTGTCAACCTCCGTTCGCGTCGGTTGACAATGGCTTTCTCGGAGTGCCAATTTAAACTCTTACCCTCCCAAACAGGCACTCTCTCTCTCTCTCTCTCTCTCTCTCTCTCTCTCTCTCTCAAATTAAGTCAAGAGCGGTAATTTTTTAACTCCGCCTTCTACCATCTGATTTGACGAAAGTCAGTCAAAACATTATGAAACAACTTTTCTGGAGTAAATGCTTATTAAACGCTTCTATGTACTTCGCTTTTAGTAATTAATTGTCTAATAATCTGCTTCTTTTAAATATCGATTATTTTGTCTTTTTGTCTCATGATTATCTTTGCCAACTAACTCCCGGATTTAAAAAAAATCTGCAAACTTTAAGTCGAAGAAAAAAATTTAGTATGGTTAATACCCCCTCCCCCCCACCTTTACCAAATCCGCTTGATACATGTACCCTTTGCAGTACCGTGTTATGTTGAAACATTTCCTGTGAAGCAGTCGGTTAGTAAAGACATTTTTTTTTTAAATTTTGACCTCGATATGTAATTACTATTAAATAGATATAATATAATCAATCACCTTTTGTGCAAACATTACATGCAAGTAGTCCTACATGTAAGTAAATAATAATAAACTTTTAAGACAAATTTTAAATAATTATGATCCCAATGCACCCTACCGTAATGATTGTTTTTTAATCAAAACTAAACATTCAGATTATTTGTTTTAACAGTGCATATCCCCATTGTTTACACCTCTTTATTCCTAGGTTTATACATAGACACGTATGCACAGGTGGTCAGTGTTCACCCCTTGTCGCAGTCACCTGGTCGTGTATATAGTCTGAGCCTTTTCCTTGTTCCCGGACAGACAAAAGATTTTTATCTGTAGATATACACAAAGAAGGCGAGAGTATACCGACCGGGGACAATAAATTACTATGTAGCGTTGACTTTCTATCATTAAGAATTTTTTTAGACAATCATTAAAGTACAAATCATTTGAAGACATAGAAATTATCACGTAGCTAAAATAAATACATATTTTTTATGTCAAGATGTACAGTTAGTCGCTGTCAACATTAAAAAAATAGAGAGAGAGAGAGAGAGAGAGAGAGAGAGAGAGAGAGAGAGAGAGTTAACGGGTTAATGGAGTAAATTGTAGATGACGCAGATGAGCGAACTATCTGTCAACAATAGTTATAAAGTGACAAATCAAGGTCTAGTATATCTTATAAATTTATGACACTTTGAAGTGTTTTGAAAGAACAAGATAGGGTATCGTACAAGATCTTCCCCCAAAACCTTGAAAAATCAAAACAATAAACTAAGAGTTGATACGTCTAATAATGCATGTACATGTACAATACCTAAACTTTTCCATCATAGTGAAAATTTGAAAGTTCTTGTCCCATTTGATTCAATTTGGATCGCTACTCTATCTTCTTGAATGAGATTTTGTCTGAAAAACCTGTTTTACGTCACAAAATACTGAAAATTCGATGTGAGCGGAAGCAAAAACCGCGATTATACTTTGAGTATAAGAAAAGTCAAATATCTTTGACTGATGATAAAAAAATGAACGTGGTTCTCTCCTCCGTTCGTGTGTTTAATTTGAAAATAATGACAAAAAAATCGATCGGGGAAATATTGATCGAGATTATTCCGTAATGGTCGGAAATCCTTTTGTAGCGAATTCCGGAGTGTGTTGTTTATTCCTTAAACATACAATCAATAAAACGAATAAGAAATCAGTCCGCTAATATAACAAAATAATTTTAACTGTACATAAATTGTATAATTAAAGCAGTAAGCGTTTTGATAGGTTTTTCTTTTACGCTGCCTAGCTTACTTCCGGTGTTTTTTTGGCGGTCGAAACAAGTTGTCGGCTGCAACATACATTGCATTTTGTGACGATGAAGCTTTGCGCTATCACTGCAATATACCGGTAAGTACTTAATTCAGTTATCATTTTTCCTAATTATGAAAAATGATAACTGAAAAAAGTACTTAGTGGGTTGTCCCAAAGATATAAACAAGTAAACCACCTGATCCTGTCCACATGTATGTAAGTGACAATACAGTTGAAATGACTTAAGGCTATAAAATATTAAAAGCCACTAGAATAGGTAATTAAATAATGATTACTTGATAGGCGCATAAAAGACAGGGAGTTATAGGGATAGAAGTCTGATTCTAAATATGTACATGTAAAATATGGAATGTAGGATGATGATGATGCTGTTAATGAAATATGAATAATATGCATGAATATAATTATCATAAAATGCAGCCTTTTACATGAAAATGATGATCAAATATCTGATACTAAAAGCGTTAAACGGAAATATTGTTTACACAATTACTAACGTGTTACATATTCCTATCAGACGATCATGATACATTTTCATTACGATGTATTGGGTTGGTTTTTTTTTAAATTAATGCAGGTGAATTAATTTTAGCATATATGCATGTCCAAGTACTAGGGAGATGATTATATCACGGACACTGAAAGTAAATAAAAATAAATATACTGTTATGTATGAATGTATAAAATGCCGTAAATAGACCAATCCACACTTTACAAAAGGAATGCTGGAGAAAACGTACACTGGAGAAAACGTACCCAATTTATAGGGTACGTTTTCTGTGAATACAGAAATGATGTAAACTAGATGCTGTCATAAGACAGTAATACATGTACCGGCACTCAAGTGCTGTTCCTACCTAAATAACTCTCATTGGTAACTGTGGATGTATAATATTTTTTGATCAGTCAGTCTGTTAATTAGTCCACTGCACAGAATTTTCCAAAATTTTAAAGCAAAGTAGGACACAAAAGTGTAGGCGCATTTTACTAGAAATTATTTATTATAGAATTTTTCTCTTTACAGAAGACAATATGACATTGTGTGGTTAAAAAAGAGGAGGACTCAAATTTTTTAGTCAATATTGAAACTTCAACTGCAGAACATCTGCAAAGTCCCAAGAATATAACATTAAAAGTTCAATCGACTACATTCTCTCATAAGTACTGTGTAATTTGCAAAGAATATCTCAGCAAAGGAAGAAAATCATCTGTTGTACCTCTAAATGCCAGAACACAATCATTTATCGAAAAAGGAATATTCATAAACAGCAAAGCACATTGTTGTGTTAATCATTTGATTAACAAATTATTTACAAAGGAATCACTGAAGGTACTAAAATCCAAATATATAGAGACTTCATTCAACAGAACTGATATTGTAACTTTATTGGAAAATGTAAGAAAAACTTTGGCCCTCTCCAGTTGCTTAAACTTTGAGAATGTGCATCTATTATCAGACAGTGAATGTCAGTTTAACTGGAATTAAAAAAGATACTTTGAAGACATTATATCCCATTTATCAACTTTGAGAAACAGCAGTGTTCGGACAATCAACACCCGTGTTGCCATTTTACTGACAAAGCTCAGAACTTGTTTGCCAAACAATCTATTTTTTTTTATATTTTCTGTCTCCAAAGATCAGATTCAGAGATGTATTCACAGTGGAAGGAATTGTTTGATGAAAGATTTTGTACCCTTACACATTGGATTTTAACATATATCATGAAGATTGTGCTTCCAGGCATACTACACTCTCTTTCCAAACAATTATTCTCAAGTCATGATGATGATGCTGCAATTATTGTCTTGGATGGCACCTATGTGTACATCCAGAAGAGCTCAAACTATACCTTCCAAAGAATGTCATATAGCTTGCATAAACATAGACCCTTAGTTATGGTCATTGTCGGAACTGATGGTTATATTTTGTCCATTTTGGGACCTTACTATGCGAAAAACAATGATGCCTTAATCACAAAACATATTCTGAAAACTAATACTGATGGAATGAAATCCTGGCTGAATGATAATGATATTTTTATAGTAGACCGAGGATTTAGGGATGTGTCTGGAAATCTCATTGAGGAGGGATATGAAGTAAAAAAGCCACGATATCTTCAGAAAGGCAACAGTCAGCACAGCACAGAAGAGGCTATACAAGTAGACTTGTGACAAACGTGAGATGGGTAGTTGAAAGTGTCAATGCAAGGATTAAACAATGGAAATTTTTTGATAAAGTAGTTTCCAACCACTACATACCATACATTTGCGATTTTTTACGTATCGTTTGGCATTATTTAACTGCTACCATCCACACTTGGCAGACATGGATTCTTTCTCTAAAGAATTAGCAAAGAAAATGTTGGAGAGAAGTCTTAAGGGAAATGATGTTCAGAAAATGGTTAAAGAGGAAGGACTGCTAAAAAAAAATCTGTTTTCAAGAAAGTTAATATGAACACCAGTGATACTGCAGTTCCCTTGCCTGAATTTCCCATGTTGTCTATGGAAAAGCTGAGAGAAATTACATTTGGAATATGTCAGTTAAAAGAGGCAAAAAACTATGTCTTGGATAATTTTACAGAAGACCAGTTTGAAGTGTTTGTGTGCAATTCAGTTGAAAACCTACTGAGAGTAAAACTGAGATCAAGACATTCTAACAGTGTCCGCCATACAGTGTTCATATATTTTACTTTAGATGGCGAAATTAGTGGCTGGTACTGCACATGCAAAGTAGGGGCCAGTGTTGTGGGATGCTGTGCCCATGTAGCCAGTGTCCTCTGGTATCTTGAATAATTCGCTTTCTAGGAACTCAACTTTATCCTTTGAAGCTTCACGGTAGTATGACTGATGCCAGCCTCCTTCCAGAAACGGACAGTGAAAGTGAGAGTAAGAAAATCCCCGAAGAGTGAAGTTGAAGACATTTTGCATGGTTATAGTATTTGCATTTATGTATGTATCTTACTGTATACCTGAACATGATAATCTTATTGTCATAATTACAGATTTCAACTGTTAACTGTGCTGAAAAGAATATTTTGTCAAAAATTAGTACACAAGTATATTATGGGCTTGACTTTTGTGTATGCATATTGAATACCAGTGAAATGTGCGCAACATCCTACATCTATTTCTTATTTAATGTAGTGTTATATATCTCTAAATCTCCATCTACAATTGTATACATTCATATACATGTAAAATGTTACTATCTAGTACAACAAAAGATAACATTTTTGGGCAACTCATGTTGTTAATCTCCTTTGTGGGTGGCATGATTGGCCAGAAATGTTTATCTCTTTTTTTTTTTTACAAGTATACTAGATGTAACTTCACACAATGTTTTTCTTCTGTGCTAAATGTTCTGAAATCTACATTTAGATATTTTTAAATTGTAGCTATATTTTATTAAAACATTTTGTTTGGAAATTTCCTTTTTTAATATTCTGATATCAAATTATTTACAATAAGGATTGAGGTTATATTCCATATTTTAAGGACAAAAAGATATTCATCTATATTATAATTATGCCTAATTTTTCAAGAAATATGTAATTTATATGAAGTGTTGGTTGGGTTTATGGGTTAAGATTGTTTTCATCAGTTTAAATTCAGAGCATAACGGGATTGTGCAGAACAGGACGCGATCCTCTGGTGCAGGTGAAACATACTCGTAACATCGCAAGTCACTGGCGTAGTTGAAACATACTCGTTAACTTGGCCTGCTGCAAAATCCGAGATTGCTTTTAAAATAATTACAATATTTCATAATTCTAAAGACAGTTGGGTTTATCATTATAACATGTCATACATTTCTATCTGTCAAAAGCATGAAATGCCATACTTAATTTGTTAAATATAGAGTTGTAATACAGTGTATATCGTAATATACCTGTAATTGTATATAATGTATAAAAACATGTTTATTAAAATTAATCTATTACAACTTTACTGAAAATTAACACATGTTGTAGAGATGTTGTAAAATTCAATTCATTTGTTACAGTATTGTTAGCATGTGTAGCAGATACTGTTGAAATGAAATGTAATTGTCATATCAAGAACTTTTTATACAAGACATCACTTGACATTATTACTTAATTTTTAGTCTGAATAGAGACGCATGATTTTTTGGAAAAAAACATGATTTTACTTCTAAAAAAACATTCAATATTTTGACAAGTTGCTATTTCTTTTGTGTTATCAAGGTTATATTTTTGTAGCCAACTCATACAGTTAATTTGATCTTTTATGGGTTGCATGATTGGCCCTAAACATGTATGTTAATTTCTCGTTTACAGTGCACATATGTACACGTAATCGTTACATGTATTTGCTAATGTGCATGAATGTACCATCAATTTTGTTGATAGAACAATACATTCTGTTGATTATTTAATTTATATGTAGCCTGTTGTGAAGACTTCTTTGATGTGTATACAACATGTGCACATGTACAATCACAATGTTGTTGCTCACAATAACACGATTTACTTTAATATGAAAAGTACATGTTATGTGTGCTTGCTAAAGTTATAATATGTGAAGTATAATGGGTGATACTAATTTTTACATGTATTTCATCCATGTTTGTAAGCACTTTAGTGAGATATGTACAAATCTTTGTTACATGTGCAAGTAAAGGTACAAATCATTGGATATAAATTATAATAAATGATATTATTTTGTACATTATATTCTCTCTCTGTGAACACTTAAATATTTTGGAACATGTAGCTAGGAAACATGGACATTTCAATACACACACACATAAATATATAATAAGAAAAAAAAATTGCTGCTATGTTAAATACTGGTTAGTTTTAAACTTGTACATGCTGTTTGTATTTGTACTAAAAAATATAATATATTTAACTGGTTACTGAAAAAATGCATTGAATAAATGAATTTCTGAATTTAAATTACATTTTTCTTTTCGTGTGGTGATGTAATTGATAGTTTAAAAGTTTTGAAAAGAAGGATGACTGATAAGTAATTTATGGTAACTACCATATTAGTAAAAGGATAAGGAGTTCTCTTGATTTATTTAGTAACAGAACCCTCACTCTTATCTATTGAATTGCATGGTTCTTCATGTATATGTATAGCAAATGGTTACCCAGAAAATCCTCTAAGGTGTCGATAACTGAGGTCAATACTATCTTAAGCCACCACCATCACCCCCCCCCCCCAAAAAAAAACTTCCGCATTTGCAGATCTCTCTATTTTTTATGGTTGCTATGGAATGTTTTATTAATAACATGGAAACACAAATTAATGAACAATGATGTAAAAAAAAAATATTTGGTACATTATTTATTGAAAAGCTTTTTTAAAGTTTTTTAATACATTGATTACTTTTTCAAATGAAATCGAGGTTGAAATTGAAGTTATTTAATTGGTTACTAAGGAAATTCATGGTTGCCATGGAAACGCTGGTTAAAAATTTTATGCATTTAATGCATTAATTCATGTTGGTAATTCAATTAAATGAACTATTGCTTATCAAAATGATAGTAACTTAATAAATGTCTGTTATCGAACAAAGAGGTTATTTTTAAATTGAGACGGAAACTATGGTGACGGTTGTTTCGTTCCTAGGCAACTATACAGAAGGGTAACCAAGAAAAAAATCCTACCATGTTAAGTACTGAGGTCAATACTATGCATGGTAATAAAATAAACATATTTGCTGAGGGGGCCAAAATATGGCCCTTACTCTATCGTGTTCTTTAACAACGATGTCTATATATAGATAATGGGATGAGGTAATGTCAAATATGGAAGACTGTACGAACATTTAAGAAACTGATTTTATTACAAGTGTTACCGTTGGTATTCTAATCAAAGTTTGCCTTATCTTCCTGGAATAAAACATAGGTTGTTAATTTACTTTGTATTAACTTTCTTCATGAAACATTATTTACCTTAAGACGAATTTGTCCGCCATTGTTTTATTTTTCCATTAAGCATCCGTCTGCGTTGCCTTTCCTTTTCACTGCATCTAAATTCATAAGTGATCATTCCTTTACATTTCAAAATTATATAATGCCCGTATTCTCGGACTCTATGCTAGGAAATTTAGTTGGTTAGTTACGTCATTCTTATACATATACATGTTGTCGACGGCGTGCGGCCAAAGAAATTTTCACAATCGTTCTTTAAAGCGCTTTAAAGTTATATCAATATAGGATATACATTTAATTTTTATATACAGACTTTAATTAATTTTTTTTCAAGTTAATAAATAATGATTATTTCTTCGTGGGCACCATTTATAATTTTCTCTCTCTCTCTCTTTCTCTCTCTCTCTCATTGAAGTTGCGAGCGGCAATGTCTTAACTCCGGCCAGCTACGATCTGATTTGACAAAGGTCAGTCAAAACATTAAAACCATTACGTAGAAACGTTTCTGGTTTTCTAATAAACACCTCTCTCTCTCTCTCTCTCTCTCTCTCTCTCTCTCTCTCTCTCTCTCTCTCATGTGTAGCGTTGGGCATTCTATATTTCTTATTTCAAAAAAATTAAATATAAATCAACAAATTAACAATATTTTAAGAAAACTGTACAGCTACGCATATTACAACATGTTACCAACTTCCTTGATTTAAATCCCTCATTTCTTGCTGAGTTAATGATACAGTTTACCGCTTAATATGTCAGGGATTATGTTTAAAGTATTTGTCACAATTATGTTCCAAACATACTCCCATACTGTTGGTAGAGTTCTGGTATCTAAATTTTGTTTGAAATGTATTTCTATACTTTTGAGTTATTTATATATTTGTTCTTGCATGAGTGGTCACTGGGTGTAGTAATACTAGTGGAGAAAACCTGTTTAACAGGTATTATTTATTTTTAAATCAACTTGCTTAGTGGTTTGAAGAGTGAGGTTAGATGTATTCTGGGCGACAAGCTGTGTGGACGTGTCTGTACTCTGGCTGAGATATCTTGGGCGTTTCCCATGCTGTGTGATCTTGGGAACGGCATCCCTGTGTGGGCTTATTTGTGTGAGAGAGATACAACCCAGTAAGTGTTACATTTTTCTATTTTTATGGTTTATTTTAATTCTGCATTGTAAGTAGAGTTAGACTACAGGTATGTGTAATTGTAATTTAAATACTGTAAAACGAGAAAATTTGGCGCACATGTATTTTAGCGCAAACGCAAGTGCCAGTACATAAGCGCAATTATATTTTAGTGCATGCATCTTTTCTTTAAAAAAGAATACAAAAAATGTTGTTGTTTGATAAACGATCATGCCCAAAATTTAGTTCTGTGTTCACTCAAGCACGTGAACACAACGACTTTGATTTTTATCTCGCATGCACGGTAAACTGTCGTTGAGAACAATACACTTACATTTGTGTAAATCGTCAGTAGATAGATATGAAAACCTCATTTATTGGCGATGATGTGTACTTTTTGTTGGTAAACAACTTTGAGTTATCGGACTTTGAATTTAACGTGTCGACTTGGATAACACTAGAAGAGTCCCGAAACTAAAAACGAAAACAAATGCTACATTTACCATGAGTTTCGATCAACATGAGAGAATCTTTTTCACAGTAATTTTACATTAAAAAAATAGGTATCGTCTTGTTATCTTTATATCCACTAATCGGAGATCAAAGAAATTATGATCAATCATGTATTGTCAGCGTTAACGTTCGCCACGCTTAATCACATGTTCACCTCGTGGCGCTAAATGGAAGTGGCATGGGGAGAAGCCCAATTTTCAAGGTGCTAATGAGATATAATAAAAAGCAATTAAAACTGAATTAATGAATCAATGATTAGGCATTTCTACCCGATAACCCATACCGTTTACCTGTGTAATTGTTTAAACAAACAGAACCGACAGCATCTGATATTTAAATGAACACTTCTATATAGCCTTAAAAATGACTGACGTTATTGTTTTGCAAGTTGAAGAAATTTAATACATATGGAAAATCGTTGGCGCAGTATTAATTTTAGCGCTCAGAGGCAGTTGCACCAAAGGCGCTAAAATTTGTAGTGCGCCATATTTTCTCATTTTACAGTAGCTGTTATGTAACGGTAGCCCAGAATCGTAATATACTGCAGCTGTGTGTTTAATGAGTCAATCCATGTATCTTATTTCAAATATGTGTATAAGAAAACTTATTATGCCACGTTGTTCGATATTTAAATAGGTGACCACGGAGTGGGCACGTGCACGTGGTGGACCATGTTATATCCGTGCAAAGACTTATAGTGGGACAGTTAATATCCGAACCAAAAACTTATACTTTCCCAGTCATACAGAACTTACCTTATGTGAGACGTCGAATGCCATCTAGTCCATCCAATAGAACTTAAGTCAACAACCTCCTATTTATTATATATTTGTAAATAAATTGTTTTTGTTTTGTAAATTTTGTTTTGCTTGACTTACAATGACCTTCCTTTTACCAGATCGGTGAAATGTTTTAAGAACCTATGTAATTTGAATGCAACTGTGACATTTTGGTGGCAGCGATGGGATGGTCTTTGTTAAGTCAATTGTTTTTAGTGGTACTACTTGTGTGAACTACTAGCATATTTTCCATTGTAATATATTTTTGTACCTGTGCTTACTTTTGAGCTTTTTTTCTTATGTAGCAATTTTTTGGGGTAGAAAACAAAACTCAAAATTTTTACATTGTATGTCTACAAATTTTCGCATGTTCAGCGGTTTGTTGCTCTTTTTTTTTTTGAACATGGAATTCATTGAGTTGGGTACTAGATTAGGATTGAAAGATGAAGATTTGAGAGAATTTGTAAAAAATAAATAGACAGAGAAATTTGAAAGAGATAAGAGAGCGGCAGAGAGAGAAGTTCGTAAGATAGAAAAAGAGATTGAGCTAGAAACAATAAAGAGAGAGACAAAGTTACAGAGACAGAAAAACTCAGAAATAGCTGCTGCAAGTGCTTCTGTATCAAGTCAGGCTTAACTCCCCAAACTACCAGTTTTTGAAGAAACTAATGACTGTATTGACTCCTATTTACAGAGATTCGAGAGATTTGCATCTACGCGAAATGGGAAGAGTCCATCTGGGCCATTAATCTCAGTGCATTGTTAAAAGTTAAAGCTCTGGAAGTTTATTGTAGATTACCTGCAGGTGAAGCTCTCAATTACAGATGCCTGAAGCAGGCGCTACTAAAGAGATTTCAAATGACAGAGAAAGGATTTCACTCAAAGTTCCGTAATTCTAAACCAGAACAAGGTGAGAGTCCATCTCAATTCTTCGCGCGCCTCGACAATTGTATTGAATGATGGCTAAGTTTGGCAAACAGTGAAAAAACATACAAAAGGCTGAAATATTTGTTTTTAAGGGAACAGTTCATGACAGGTTGCAGCAAATCCTTAGCTATTTTCTTAAAAGAAAGACATCCAAAACGCGTAGAAGAAATATCAAACCTTGCTGATCAATTTATCGAAGCGCATGGTTACTCTGCATTTAGCAAAGATGTTCAAGTTTTTCAGAAAAATACTTCTCCCGAAACACAGAGAAGAAACAACCAAAGTTCCAATCCGACGTACATATCGAGACCCGATCCACAACAGATAAGGGACAGAAAATGCTATTTTTGCTACAGATCTGGACATATCACAAAAAACTGTTTTCCCAGGCAGAAACCGCAGCGTCTGGGAACACAAAAAACTCATAAAAGAGCAGCAATGCAGAGCGACGGTCAGCGTGAACCAATGTGTGTTAATTGTCAATCTAATATTTAACAGCCGCAAGTGCAGTGTAATTCATCATACAACAGCGCAAGTATTGGCAACCCTGCGTCTGAAGAAGAAAATGTACAGTTTGGATCGGCTTGCATATTGCCAGACCGGCTAATGGAGTGTTGTACACAGAATGGACAGGTAAAGCTTGCCTTGTGGACATATTCTTCCTGTCATAGGAGGTGTTTGCAAGGTATGCGATACAATGCCAGTTTTGTCAGGCTATGTCGGTGAAAATTTCGTAAATGTACTTAGAGACAGTGGTTGCAGTGGTGTGGTGGTGAAACGTGAACTTGTAAAAGACAGCGAACTGACTGGAAAAATTCAGAAATGTGTGTTGATAGACGGTACAGTTCGCCAAGTTAAAGAAGCTCTGATAGACATAGATACTCCTTTCTATACAGGGAAAGTAAGTGCATTATGTATGAGAGAACCGGTATATGATCTCATTATAGGAAACATATCAGGAGTCAGAAACCAGTCAGAACCAAATCCGCAGTGGTGCAGACGAGAGAATCGAGAAAAATGTTGTGAAATTCTTCAAGCGGTACAGACTCGAGGACAGAAATTATCATGAAAACATATCATTATTTTGTGATCATAACATTCAATTATAATAGATGTTAATAAATAAAACATATTAAATCAATTTAACGACCTGTTGCATTCTTCTGTCATGTTATCTGAATACAGAATGTTAATGGTATATACAGTATAATAAAATAAAATATCGAATAAAATAATAAACTGAAGATTTAGAAATCTGGGTTTTTTCTTTAAATTAATTATACAGTGGCATACAGTGGGGTACAGTGCTGGTCAGTGCCTTGTACAGTGGCGTACAGTGGAAGTCAGTAGGTCTATACTGTGGCAAACAGTGGGGTACAGTGCTGTTTAATAGAAATGTACAGTGGGGTGCAGTGGAAGTTATTGAAATGTACAGTGAGGTACAGCCAATGTACAGTGGATGTCAGACAATGTCAGTCAATTTTTAAGAATATCAGTGGATTAAGAATTCAGTAGTGAATCTGGATTTGTTACCTAAGCACTTCATATGAAAAAAAAGGTATGGCTAATGTTGATTATATTATTTGTTTCCACACGTATTCATTACTATATGTACACAATTTAAGCCAACAAACATGTCTAATCAACATGAGGCAAATTGAAAACATATGCTGATCATATGTTTTAACAAACATTTGTTCAAAATATGTTCAACATACGTTGAACATTAAGATTACCACACACATATGTTCAATATATGTTTTGAGTCTGTAATATGTTTAACATATTTTTCAAACATATGTCAACAATATTTCTCAAACATATGTTCAACATTCTTTGAAAAGTTCATATGTTTAACGTATGTTCAAAAAATGTTTAACATATGTTACTCGAAACATATATTCAACATATGTTGAAATTTTACCTGTGTACAGTTTTCTTGTTTGACAAAAGTTAATGTTTCTTTTATTGCTTGAAGTTTCAAAGAAACCTTTATACCATGGACGTGGCTGGGAAAAAAAACAAAATAAAAGATTTAGATTCAGATAAATGTAAAGATTCTGTCCGGGTCACCAATTGCTGATTAATGACAGTTTGTTTAAGCCCAACAAACATACAAGTAACAAATGCAATCTCGGTATAAAAATTTCATATTGAAGATTCTTTACTTCGCTAAGCCGAAAAAAGTGTTTCTCATCAACCCCGGGGATAATGATCAAATCATAATTAAATCTACAATACATGGTGATGCTTCCTTATATTTTCAACTTTCCTAGCTGATTACCTTTTGAGAGAAAAAAATAAGTAGTTTCTCTATATAATCTTATTTAAAGGAATTCCGATTCAATTTTCCCGCGTAATCGGTATTTAATAATATCTTTGAAAAATACATTTTTTATAATTCCTAATTATCTTTTTAGGAAGGGCTTGGCCCTTCATTTAAACACAATTGAGTTCCCATCATGTAATGTTCGTATTAGGGTTAGTTGAAAGTGACCCAGTGGGAATTTGGAAGAAGTAGAAAATGTAAAAGAGTTCACAGACGGACGAATAGACATACTGATACCGGATAAAAGGTAAACAAAAAAGCTCAGTTGTGCTTTTAATTCAGATGAGCTTTAATGATGAAAGTATGATTTCATTCTTTTGCTGTAAAAGTCGAATGATTTATCTATTTTAAATGATGATTTATCATACCTTCTTAACTAAATATGTCTTATGACATGTGGTGATAACGAACAGTGTTCAAAATCAAAAGACCAAACTATAATACAAATCATGAGCTGAGCAAACACGAACCTCTGCAAAATTATAGGTAGGACTAGATGCCACAGAAGAGTGAGCACCTACTGCTGACCGATCACACCCGCCGTATCCTCTAATCGGGAAAACGGAATTATCCGTATAGACAATCAGGTGAGTGAATATAGTCTAACAATCAAAAACACAGTCAGCATGCGACCCAGTGGAAGACTGAATTTGTAACAATGTTGTTATATCCACCGTAGAACTTACGGAAAGATGACTTTAATCAATACTGTTGGTAGTCTTGTTTTATCAACTTTTTTTCAGTAGCTTGCCTAGCCTTAAAAAACTTTTCGTATGTAGAGCATGCCCTTCCGTGTCGAACTGAGAGAGAAAAACTCCAAATACAGGAGATGAAGGTTTGTTGCTACATAAATAAAAGAAGTCGACTTAAGTCGAATGCATCACGTTTATCATAAAGTTGTGTTGTTTGGTTACCATTAATTTCCCTTTCCAGAAAAATAGCCAACGTAAAACTATTAACTCTGCCTATTTGGTATCTTTTATTTCAAGTTCACTGGGATATATCGAGTCTAGTATCGTATACAATTTTAAATTTAGTATCGCCGAAAATAAAATGTTGGTAAATGATGTATCAATCCGCTTGACGTTATATTTTGATATTGTACAAAAAGTAATCACTTAAGTAATTGAGCTTTTTTCCCACGTTTATTTGTATAAAATTAAATTATAATTAGTGTAACTGAAAACAGTTTATGGAGCGTAAGCTGCTTCAAGAAATGTTAAATGTTAAATATTTTTTTGGAATAATATGAATACAGATACAAAAAATATCTAAAAATCAACAAAAAACATACAAAATAGAGAAATATCGGAATAAAGTCTGAGCAATTTTTTTTTCTATTTTATATGAACTAGAAATACGTTGTACAAAAATTTGATACCAGTATAAAAATTCTTTTGATTATAGAAAGAAAAACAATTAAAAACAAATCCGCGATAAACTGTAAAATATATCGGATGAACGTCACGCAGTTCTTTTTAACAATAATAAGTACATTTATTCTAGATCTCTTCTCTTGAATAAAATAAAGCCATGCTTAGTCATTGTTAACACTTAATCATTTATTGGAAAAATCGTTCCCTTGTTAAAGTGGTAAACATTTGTTAAATTCAAACGCACACTAATTGATTTTCGACTTCTGAATTTTCAACTTCAAAAATAACTTACCAATTCAAATCTGAACCAACTTTACACACCTACAAACTAAAGTTTTTTTTTTTTTTCATCTTTTTAGATACAGGTGGAATACAGTTAAACGACAACTAGAGATGATCGAAACGAAACGAATTGCATGCAAATACATATATAGGGTCTGTATGTCACCATATATACAGATATTAATGTTTGTTGAGTTTTGGGGAAGATCATTCTATACTTCACTAAATTATTTGCCAAAACTCATTTATAAACATTAATTTTTGTATATATGATCTTCTTGGTTGATCAATTACATTCCTATGTTCATCTAAATAATACATTAGTATGTTTATTAAAGAATTACACACAATAATATAAAAATATATTGACGTTTTGGTGACAATATTAATACATGTATCGTATATCAAAAAGATTATTTTCATGCAAGTCATTGAATATAACATAAACAGAAAAATTAGTGATGCACGGCAAACAAAAATTTTTCAAAATGTTATAATTACAAATAAACAGAAAAAAAACTAGAATTTGCATTTTATAATACTAAGATTTCTACAGTTTTAGAGTTGTAAATTCATTTTAAGAATGATTCAAATTGTTTCCGGTGTAGTACAATATGTTACACACATTTATATATATATATATATATATATATATATATATATATATATATATATATATATATATATATATATATGTATATATATATATATATATATATATATATATATATATATATATATATATGTGTGTGTGTGTGTGTGTGTGTGTGTGTGTGTGTGCGTGTGTGTGTGTGTGTGGCGGTTTAAACGTTAAAAACCGCAAAGTTTTACATGTAAAAGGCATAAATTTTTCCATCTTATATATTGTTTGTATAATATCATACAAAAATTAATTAAATTCATTCTTTATAATTTGATATGTTACTGCTTAGTAAAGACGTTCAAGTATAAAAAGTCATAAAGTTGTACACATTTAATATATAATTTGATGTAAAGTAAATACCGAAACAAATTGCAAGCTTAGTATATTGCCATTTGACGGATCAAAAACAGTTTTCTGTTTAGCAAATTTAATTTAAAAATCCCTTATTATCGTCGATAATCCAATATCGGTATATTCAAGACATTACAGTTCGTAATTTCAAAGCACAATTTGAGTGACTGAAATGTCTATTGTCTAAAATGGATAAATAACAATCATAAACTTATTACTGTCACTTGATGGGCGGTTTCGATTGACTTTGACATCCTCTTACGATTCGTCAAAGGAGATATGCATATTTGGGATAGATAGGTGTTTCCAACCAACAGAAATGTTTCTGAAAAAAAAATGAATGTTATTGTCATGTTTTCTAATTGTTCAAACTTAAGATATTAATAAGTATCACTTCTTCTGATTTACCTTTTAAAAATCTCATCCGCCTCTTCCTTCATAATTGAGAGAAG
The DNA here is from genome assembly GCF_025612915.1 of Magallana angulata. Taxonomy (NCBI): domain Eukaryota; kingdom Metazoa; phylum Mollusca; class Bivalvia; order Ostreida; family Ostreidae; genus Magallana; species Magallana angulata. Next base: position 23,214,797 of record NC_069112.1, read on the forward strand.
TTCTTTGTTGGTCAAGAGATGAAATAAACAGGAAAGTATATAACATGTATGCATTGTTAACAAAAGCTACTTTAAATTGGACATGTCGAAGAATAAAACTTTTTTTCTATTTATGAATAATTAACTACCTGGTAACTTAAAATGTCTTTTCCCTTGGAGGTAACGAGGACTAGCACCAAAAGGTACAAGTGGTGTTTCTAAAAATATAAATACAAAATATCAACGATAAAAATTTTGGTTTCCTAAATTGCAATTTTTTCTCACATATATTGTAATTAGTTTTTTGTACAAAAAATAGTGAGCAAAATTATTCGTAATGTACATTTATTACAGAATGGAATATAATATTTGATTTAATTTGAATATAACATTCGCATTACGCAACACTGTCAAAGATTTAAAGGTTCATAAAGCGCATCTTTAATACGAAAGTGTTAAGGTAAAATTATTTTAATTTGTATTATTATATAAATTACATATCAAGTGAAACAAAATAGTAAATCCACTTTGTATTACTCTTAGTGTGGTTCCCTGAATTGACAACCATATGTTATTGATTGATATTTTTCCTTATGGAGGTCATCAAAAAGACGTATCAAAAGGGCATACACTAATAGGAAATACACATTCAAATGATAATAAATTCCTACAAATCTGGTAGATTATGAATGATAGTTCTGCTTTGCATATCGTCCGGGATCATAGGATCTTTGCTAAATATTTTAACTGTTGAAACAATTCCTTTTAAAGATTCCATCAAAGCATTAACACTTTTAAAATAAAGTATAAATTTTCTAACGTGTATATAAAACATCGTAATGATTTCTTAAGTGTACATCTTTGTCAAACACATTGAACTTTTACACAAAATACTTAAGAACCAAAAACTGATTAAATTATCTCAAAAATAATTAAATTCTTAATAATACAAGCAACATAAATAGTATTTATTGCTTTATACAGCTTACTCCACTTATATTGAAATCGCTTATTTTGAAATTCCGCTTATTTTGAGAAAGAAATAAATCCCCCGTTTTTGCCTCTTATTTTGTTAGCATCGATTTAACGGATATAATGAAATTGGCTATTTTGAAATATCGCTTATATTGAAGCCACTGATCGGCCCCCATAGGTGATAATTAGTTGTTTTTATAACGGTTATATTGAAGTACTCCCTGGCGGCTGTCGTCACGGTTGATGACAGTAATTATGCCAGACTGACCGGTTGATATACAAAGGTGTGAAATGATAAGTTCCCATCATGTGTGTTTTTATACTTCTTTTAAAAAGTAAAATTTATGCCTTGTTGAATTTCTTGTTTTTACGTATACCGATATATTGAGGCTAGACGTAATATAGAAACCCCACTGAAAAGAAAAACCTTATCTTCGGGCACTAAATACGAACTAGTTATGGCTATTGATAAAAGAACGAAGCCTAAATTCAAAATAGCTAAGGATTTTGAGATCATCGCGAGTACACTACCGATGATATACAAGCAGCGTTCAGCAGTATTTTTAGCGTTTGAGTCTGGTGATTTTTCTCTTAAATGTAAAAGAATGCGATCGGAGATTATGATGAGGTTTAAGATAGTAACAAAATAAAACTTACAAAACTTACGGATATAATTTTAACTTTGAAGGACTAATATTTAATGTAATCTGTTCACTGTGATGGACAAATGATGACCAAATATTTGTTCGGGTTTGGTTTTCTATGCTTACATCGGGATTGAACTTTCAAAAATGGCGGCTTCACGTCAGTTAATTTCGCCTATATTGAAATACGGATATATTGAAGTGATTTGCATGGTCCCCTGAATTTCAATATATCCGGAGTAAGATGTAACTTGTTTGAAGGATATCTTCGTTAAGAGTTGCCATTTAAGAAAAAAATCAAAAGCTACCCGATGCATTCAAAAATAAATGCAAGTCAACTTCTCCGGATAAAACGATCTACAGGTAGCAGTCCCGCTCTTCTGAAACAACGCACTTTACCGTCAGCAACTCCATAAATTATCGGTAGATGAAACATTAAACCTGTTCATCAATCGGTATATCGTTTTGCCGTAATACAGCATCTTTTAATTTCTGCCACCAACCGATCATATATACAAGACAAAAACGCCTCTTTCAACCATTTGTTTATACCGATTACATTACGCTTGATGAGAGATAACTGGTGATAACAGATGGTAGCTACAGATTACGAAAACCCGAAATACGTACGTTAAAACAAAATACCTATTTAAACACATGCTGATATGTAACGCCATTTCTTCCTCAGAATGTTTTTAACACACTTCTACGAGAACTATATACGGCTTTTAAAGCTTTGTCGGAAACTGATGGATAATATTGATTGATCTTCTGCTTCACTTACATAACGTAACAAAGTCTAGACTGAGCACGTGACCGGTCATCTCACAATGTCCAGAATGAACACGCCACCTTGAGCCTATCATTAAAAAGTTACGCGGATCAAACTTTCCCTGTTTCCGAAAAATGTGGTAGTGAAGTTTGCGATCCAAACAACCTCGCTATACTTCATCTATTATGAGACATACGTACCTGTATGTTTATTTAATAATCACATAATGTTGTGCTCGCCCTTAACTGTAGCACTGTATAACATATACAAAATACTGAAGGCGGCTGAGGTCAACCAGGATTATATTAGCCCCCGAGGGACACAATATTACCGTCGTGAAGCGGGGGAAAATATATTCTTCTTAAGGTGGTTTATATGAACAATTTTGCCCTCGACCCCCCAATTCAACAAACGTTTTGTTTTACATATGGAGAAATTGTGTACTTTTTACTAATTTGCATAGAGGCCATATTGTTATCACAATGGCGATTTTCAGTACAATAGTTTATATAGAAAGGAATGATAAAAATCACAAATTTTAAGAAATATGTATTTCGGAAATATTTTCTCCTCATTTTCTTTTGTCATTTACTTCATCCGGGATCGGAATGTTCTTGTTTTGTTTACATTAGATATTAAGATGGCGGTTCCTTTTGAATCTTAAAAATTGAAGCGGGGCGTTGTAGGAATAAAGTGTGTTTTAGCAATGAAATGCATCATAAATGGATTTTGGAATTATTTTTAAAATACTTGCCATTCATAGGTAAAGTAGTTCCTCATATATTTACAAAGTTTACATTGCAAACTAGTTGTGTCAAAAATCTTGACTCAGATTAAAAAAAGTCTTGTCGGTTCCTTTTTACTTTCACTTTAGCATTTTTCAAGACTTTCTCAGTAAGCTATCGGACTTGCAACTAGGCATTTAGTCTTTATATTGAATCATTAGGCATATTGCATATTTCTATTTAAGAATTATCGTTATAAATTGAATGAGATTTTTTAAGTTATAATTCTATTCTGTTTTAAGCTGATATTTCGTAGCTGTTTATTTGTTAATTTACTCAATTTAGCTGGCACGGACCTATTTTTAGATTATATATAATGGTTGGATAAAGAGGCATTCAAAGTGAGTTTGACGTGGGAATCACTGATTGTGGTGACAAAAACATACGCAGATAATCTATGTATTGCCCCATTACATGTTCTCATTCAAAAAATGAAAATTTTAACGTAATCACACAAATTTTATACATAAAAGGTATGTAATTTTCATTCGTAAGGGAGACAATTTAAAGACATGAATATTAATGAGAAGTGTCACGTGGCATTTAGCTCATGAATAAGGTGTACCTGATTTCTCCAGTTGATGAACAAAGTATCTGATTTTTTTTCTTGTAACGCCTTATTTGACTCTCTTAATAAAGCAAAACCATGTTAAGTAGCATATCTTGCCTAAGTCACAATGAGTTGTTTTATTTTAAAAGTGCTCATTTTTAATTTTAAGATGTTAAAAATTAAACTATAAGGCATGAATACAAAAAAATCCTATGTTGGACGAGAATAACATAATATTAGGCACTTTCCACATTATAAAACGGTTTATAAAGTTTGAACTTTTCGAAGCTATTTAATATCATATCATTATATGTAGAAATTAAAATAATTCTTTAAAAAAAACAAAAACGCGAGAAATGAATGATTCTGAAAACATATTACCGTAATTTCCCGAGATCAAATTCGATTCAATTTTTTCGCTTAAGACTATTCGTGCATGTACAAGTACAGTTATTTAGTAAGAATAAACTATGGAATAGAACATAATTCTTAAAAGTTTTGATGATTGCTGTTTTTTGAAATGGCATAGTTAACAATCCCTATTCTATCATTCAGCGCTTCTACAAAGGACACCTTTTCAGTGCTATTTATATTAACTAATATGTGATTAAAAAAATTTGCTGCTTACCAAATTCAACTGCGAGCTGTAACAGCATTGGATATTCTAAAATATTCATCGACAACCATTTCATAAGATTCGACATTGACTCTGGTGATTTGTAAGCATTCTTCAACCGTCTTATCCCACGGCTTTTTATTTTTTCAAACAAGCCCATATCAAATTTTGTGAATTGCATGAGTTTTTCCTCGCCGCTAATATTTATTGTTGGCAATTTCTTACTGATATTATCAAAGTTGGGTGACTCTTTGACCGTTGCCAAGCCATGCTGTTTTAAAAAAGCCCTGTTCTCCATTTTGAAATTATGCTTTTTCTTAACGGATAAAAGAAACTTTATCGGAGCCATTGATGAGTGTTCGCATACGTGTTCAAATATTTGTACACTGGCTATACATCTGTTCATTTTAGTCTTCTGTTTCAAGCATCTGAATTTAGCAGGAAATCTATATCGCACGTTGTCAATGTAACCCGTCAGTTCTTTGGACACTGCTTGGAGCTTGGATTTCATGTTTGCTACTTCTTCAGCTACGATTCTGAAATCTATCTCGGATTCACTCAAAAGAGAATAACAAAATAGTTCCTTTTCCTCAATAGTTTGAATCAGTCTCTTGTTTTGACGCAGATTTTTTTCATACGCTCTACTAAGGTCGGTTGTTTTATGTGTTCTATGTTCAGTACATTCAGAACAGATTGGAGTGATACACTGTTCACAAAAAGTATCACAAACATTGTTTGAATGTTTCAAACAAATCCCAGGATTTTTAAGATTTTTGAATTTTTGTCGGTAATTTATCATTGAGTGGATAGTTCCTGTCCCTGCCATTAAAAGCATATGCTTATGTTTGCATGGTAAACAGAGAACACAAGAACAAGTTTCACAAATATATTCCAAACCATCTGGACAATTTGAGCATTGACGTATTCTATATTTGATGTTTGAGATGTCCATCATGTCTAGGATCTAGCTAATGAATAAGCAACCTGTTAAAAGAACAGTATTATTTAAGTATATGTATTCAACAAATAATCAACAATTTAGATTTTAAAGATACAGAAGTCAAGTAGGCCACCCTGTTTTAAGCTGATCTTGTTAACCTGAATAAACACACTTAAACCTTTTGTATAGTTACTCTTCTGTATAACATGACATACATTTTGATAAGCATGTTTGATGTGACAAGGATAAAAAAAATAGATCAATTGTCTACATCAGTAACCCCATGGAGGTCAAAAAATGGAGGACGAACATAGAAAGTAGTTATATTACCGAACAGAATAACCATGACATTGCAATAGGGCAACCCTATCAGTGTCTGCACATACACTTGAAGACGTATCTTTAGAGCAAACAAAAAATAGCACGTGCTGTAAAAACCATCAAGCACTCGTTTGACACTATTTTGATAACATAATTTGATTATTGAGGTTATTAAATTAAAAAATTGTAATTTTGAGGAATTTGTGATACCATAGCCTTGTGTTGGCTATGCTTTTAAAACTAATTTGCAGTTTTCGAGAATTTGAATAAGTAAAACAGCATATTTTTTAAAAAGCTTGTCTCAGAAAAAAATGCAAAATTTTAAAACAAAATTGTCAACTAGTTTTTCATACAATTTTGAAATATATTTTTGAAGAACTATGGTGTTGCAGGATCTGAAAAAGATCCTTTTTTGAAATTCTGTCATTTGTTTCTATATTAAGTAACAATCATATATTATTTTTTGCCAAATAATTGCATGGTAATTGACACTTACAAAATACGCAAGGCTCTGTTTCATCGATACAAAACGATTGTTCCACCATAATTTGATTAAATCATAAGCATATATGTTAAGGTTATGTTAAGGTTGATAATTTTTATTTTTAACCGGGTTTTCCAACGAAAAACGGGCGGGCAGGCGGCCGCCTTCTAAAAGAGTACCCTCATTGTATGGATAACTCCTCCTAAGGTTACCAAGATAGGAAATTGTTCTTTTGCATTTCAATTGTACATATTTAAGAGGTATGCATGTTGCTAGGATTTTGATTTCTGATAATTTATGAAAAAATACCAGCTTTTAAACGTATTCATTTTTTTAAAATATTGCATATGAGTACTCAATTTCACTGGATACGGTAGGTAGTGTTTATCGATTCAAGGCTGGCATGGATTATGGGTACAATTCACATAAAAGAAAACCCGGTGCTGTTACATTGACAGCTTTTCATTTGTTTAACATTGATTGTATTTTTAATTTATAATAAAGTTATATATCTGACATAATTCATGACATCTTGGTTTATCAATTAAGTTTTATGCAAGAAAATATTTCATTTAATTGCATGTAGTAAAAATATAACTTTGCGGTTGACAAAATACAAAAATTTAACAAACGTATTGTTTTTAATATATATATAATAAATACTTGATTTAGTGACATTGTAAGGTAAATTAAGCTCTCATTTGTACTAATGTTTTGTTTAGATATAAGTAATATGGACTTAATAAATGACAAATAAACAATATTAATGTTAACATGATTTTAAACATCGTTAAAAAATACTGAAAAAGTAAACATATATTAAAAATGCACTGAAAACTGTGATGTAATGTAATAGTCTGGTACGCTTTTAACAGTTGTCTTCCGTAAATGATCTTTCTAGAGAAAAAGGGAGAAAACAACATTGCATTGGAAAGGCAGCAGACTTCATCAAATGATCAATGTGATTTCAAAAAATGTTCATACATTTTGTCATACTTTTGAAGAGGACATGGAATACTACGCATCATGCTCTCGGCATGTGCATTTGTTAGAACGCTTGTAATGTGTTTATGATTTTTAAACACATCAGGGGTATACGTCTTTCTGTATCATGTGTCTGGAGAAGTGGTCATTAACAATTCCATTAACTGGAGCACGCTTAAACTGAATTTGTCAAAACCTAAGGATATATATTTTTAATGTAGGAAAATTAAGTAATATGTTGCCGCCCAAAATAATGCAAAAAGTAAAGAATAACAGTCAATAGTTTTACTCTTGTCCTGATTCATGTTGCAAAAATTGTTTGTAAGATGCTACAATCTTGAATAAATACAGCGGCATATCCGTATTCCTCAAAATGTGGACATTTTAGAAAGTTTGAAAACTCACTGAAACAAAAGTAATCCCAGGAACTGTTGATAGTAGAAACTAGCAATAGCCAACAGAAGAATAGGATACAATGGCCTTGGTCATTGTTAAGCTATATTAGTTTTCTTTGGCTGAAGATATAAAAATATAGGAAAATGTTTCAACTGTTTCGCTAATGCATTGAATTTTATCTGTAAAATTAAGCAAATTTGGTGGTTAATGTGTAGACCATAAAGCCATCTTAAAAAAGTTCTAAACAATTGTACTGGATGTTATGTTCAACACTTGGTTAACTGAATCATATATTTTTCTGCACATTATTCTGTTTTACACTTCAATCCTGCAGGGGTCAATTTTTTCGGGATGGTTGGGGGTCGGAAGGGGGGGGGGGGGGCTGTTCAATTCAAACAATTAAAATAATTTAAAATATGACTCTTTATTGAAAAGCATTTCAAAGTTATATCATTAATGCTTGCATTGAAGTCCTTGTGAGGAAGATTTTTCTTTTACAAAAATGCATGCACAGTCGCGTGCCATTAATTAGTTTGCAACATGGCTACTGCAACATCTTTTTTCTGTAAAGCAGATTTTAAAAAGGAAATTATGCCTATTTTCTACGATAACCAGAACCAAAAATTCGTCTGATATTTTTTTTTTCTTCACATTTTCTGCTTTTGCTTGCAAATCAACATTGCACCGAACTGGAGAAAAATTATGGGAAATCGTCATACAGATGGCAGATGTTGGATTCTACATACTGGAAGGATGATCAGAATAAACAGCAAAACTCTGAGGTGAGGTTTTGAAATACTAGGCCAAGGTCTTGCTAAAATCCTAACTCCAAGTAAAAATTGTTGAAAGCGGACATTGCGAGATGACTGAATCCCAGAAATAATAGAAAACATGCTTTTACGAAACGGAAAACTTTATATTCCGCAAGACCAGAGTCTTATATAATTGATAAATAGTAATCAGACTGCTTCTCAACAGTCATTGTTCGTCACTTTACAAATCGCAAATAGTTTTTAAAAAGATAAAAAGAATTCTATGTCCAATTCATAGTAAAAGAAAGCAATATCAACACAATTTCGGGCATACATAACGTTCAGACATTAATATCATTAAAAGAGTAGCAAAAATAATGATTACACAAGTACAAAGTTAAAAAACTAAAACCCGAATTTTTCCTGACCTAGGAAAAGTTGTTGACATTTCGAATAGTTTCCTTTTGTATTGAAGTCTAATGAACATTCTAAGACTATTTTACTCCCAAATATCTAATACAAAGTAGCATATATGTTTGCTAAGTCAGTTTTACTTTGGCCTTAGAAATAGTGGGTAAAAAAATTCAGGTGAAGACAAGAATTCGGTAAACGGCTGTCATTTTGCGAACTCGTGTAAGGCCAACTGGTTTATAGATTTGTTTTATATTTGCCCCTCTTCCGAATGTGGCCCAACTTAACACTACCTAGGAATGGTTTCACACAATGCTCAGTGGCAGAGTGCTTTTTTAAATATTTTTTTTCAATGCAAACAAGTTTTCAATGATTGATTTTTTCCTCTTGTGACTGTAAAATTTGAAAGAAAGACGGATGCCGGACAAAATATGATAAGAAAAGATCACTTGAGCTTCGCTCATGTGACTTACAAGGCATTTGTTGTTAGATGGATATTTTGTTTAAATGAGAGTAAAAACATGTGCAGAAATAGTTCCTGCTTCAAAATGAAATTCATATTTTGATCAAATGAGTCGTATCATAATGATAAATAATGTGTTTACTTCTGTTTATATTTTGTAATAGTGCATGTTAATAAAAATTGTATTCATCGAATTAAAATTTGAATTTTGTCTGATGTTTTGTAATTAAAATTGTAACGAGGATAATTTGCAATGAATATTTAACAATTTAGGTTTTTCTCAAACTACACAAAATCTTTATTCAAAATGCTCATCACTTATTGAAAATTCTTATATATAATATGTTAATATATTGTTGAATTACTATATATATTTAGCATGTATATGTAATTTTTGGAAAGACAAGTTTGACTTATTTGCATTTTTGTCCAATTTCAATTGAACGGAATTTCAAAGAATGTTAGTATTTTAGTGTTATTTCGTTTGTTGATGATTCTTCTTCTCTTTATCCAAACTTGTTATTGTATAGTTATTTGTTTAATGAAAAGAACATACATGCAAGGTATATTAAAGATACCAATATTCTAATAAGTATCCACCCAGCATATTTTGATGAATTCATTTAAATTTTGCTATAAATTACATTGATATTATTTTGAATTTTATTTGTAACTTCAAGAGCCAACTGTGATCTTTCTCAATTTTTTTGTAATTCTAAACACCTTTGATCTGCATGTAAATAGCAACACAACACTCGAGATTAAAATCTTCACTTTGAATTTTACTGTCCATTTAAATCTGTAACATTGATCCTTTTTCAACAATTGGGCACTATGCCAATTTTATTACGAAGTCTAAGGAATGTCAGTTGTATTTACTATATGCTTAAGAAGTACTAACCTTTACAATTTTAAAAACAATAAAGTATTTGAATTTATTTCAGTAATGTATTTTTTATTTTTCCTCCCCAAAATCACTTAAACAGGTAATCAATGTACCCATTTGGGTCCTTTGTGCTATTTTTTAGTAACAGTTTTATGCAACTAATACCTTGATCACGAGGAGAAAAATAATTAGTATGAATTCTAAACAAATATGCTAGATTTTTCTAACACAATCTGAAGTAAATTAGGGAAACTAGCCACTGGACCATTTTGCATGTTTTATTCTCTGAGATAAGCGTTAAACAGTGTGATATGCAAACCGATTCGGCTTGTGGTAAACCCAATGACACGCTCAAATAATTTATTCGTCTTTATATTGTCGGTGTCACAGTTTCTCCTGCTTTTGTGCAGCTTTTTATGATTTTATGATTTTTAAAAGCTCTGGCCCCGAGGTTATAAAACTTTCTTGAGTACGATCTCATACTCCAAATCGTACTCCGTGCTCCAAATCGCACTCGTACTCAAGATATCGAGGTTATAAAACTTTTTCATACTCATACTCGTACTCCAGCTGAGTACAAAACGGCGATTTTTTTAGTAAGCTTTGGAGCTTTCTCAAAGTCGTACTCGAGACATTTAATCTAAATAACATATAGCGCAAACATATAAAATTGTTCATATTGTAATGTTGCAGTATTATACGCTATAATTTAATCATAATTACATGTATATCAATTACAATGGAAAGTTTTTACCATTTCATTAATGACATATGCTAAAGATATAATGAAGGTGAATTTAAAAGTAAGGGCGAGCTCAACCAAGATTATCAAAATATTTTTTAGATATTATGCTTTATTAATTAATGTACATTGTACATGCAAATCTACGTACAAAATAATTTCATTGAATAGCTCGACTTTTTGAGAATTCTGTTTTTAGTCAAATACGACCCGTACTTCCCATCATTTAAAACCAAGAAATCAATGTACATGCATCGTTATTAATCAATTTTAATTGGATGCACTAGCAGGGTCGATCCCTTCTTTGATTTCAGTGAGAATGTAGATTAGTTCTAAACATTACAAAGGATGAATAAAAGTATAACACTTTCTATTACTTACTTTTTTATCATTTATCATTTATGTTGCATTCCACAAACCTTGGAAATGGAAGCATTTTATAGAATAAGCGTTAAATCAGTGTAGGATTAAATGAGGGCGCACCCGGCGTTCCCTTAAATTGTCAAACTTGGGGGATTTCTCTACATTAGACTGATTTCAATGATGTAATATGAAGAAAACCCGTGTGTTCAATGGTGTAACGTACATAAAAAACCATTTTAGTTACGCTGTCCTTGAGTTATCTGTTAATATATATACTAGAGTGGTTTTATACTGGGGAAAAATCATATACCTTACAAATACTTATTGAATCAATGTAATAATGACTTTTGTTAGAACCCATGGATTGATTGTATACACTCTATTTTTGATAAGTGTGGTTTTTCAAGCATTTGGAATGAACAAGGTACTGTAAATGTTAATTAGATTACAAATGCTGTCAAGCAAATAATGGCGAAAAAACCAGTTTCTGCAGAAATGATCGGCTGATATTGAAAATTCTTTAAACGGTCATATATATATATATATATATATATATATATATATATATATATATATATATATAATAAAAAACTGTTTAATTACTGTTTGATGAAGTTTTAAAAAAGATAACTACATTGTATGTCAACTCATAATATAATAACAATGGAAGAGTCATTAAAAACACTAGTTATTATAACCAATTACTTAAAGTTGGGTACAATGTAAGTGGGTGACTAGTAATGTTTCTTATTATTATTTTTTCTTCCTTTTTTTAGTCCACAAGATTTCTCAGAGATGGCTAGATGGATTTTCTTGAAATTTTCAGGACTGATAGAAAATGATAATATCTCCAGGCGTTTTTTTTTTTCATTTTTTCAAAATTCACTTCCTGTCGTCATTTTCCTGTCCCGCGGAAAAAAAGCTATGGACAATGAGATCTCAGAAACGATAAAGACTTGAACATCCAAACTTTGAGGGATGATAGACCTATAGTTGTAGGTGTGTTTAAATTATTTTGTTTTGTTTGTCGCAACTTCCGGTCGTCACTGGAAGCTCTTCAAAAATTATTCTTTTACGCATTTAATATATTTTACGGAGAATTGAAATATAAGTATAAATGCTTACATATGTCATCTTATCGATGTTAACTAAACATAAAAAAATCTACTTCCAGTGAGATATCTCAAATATCTCATGTAGCCTTTTTAAAACAAATGTTTGAACCGCGAGATCTCAGACACTGTAAGTGATCAAGACACGAAACTTACATGGATGATTGACATTTGATGGAAGATGTGTTTAACCGTTTTTATTTTGTCAACCGTCACTTCCGGTTCACACAGGAAGAGTTCAAACAAATCAAGTTTTTTTTTAAAAGTTTAACCAGATTTCTCAAAGATGGCTGGATAGATTTTCTTAAAATTTTTAGGACTGATAAAGATCGATAATTTCTCTAGGCTTTTTTTTTTTTTTTTTTCATTTTTTCAAAATTCACTACCTGTTTCCTGTCCTGCGACAAAAAGCTATGGACAATGAGATCTCAGAAACGATAAAGATTTGAACCTCAAAACTTTGAGGGACTATAGACCTAAAGTTGTAGATGTGTTTAAACTGTTTGGTTTTGTTCGTCGTAACTTCCAGTCGTCACCGGAAGCACTTCAAAAATTAAGTTTTTACGCATTTTATTTGTTTAACACAGAATTGAAATATAAGTATAAACGCTTTCATATGTAAGCTATCCGATAATAAATAAACAAAAAAAATTACTTCCGGTGAGATATCTCAAATATCTCAGGTACTCTTTTTAAAACAAATATTATTACAACGAGATTTCTTAAACTGTAAGTGACCAATGCACAAAACTTACATGGATGATAGACATTTGATAGAAGATGTATTTAAGCGCTCCCATTTTGTCAACCGTCACTTTCGGTCCACACCGGAGGAGTTCAAACAATTTAGTTAAGAGTTTAACCGTTTTTGTTTGACAATGTAAGATAAATTGAAAGACTAATTTTCATTTTCATCGAACACTTCCGTTTGTCCGTTGCCTGTCCCGAGACAGAAATCCTTGATTCCTAGAGATCTAAAAAACGGTTACGACTTGAACAATCAAACTTTGTGGGATCATAGAAGTATGTATGTACATGTCTTTACACTATATTGTTTTGTTCGGCGTAACTTCCGGTCGTCATGGGAAGCACTTCAAAAATTTGGTTTTTTTTTCCATATTTTATTCATTTTACATAAAATGAAAATATCAGTGTATAATCTTACATGTACATATGTCATCTATATAATGTTAAATTAGCAAATAAATTTTACTTTCGGTGAGATATCTCAAATATATCTGTGTAGCTTTCCTTTTTACAAATTTGATGTCCGTGAGATTTTTGTCACTGTAAGTGATTGAGACACGAAGCTCTCATGATTGATAGAAATTTGATTGGAGATGTGTTTAACGGCTTTAATTTTGTCAACTGTCTCTTCCGGTTCTTACCGGAAGGGTTCAAACAAATCATGTTTTTAACAAGTTTAACTGACTTTCTTGGGTGTTTCATGTAGCCTGATAAACAGTGATGTACGCTAAGCAAATGTACGAGAAATACCAGCTTTTGTTTTTATTAATCACTTCCGTTTGTCTGTTTCCGGTCCCGAGACAAAAAATGTTGTTTCAAAGAGATCTTCACAGGACGAAAAACCACCTTTAAGCAAGTCCTTAAAGGTGGCTTCAAGGTGACTTAAAGGAGCTTAAAGGCTATACGACCTTTAAGCCGCCTTTAAGTCACCTTTAAGCAAGTGCTTATAGGTCCTTAATGTCCAAACTTCTTTAAGCCACCTTTAAGCCACCTTTAAGCATCTTTAAGTGGCATTTACGCTCTCTTTACACTGCCTTTACACTGTCTTTAAGTTGCCTTTAAGTCAATATTGATCAAGCTGAACAATAAACACATATATTAAATGCAAAAGCTCTTTTATAGAGATGGAAGGGGGTCATCCGAGTGATAATATAATTTCCAAGGAAGGGGGGGGGGGTGTTCCAGGCGGTTTTAATCGTCGCTCCATTAAACACAGATCGCTATCATCAGCACCGCTTCGATGGACACAGATTGCCGTTATAAAATTCTTTATAATTTTTGGGGGGTTTCAAAATTATTGTAGGGATGAGCGCAGTCTCTGTATCTTAATATGTGCATAAAACTAATTATAGTATGTTTGTTTCCTATTATAAATTAATCGGTGAAAAATCTCTCTCTCTCTCTCTCTCTCTCTCTCTCTCTCTCTCTCTCTCTCTCTCTCAGTTCATCCGGTTATTAAACAAAATAGGGATAATGAACCAAAAATGCATGATTTAATTTGTTAATCGGTTTAAGGTTTGTATTTTTTTTCAATTTTCATTATTTCTAACTCTAGATCTGCTAGATACATGTTAAAGATGAAAAGACTCTCAACTGCCTCTGTTATATCGGGCAGGATATTACTGCTTTGTTTGTCTAGACATAGTTTTGTTCGTTTGTGTATATCTAATTAGAGTCTATTGTTTGTCCAACTTAAGAAAACCCCTGGAACTAACACAGAATATACAATATATACACAACAGTTGTGTCGTGTGCCCAGGTGCATGTTTGTGTATATCTAATTAAAGTCTATTGTTTGTCCAACTTAAGAAAACCCCTGGAACTAACACAGAATATACAAGATATACACAACAGGTGTGTCGTGTGCCCAGGTGCACGTCAGGGTTTCTAAAGGCGTTGAATTCTAGTATGTACGAGTATACGATAAGTCTAGTGAATAAAAGTTAATTTACATTTGTAATTCATTTTCAAAGTATTATTTCCTAGCTCTGGGTTTCAAAGATGTTACGTCTACAAATTAACGATACATGTATGTAAGAGTAAAATATTGAGGCTAATTAATTAATGTACCGGTGATCATAAATAGGGGTTAATTATTTTAATATATGTATAAGGGTAAATATGTCAAATATACCCGGCCTGGCACATCATACAATTGTATGTACAAGTCATTTGCAATTTCCACATGCAGTAAATACGTCACCGGTAATTGGTAATTTTGTTTGTTATAGAATTGATAGTTTATAAATCATGTACATACAATTACATGTAAATATTTAAACATATTGGAACGGCGCCGCGATCATGAAAACCTGGAAATTGCGGGAAATTGAACAAATACCCTAATAGTATTAATGCATTTAATAAAAGAAATGATTTCATTTTCTTTCTTACATTTTTATAGCTATAAATAAGATGAACGTATATCTACTCGGTTTAAATTTATTAACTACATGTCAGAAAGCCTACTATAGTGAACCTAACGGTTTCCATTTAGGTATAATATATTTTTGTTCACTGAAGACCAAGTTCCGTATTTCATTCTAAATACATGCATGCATGTAATTTATAAATTAGATATAATTGATTGTTACAAACTGAATGGTTTGTCAAAATCTTTTCAAGTCAACACATTCAATACAGTGATTCAATATCCACTGATATATAGGATATAAAAACGCACGTAAATATGTAAGTTGCCGTGGCGCAGAGGATGTGTGGTGATGCTAGTAAACTAAGGGTCCCGGGTTCAATTCTCGCGATGGCCGTTTTTTTTTGTTTTGTTTTTTCATTTTTCTTTCTAGAACAAAAACCGTTTTAATACCTTTTCTTTCATAAAGTTAATACATTTTGTTGGAAATAAAGCACAACATTGAATTAAATTTTTTCTAATGGCTTAAAGGTGGCTTAAAGGTAGCTTAAAGCTGGCTTAAAGGTGGCTTAAAGGTGGCTTCAAGAAGTTTGGACATTAAGGACCTATAAGTTGTCCTTAAAGGTGGCTTAAAGGTGACTTAAAGATAGTCTTTAAGCTGCCTTTAAGCCATCTTTACGCTTTCTTTAAGCCACCTTTAAGCAATACATATAGCTTAAAGGTAGCTTAAAGGTGGCTTAAAGATCGTCTTTAAGCTACCTTTAAACACCTTTAAGCTATCTTTAAGGAGGACTTAAAGATGGTCATTAATCCTGTGCTTAGATTTGGCAGAGACGTGAACAACCAAACTTTGAGGAAGGATTGACTTATGGTTGTACAAATGGTTAACATTTTTGTTTAGTTCAGCGTTGCTTCCGGTCGTCACAGAAAGTACTTCAAAAATTGATTTCTTTTTCATTCTCGTTGTTTTACATGTAAGTAACGTCTGGATATACCATTCACAATAATTATCATATCACTTTTTTTTCTATGTGAGAGAAGCAATGTCTTACATTTAAATTGATACATGAATATCAAAACGGAAGACCTTTTTGTTGCTTTTGCAACAAGTGCCTAGTTTTTTTCATTTTCATAGAACAGCTTCTGTCTGCATGTGGAAAATATTGGCTCTTAAAAATCGCCTTTCTCTGTATCGTCAAAAACGCTGTTTAATTTAGAGTAATTATTAACAAGGTTCATTTCTTTTTATCTCGAAATATCAAGACCGTTAAAATAAATACCTATTCTGAAAGTAAAAAAAAAATCTTACTTTAAAATATAGAAAGTGATCAAGGATCCGCAGTCAGTAATTAAAACGCATGTTAAAGGGCATTATATGTAAACTTAAAGATAAGATTTTAAATTTTCAACCTTTGTATCGGCAATATTTTTAAATTATGATGTACGTATTTGGCTTCCTATGTGACCATACATACTACACCTAGCTGCAGATATCTAGATGTGTCCTTTGTCTAATAAAGGCCGCGACTTTTATTTTAATTTTACTGCCGGAAGGTAGGGTATCCATTCCGAACCATCTGCGAGTATTTGATTTTTATTTTCCAAATATCAAAGAAATTTTGACGACGGAACATCACCTACCTTATGATCTTTATTATTTGTTTCAAATTAAAACATCGAGAGCATAGACATGTCTAAGTGTACGTAAAGGGAAATGCATTATTTGGTTTAATATTTGATTAAAAACGCTCGAATATAAGGACGTCGGGCCCCGGTGACCCCATAGTCTTAAGTCTTTTATAAGTGTCTTTCCACAAATGATCATTTAAAAATAAAATTTGGTGTTATGACATCAAATTTTATTCTTAACTACACAATTATGGAAAAACATTTAATGATCGATGTATATATTCTGCTTGAATATGTGTACATTGTAGTTTACAATTAAATAAAAGCTTGTTTATGTAAAAAAAAAATGATAACACGTGAATTAATCATAACACGCATGATAAAAGCTAAAAATTACCAGAGAGAGAGAGAGAGAGAGAGAGAGAGAGATAGAGAGAGAGATAGAGAGAGAGCGAGCATGAGAAAAAGAAAGAACTACAGAACGTTAATTACCTCGTTCTTTTAAAAGTTGTTTATATCTACGCTCCCTACCCTCTTTTCCAAAAACATTTGACATAAAACAATTTGTTGATGATTTTACCAATTACACTAGATTTATCGTCTTTGTTGCTTATATATTATATTATACGTATAATTAGTTATAGATGCAGACCCATCTCAATGCTTGCAGATGAAAAAGGGCATATGTACGTGTATTTAACGTGTTTCATTTTGTTGATAAATAATTAATCTGAATATTTGTACACTTTGTGTACATGCCAGGAATATTTACATGAGTTGCCGTGCTTTGTCGTACTCCAAAGACGTAAAATTTTATCCACCGGCTTTTAGAGCAAAATTCAAAGAGTACTCAGCGGAGAGGTTTTAAAGTCGTACTCAGTGGAGCACATACTCGGAGTACGGAGTACGAGTTGGAGTACGAGTATGGAAAAAGTTTTATAACCTCGGGGCCTGATCTTTTAACCAAGCGAATCGTCCTCGTAGCGTGTCAGATGACATCATACCACTGTCGAAAACTGTATCAATTTTATTGTGTATTTCTTTAAAACAAGTCATGATATGCTTAGCTTGATAGTGCCATGTGCTTGGTTTAGTTTTTATTATCAACCAGTTGTCTTGTGGCCGTCTGTCTATCCCTTTGTTTGTTTACCCGCCCGTTTGTTAACTTTTTCCACTTTTTTAATTTATTATTCTCTTTATCAAAAATTGTTCTGTCCAAACAAACAATCACTTAAGACAGTTGTGTAAAGAGGATGCTGAATTAAGTAGAAAAAAAGCCCGGCGATGGTAAATGCAAACGTTACAATCTCAAACATATTAGGTCTATTGTCAAAAAAGACCTTTTGGCGAACAATAAGTATTTAGTAATTGTTAGAGACAATAATAGTTGAGGGACGATGAGGATTTGACTTACATTTGTGACGAATACCAGAATACCAGAACGAGGAAGCGGGGCCCCAAAACACAAAATTGTTGTGTTGTATTGGGAGAGACAAAAGAAGCTTTACGGCTTTGACCTTCAAGCAACTTAAGGGAAGAATACCTGAGCGCTGTAAAACGTAATTTAATTCTCTTTCTAGAATATTCCAAGATGTCAAGATTTTTTATATCTGTGTCGATGATTGTTGTAAAAAAAATCACCATTAAGTAAAAGGACACCAGTCCTTAGGTTTAGAGTGAGGACATGTAAAAAATAAAATGTTTTCGTTGGTGATTCATTCGGAATATATAAGGTAGCGACATAACCGACATTGCATCGCGTTCTGCCATAATTGCTAAATGCATAACCTGCGTGAATCATCAAAGAAAGCATTTTATTATTTTTATTAATACCTATCTTTTAGTTTATTAATAAATTGATTATGAAAAGTAAGTAAAGTTCACTATAATACTGTTAATGTTAATAAGTACGTTAGCTAAAAGAAAAAGACAAATCGTCCCCTGTGCAACTTTGAGTCTGAAATCATCGTGATTATTTTGTGCATTGCGTGGTTTTTCTTATGTCGGTGTAGGTTTCGACCAATCGATAAAGAGTGCGTATTGATTTCAGTCGTGTCAGTTTCTTGTCACTTTCAGCCGCTGCAGAATTCGACCAATCGATAAATGGAGCGTGTAGATATCGGAACTGACTGTTCCTATAGAGCTATGAATTAAGTATAAGTTTCCGAAAAAAATAGAGGGAATATAACTTGGTAGATGTAAATATATCATTATTAAAAATACAATCTAGATTATTGTATATTTATTTTCAGCATTCATTTTAGCAAGAATGGTAAATAATGCTTGTAAAAATTCTGTAATGAGGAATAAGATATTGAAAAATGTAAACATTAACATACATGCATAGGATGACTGTGCTTAATTAACGCCGTATTTTGGGCCCTCCTTTGGTCACTATTGTTGCGTCTGCAAACCATTGTTATATAGTGTGGTAGATTCTCAATAGATTGCGTTGCAATAAAATAGTTCGTTGCTTGTATTACCCTTCCTACTCTATAGATTTCTTGAATTTTCATGTAGACTTGACCTTGATTGAAATTAGGACTCAACAATATGCATGGAGAGTTGATCTATAACTGTAATGAGTTGTTTAAAATTAGAATAACTGTACTTCCTATCTCTCTATCTATCTGCATGCTGCTTTTTTTGAAAGGTTGTTTCAAAACAAAATGTAATACGTATAATGTCGGCCAGTATAAGTAGCCATTAATGAAAACCAGTTTCAAATTTCAACAATTCACATGCATGAAAAGAATTAACAAAGAGATTTATCAGTAACGCACAGAACCAGATCTATTAAACATATCTCAGAGAAATGAAGAAAACATCCCTTGACTTGACTGAATTTCAATGAACAAATAATAGTAGCAGAATTCGTGATACCTAAACATCACGTGACGGAAGTGTTAAATAGGGTTAGAAATCACGTGGTGAATTTTTAAGAATACCGTTTACAATAGAGAAGGTTAACACACGAAGAAACATGTTTTCTGTCTGTTAAACCATGAGTGCATGTATGTTTGTCTACTAATCTCCATTTAACATAAACTAGTTTGAATATACATATACATATATAACGTAAAAGGAGAACAATAGATAGATATGCACTGACTATGTATAAAGTATGTAAAAAGTTGGCGTCCTCATTATCCTATGGAGACTCTAATAGGCAGAATAGGCCTTACAAATAAAATCGACTTTCATCTTTGTAAATAAAAAAAAGTTATATTAATACAAATATATAAAGTTGCACTTACGACATTGACAATTCCAACAATTAAAGCTGCTTGGTCCGATTTTTTTGTAATTACAGTATCAAATTGTTTTCTATATAAATCATTTATCTTAGAAAGTTATGGACTTTCTCCTATTTACACCAGCAGTATCAGTCTCCTTTCAAAGTTAGAAATATTCAAAGTAAATAAAAATAATTTCTCTTTGGGCAAACGAAAAAACAAACCAAAATGCATCACGGGAATGTTTAGAAAAGGAAACCGCTTGGTTTCGTCCCCCGAATGATTGGGGTTATTCAACCCGCATGCTATGCATCGATTGTAAAGAAAGCAGACTTTGGAAATATTAGCGAACAAAACGTACACATGTTTATTTGTAATTTGTCTGATCATTTCGACCTTTATTTAAAGCGATGTCAAAGTCGTAAGACAACTATACCCCTCTCGTCG
Source organism: Magallana angulata (assembly GCF_025612915.1). Classification (NCBI taxonomy): domain Eukaryota; kingdom Metazoa; phylum Mollusca; class Bivalvia; order Ostreida; family Ostreidae; genus Magallana; species Magallana angulata. The sequence goes on from NC_069112.1 coordinate 23,235,402, forward strand.
TCAGGGGTGAAATTTAACATGAGGCGAAATAACGCGGTAACTTTTAATGTCGTTTGTTTTGTTAACATATTTTGTACGTATTTTTCTTCATTGAAATTTGACATAATTGACGGGTATAAGTACTGCAATGTCTATTATTATACATATACTAAGCATAGCCATCGTTTAAAAGCGTGCATAAAATTTGATATAAAATCGGACCAAGCAGCTTTAAAAGAAATATGCCCATTTTAACATTTATTTTGTGGTAATTTTTAATTTATAAATGTCCTTACTAATTTAACAAACCATTGATTTGTAATCCTTAATTAAGATCAATACCTGGCGTTTGTTGATTAAGAACCTCCAAATAGTGTCCTTTTTTAGAATGTTGATGCCTTTCTTTTACAGAGTGGGCTTGTGCTTCGTACTTTTGCCATGGTCTTAATAAGGTCTCACTGAAAACCAATCGATTTCAGTTAACTAAAGCGTGGACAGATGACTCACTCTACATTATAAATTTTATTTGTATCCAAACAAAGTATTGTAACGTTTTAGAAAAAAATAAGAAGTCTGTAACATTTTAAACATAAAACAGGTAAAATAAGTAGTTTGATGTGGCTGAAATGGCTCAGTCGTAAGAGCACAAGAGATTTGATAACTAGGTTGTTTTTAGGTTTTCAGGTCAGATACTCGATAAACATATATAATGTTTTATAAAGAAATATTAAGAAATTATCAGTTTACATAGATGACCGAGTGTTGTAGAAAAGGAATTGATGGAATTGGGGGATGGGAAAAGGCCTCATACATGGGCAGATCTACATGTATAGTCCCCGTGGCAAATTCTTATTTAATTCACAATTTACATAGTAAAACACCATGGTACCTGGCCGGCCTAGCTGGCAAACAGAATAATGTTACCCCTTTGAACTCCCCTCTTCAGAATAATTTTAACAGACCAAACAGTGCTATAGAATATGCAGTCATTGGGCAAAGGCAGCACATGCATTCATCTGACATTAAATCATAAATAATGAAAAAAAATACTCCATATCTTATTTTTTAATATTATGAGAACAATTTATAGTTATATTAAAATCAGGGGCTTCATTGACATCCAATTCCTCAAATAATTGTGTACAATTAGCTTTTATATATTTTTCTCTAATTCCTAAAACATATTAAGAACTCAATAACTCCGCGAATGCGGTTAACTAAGAAAACTGATACACAGCGGTTTTTTGTTTACATCCATGATACGACAGAGGAAATGCGGACGATTCATCGTAACCATCTTGTCTCTTTTAGAATATATAAAACAGAAGCACTATGTTTAAATAACCATTTCCATAATGTACTGTTGAATCATATCTTAAAATCAATTCGGATTAGGTAATAGAATGACATCGCGTCTATATCAGAAGAGTTATCGCTCAAAGAGTTACCTCTCCTTTTGGGATCACTTGTGCATTTGAAATGTGCATTGATTTGAGAGACCTTCTAAATTGAGAAATTAAATGCAAAAGTTCAAGTGCAAGACGGCTATAGATATTATTAAACTTGGTATGATTTTCTTGCCTTTTACGAGTTCTTTATGACAACGGATCCTCATTTGTTGAGAGATGAAGGTTTACATTGTAATTTTAATCAAAATATACAAAAATGCACTGTTTTAGGAACAAGTAGCCAGTTTTTAAAAAAAATTACATAACCAGTAAACTTTACAACTGAATGAGCATTGATTTCTATGATGTATGGATAATTTTGAATGTGTTCCCATATTACTTACTCTATAGTTTCTTTGCCTTGCCCTTGATCTTTTTGTCTCAATTTAGCATTGACGATTTTTGTCAAAAAGACACCCATGTGACCCTAAAAAGTCACGTGACCGTCAAATTTAGACATGGTCAAGTTAAGGTGACCCATATCTTTACAAACATCCAAAAAATTTTAGAACTATTTATTATGCAGAAATGAATAGACAAAAGCAAAAAGGCCTCCTTTTACTGCTGTTTAAAAGCAAAATGTTGCCTTAACTGTCCTGCGAAATATTATGAAACCCCTCTGTTAGAACCCATCCCGATCGAACTTAATATTTCTTGCTCATATACGCGAGATAATTTTTTTCGTTGACAAGTTTGACAATTTTCCGATTCCGAAACATTAAGAATATATCTTTAAATAATAAACAAGTAAGATTTTTTTAACAACCATCTACTACTTTAACACAATTTAAATGATATACAAACCTGTTCGGCGAGTCGTTGGATCACTGAAAGGCCCAAATGATTATTACGTCTTTATATTGTCGATGCAACGTTTTTCTGCTCTTGTGCAGATTGAATGATATGATATTTTTAAAATCTCTATTCTAATCATCAAGGACATCGTCCTCCCTTAAGATTCGTGCTACAACATAAAACTAACAGAAAAAGTTTTCAAATTCATTTTGTTTTTCTTTAAAAAGAACTCTGATATAATAAGCTTATTGGAACCGTGAACTCGGTTTAGTTTCATTCCCAATAAGTTGTCTTGCGTCCGTCTGTCTTTTCAGTTGTTTGTTAACCCGTGTGTATGTAAACTTTTTTGACCTTTTCAATTCAATATTCTTTTAAACAAAAAATATTCCGTATAAACAAACACTTTAACATGGTTGTGAGACGAGAAATATGAATTATAGAAGGAAAAAAGCCCGGTGGTGAATGCGTACGTCTGACCACAATACCTGGTTAAATAGCATGAAAGCTTTTATATATCAGTGATTTTTCCTCTCCGGTACAGTCTAAACAAACAATATAAATAAAAAAAATCTTGGCTTTCTCTGTGTTATATCTTATTTCCTATTTAATAGCATCGTTTATTATGTTCTGATACTCACTGGTCTGTATGTTTTCAAGTTGTATATATGCCGAAGCGTGTATATAAACTGTTGCTTATTTCAATTAAAATGTAAATATGCAAGCACCCGCTATGGGGAGCGGAGTGGACCGAAAACCATCAGTGAGCAAAGATGCCCAACATTTGAAGTAATTGAAAGTTTTAGGAAAATAACATAAGTTTGCAAATTCATTGCCAGAGTCGCATATAGCATTTACAAGACTCAATAGCTAAAGGACTCCCCATTAAGTAATAATAAATGACTAGGCTTTTTACGTCACCTTAGTAAACTCAGGTGACCTATTGCTATCCGTTTACGTCCGCCGTCGTGCGTCGTGGGACATGCGTCGTGTGTCGTCCGTTAACAACTTTACATTTTTAAGTTTTTCTTAAAAACTACAAGGATAATTAGGGCCCCGCAAGGATTTGCGGGTGCCTTATAGTAATCACTCTGTCCGTCCGTCCTTCTGTCCGTCCGTCTGTCACTCTTCCGTCCACAAATTTCCTGTTTTTTTCTAATAACTTTTTTTATGGTTGCCCAATCAAGTTCAAATTTGGTATGGTAGTTCAGTAGGCAGAAATACATATTTTGATGCTAAGTTTGGTTCTCTATGTCTTCTATTTTGGAGCTGGGGTGGTGGGGTAGATTGTTAACTATGCAAAAGAATGAATGGGCAAAGAGAGATAACTGCTTAGAATGAATGAGCAAAGAGAGATAACTGCTGAGAATGTTACCATTGTATACATGGAAGGCTGTGCAATATTTGTCCTTTGGGATTAATTAACCTTCCACAGGAAGAAAATCCTAAGCTTTATCTTTATCTGTCACAATGAGATTAATTACTGCACTGCCTGTGTCTGCAAATGAACTTTGTTTTGAAGTTAAGGTCAATTTTAAATGATGTGTAGTATTGTGTACATTCTTTGAAATATGGATTTAAAATATAATATTCATATTTTATTTTGGTTAAAATACCGTACACAATGATTTATAATAATTTTATTGAATTCTAAAATCAAGATACATATTAAGATATCCGTTTTCACTATTTTATTTTTTAATTATTTATTTTATTTTTTTCTGCATTAATGCTGTTAATTTTAACAGGTAATCAGATAATAAACCCATTCTGTCATTTCTGAAAAACCACTAAAGCTCAAGAAAAAAACACTTTAATTGTTGGATGAAAATCATATCCAACTAAAAATCACGAGATCCTATATATTCCAGTTCTTTACATCTTCTGCAGGGCATTTATTTTTCATCATTGTTAATATAAAGAGGATGGAATTCAAAGTTTTTTTTCACTTCTCTATATTAATTGTCATAGCGGGGCCCTTCCTGACTGGTCAGTTTTCTAGTTTTTACCTTTTTTGGTATGAGGCATCTCAATGGTTAGAGAAATCTGAATTGTTGGCCCAATAAAATCGATCACGATAACTAACTCTAAGGTTTTTATATGATAATGAAGTGGTAATTGTGTTGATACTATTAAAATAATACAACCCTATCAAAGGTAACTTTTAGCCAAGTACTCAATTTTACAAACATACGTAAATGTATATCGCCATCTCCGGGCATGATTTAAAAACAAGCACTATTGTGGGTATCAGTTTAAGTCTGTGGACTTGACAAAAAGTTTTGACATAAGACATAAATATTGTCTTTTACAAAAATTGTAATTTATTAAGAATTTAAATAGTCATGAATTATGAATCTCATCTAAAACTCTGAGATTCTGTAAAGATCAGTACTTATAACTAAAAAATCATGTGTTTATGTGATCGTTGGGCAGATAAGATGTAAGTCAATGACAAAACGCGTTACAAATTAATTAATTTACTTTGTCCTCTTTTACCTTAAAGTTGTTTTTATGATTAATAGGAATATTTGTCTCACATTTTACAGTAGACAGACTGAAAGACAGGCAGAACAACCCCACTTTCTCACAGATTCTCACACATAGCGGGTAGGTACTATCTTTAGGAGCATATACGATTAAACACCTACAGATATTTCACCCAAAAAAGAACATTAAGTAATCATAGAGAAAAGAGACATGGCTATAACAAATATCTCGTTTTAAAGTTATCAGTTCTATCTATCTATCTATCTATCTATCATCTATCTGTCTATCTATCTATCTATCTATCTATCTATCTATCTATCTATCTATCCATCTATATATCTATCTATAGTTTTTTACTGATATGATAATCAAATAAAACTACATTATTTATTTATGCATAACGTAAAAGTTTACGCTAGATATATAATGTTATTCTCTTGCCAAAATCAGAAAAAACTGAACAAATAAATCTTAACACTCAAGGTCAGTTTAGAGTGTTCTAGAAAACGAATTGTTCTAAAAAGGAAGTATATGATATTATGAAACCCCTTGTTAAAATACATCTTGATCGAACTCAAAACTTCCTGCTACAAGCTCATATTTGCGAGATTATTTCTTTCATTTACAAATTTGACACATTTCCAATTCCAAAACATCATGGATCTTTAAATACTGTGGAATCATTAGAGTTCGAGGTGGCTCAATTTTCATGGAATTCGTGGATACCTTTCATCCACGAATTAACATCTTCACGAATAAATAAATTAGAGTAATAGTCATATTTCCTCTGTAGGTTTAAGAGAATGAACGAAATTACGTCCCCAGGAACCTGTAAAAGTTTAGCAATCCACGAAAATTGGCCCCCACGAAAATTAATGATTCCACAGTATTTAACATGTTTAATCTTTTTAACATATTTCTAGTACTGTAACATAATTTTGTGATATACAAACCTGTTCGGCTAGCTGTGGAATCAACGCACACGCCCAAATAAATAATCCGACTTTATATTGTTGGTGTCCCGGTATCTTTAGCTTTTGTACAAGTTTTTATGATATTATGAAATGTCTTTTAAATCTTTATTCTAATCATCAAGTGTCTCGTAACTCCTTAGCGTGTCGAATTGCAGCATAACACTGACAAAAAAGATATCAATTTTATTGTGTTTTTCTTTAAAAACAACTCGTGACACGCTTAGCTTAACAGCACCTAGAAATTTGTTTAGTTTCAAAATTGTCTGCTTTTTTGACAATAAAACCTCATTATTTAAAAAAACCCAATCAATCTGTACAGACAAGCACACTTTTTAAAAATAGGATTCTTGATTAGATAAAAACAAAACAAGGAAAGTGGTATATGAGTACGTCAGACCCCCGAATGTGATGGATCTACTTTCAAGACGGACGATATGAGAACAAGGAGGTTTGGTAATTGGTTAGAACTATGGTAATTAGGGACACCTGGGGTGGTTGACTAATATTTTGTGGAGTACTCGATCGAGAGACTAGGAAACAGAAACACAAAATTGGTATTGTGATGGGAGAGAAAAACGAAGCTGAACAACTATGACAAAAATACTAAGGGGGATGATAATTAAGTGTTGTAAAACAGTACTATTCTCTTGGTTGAATATCTTTAGACGTAGTGAATTTAAATCTTTCTTGCTAAAAAATGTAATTAAATCACAACTTAGTAAAGGACAACATTCCTAGCCTCAAGGTTAGAAAAAGGACACAGCAATAACAGTAGAATAAACAAGGTTGGAATGAATTTAAAGGACTATGCGGGTGTTATGTATTTTTCGCACCCCAAGAAATTTTTTTTTAGCTTTAAATTAAATTGGGAGATAGTTGAAAATATATCAGAAATAAGTGTGTAAATGGTTATCATCACAGTGACGTCATAATGTAGAAATGACTTCATGAGGATTGTCTTATTTAGATGAATTGGCGTTTTGTTGCAAAATATGGGTGTTTCCAAGGGTTTTTCGACTTGGAAATATCGAGCGTAGGCTTGATCAAGTACCATTTTTAGTATGATGTGTATAATTATATGCAGGAAAACGTACTTGAGTAGACCTGCGCTCTATACTTCCTATTGCAAAATATAAAGAAAAAATGAAAATATTTTCATTTTTTTTCAAAATTGCAGGAAATTTGATCATTTGGTTACGTCATAGATAGACAGCGAATAAGCAATGATAACTAAAATCAAGATTAAAGTGATAGGAATCCTCTGTACCATAATTTATGGAGATTTGATTTTCATACGACAGACACTAGTTAGAAATTGGTTTAAATAGGGGGCAGATATATGAGCATAAAAAATATAGTCCTTTCGGAATTCTTTCTAGAAAAAAAAACAAGTCTTAAGCAAAATTTTATGACTTAGTGAGAATTAGTCCTCTGTGTCCGTGTGCGGGACTTGGTGACAATTAAGAGCAAAATAAAGGATTTAACGTGTTGTGAAAAACATTAACTTGTATAGAAACACACCGTCTTTTGACAATTTCATGCTTTTTAATTAAATAGTTTATTTGACGGCGTAATTAACTTAATTTTTAATAAATAAAAATTCCAGGAGATTTTAAGGTAGTCCTATACTCGGCACTAAATGGGCTTAATCATTAAAAGCTTAGCTTTAAATGATAAATATACATTCTAGTTTGTTTGTTATCACCTCTCAGACGGGTGTACCCCCTTGCGAAAATTATTGACAATTATGAAATTTGCCAGACGTCCGTTTTTTCTAAAAATAATTACCAATTTTGGGAAAATTAGAACTGAACATACAAAATAGAGTATAAATATTTATTTAAGCCATATCTCATCAATAATTTTGCGCAAATTTTTATAAGTAAGTACGCTTTATGGACCTGATGTATAAAAATAGAATACAAAAAATGCAATGCTAATATCGCGTTTGGTAATTTTTTTTACTATTTTATGGACTCAAACTTAAGTTCATGGTGTTTATTCTATAGATTGACATCTTAGAAAAAAGATTTGGTAAAATAAATTATATGTTGACGGATTACTTTTCACGCTGTAAGCTCTAAACCATGTAGACCCTGACGAAAAAATCCGTAAAAATCACATTTTGCTACAGTTTTCTGCCTAGATCTGTCAACAATGTTAGATATCATTTAAACATTAATTAATTGACGATTGATTAAATTCGAAATAGCTTCTGTCTCTAAATTTAAACCGGTTTTAGTAAAAGAAAAAGAAAATTTCGGGGGGGGGCATCAAAACAAAGAAGATATAAGCATACCTGAGATCCTGGTTAATCAGAAACTTCGTTTTTCATTTTACTTTAACAGAATCGAGTATCTCAACATTAACCATTTCTATCTCTCATAGAATACATATATTACCGTTCTAATTGCTTATTATTGCCATTGTTTACAACAGCGATATAGAGCAAAATCAATACCGGGTATCTAAAACGCTTTGTGAAAGTCGAACCAATATTGTAAAATCCGTATTATGACGTAGAGCGATACTCGGACTACTTTAAATGTTAATCATTTTATTTCTTTTAAAAATGAATAATATAATATCTCCTCATCGGCGGATTATTTTCAAAACGACAAAAGAGCAACATCTGTTAAAGAACGAGAACACTTAGTTCTCTCTCTCTCTCTCTCTCTCTCTCTCTCTCTCATCGAATGATAAGAAAGTACCGGTCTCTTTTTTTGTGAACTAGTCACAAACGGCAAACGCGTTAGCGCAATGTACATGCTTATGCTATATATGATAATCTGTATCCACAGCTTGGTGTGCTATATGACCAATGATATCATAAAATAAGCATTACATTGTAAAATAATGTCACTTAATATTTGAATTAGTTTTGTCCGGTCTCCGTAATTTCTTCATTTACATAGCAACTATTGTACTGCAGTTGAAAGCAATATCATAAAGTATGTCTTATATTAGCAAAAATATATGTCATGCTTACATTAAGCCAACGTTAGATGATGTTTGGTCTGTTCGTTATGCATGGATTACGTTAAGCTATTGTTTTTTTTTTGTTTACATCTTTGTACAGGGAATGTTCAGACAAACTACTAGAACCATTTAATTTTCTACTTACTTTAAAGTGCGGTGTTCAGGGTGTTCAAATCCATATTTTGTAAATAGTCATTTACGAATTTTGAGTTTTAAAATCAATAATCTAAGGGCGCTTTCAATTAACGTTGCCTCGCCATCGACGTAATCGGGAAACGGTGACGTTAATGGAACGGTTGGCAACGTCACAATGATCCAACGATGACGATTGCAGCTTAAAACTGATACTAATCTTAAAATTTGATCCAGAAATTTTGGCTATTTGCTGTTTTAATGTATTTCAACGTAGTAGGACAACTTGTAGTTTTGGAAATACTGGTTTTGTAGAATATGATAACATCGACGCCATATTGTTTCCTAGTCGGCAACGGTATATTGCGTTGCCACAATCGCTCGCCGGCGACGCGCGTTCCAGCAATCAGCGACGAAGGCAACACCGGCAAATCCGGCGATGCCGGTTAAATGGAAAGAACCCTAAATATCTTTAACGGCCAAAACTGACAACTACCAAAATGCATGTATTAATACTAATCCATCCTTTGCAATTGTTAAGGAAGTATGTTAACAACAAAACACGATACTTGTTGATTAAAATAACTTATCCTTTTTAACTGACAGTGGCATAGTTTTGCCATCACTTGTCAGGTAATTATGTCATCTTGTCAAATAGTTGTGTTTACTTGTTAAATCGTTTTGTCGACTTGTCACTTAATTACGTGAATATTGTGCCATCTAGCTGACACACTATTTCCTGAGAAGTCGATATAAGGACGTGAAAGTCCAAAAATCATTTTTAAGTCGACACCATTATCTGACAAGTTGACACAATTATTTGACAAGACGACATTACATCTGACAAGTCACCTTCATTATATGACAAGGCGACTCATAAAATGTATGATAATTTTCTTTAAACCAGTAGCCATTCTTTTTTCTGAAAGATAATTACGTTAACTTGTCAGATATTATTATGACAAGAAAGTGACACTTATGTCACTAACAGCTTTGACAACACGTATCTAGTCAATATGATTATTTACCTAAATGACCGAGTGTTCTAAAAAAGGAATTTTTAAGAATACAGCTATAAATGTTATAAAACCCACTGTTAGAACCAACCCAGACCAAACATTATTTCTGGCTGCAAGCGTATATACACGAGCTGATTTTTTTCATCGACAATTTTCCGTTTCCAAAACATTGAGAATATATTTTTAGATATTTAACAAGTTATTTTTTTTAACAACTACCACTATTTTACAATGTTAATACCAAAAAAACTTGTTTGGCTATTCCTTAAATCAAGGGCACTCCCAAATATATAATACTCTTTGTCGATGTTACATATTTTCTGCTCTTCTGCAGATTTTATGATATTACGATTTTTTGTTTTTTAATCTCTATTCTAATCATCAAGCGCATCGCCCCCCCCCCCCCTTCCATTGTTTTGTGCTACAGAATAAACTAACAGAAAAAGTTTTCAAATTAATTCTGTTTTTCTTTAAAAGGAACTTTGATATAATAAACTTATTGGAACCGTGAGTTCTGTTTACTTTTATGCCGAAAAAGTTGTCTTTCGTACGTCTGTCTTTTCGTTTGTTTGTTAACCCGTCTGTATGTAAACTTTTTTGACATTTAAATTCATTATTCTTTTAAACGAAAATTGTTCTGCATACACAAACACTTTAACATGGTTGTGTGAAGAGGGATCTGAAAAAGGAAATTGAAAAGCCTGTACGCCTGACCCATAGGCATATTAAGTCTACTGTCAAAAAGGACAACTGGCGAACAATAAGCAGTCGGTCATGTGACGAATACTAGATTGAGGAAGTAGAACCCCTAAACACAAATGGTTAACGTGTTGGGAGGAACAAAAGAAGCTGAACGACAATGACATTCAAGAGACTTAAGTGAAGGATACACGAGCGCTGTAAAACCAAATATCATCTTCTTTATAATATATTCTAGGGTGTCGTGAATTTAAAGTTCGGTATCTATTGAGTGTTGTGAACTATCACTATTAAGTAAAGGAACACCTGGTCCAGTGCTTGTGATTAAAGCAAGGACACACAAATACTAATAGAACACTCTAGAATATTGTGAATTTAATTTCATCAGTTAGTTTGGAAAAAAAATGGGTAGATAATGCGTGAAAAACGCCTACGCAAGGACGGATTGGATATTGAAAAATTCAACAAATTGAATATACTTTTTTTCTAAAAAAAAAATCATTCAAAATGATAATTATGTTTTTACAAAGCCATTGATTTGTATTCCCTAAATATTTAAATACCTGGAATATATTGGTTTAAACTGAAGAATGCATATAAAAACATCCAAATAGAACCTTTTTTAAGAAATCTGATGCTTTTGTATTTACAAAGCGGTACTATGCTCCATATTTTTGTCATGGTCTGAAAAGGGCTTTGCTAGCCATGGATTTTCGGTCCACTCTGCTACCCATAAACTTTTGACAAATCTACATGTTATTACTTTTGATGGCACATTCCGGCATTCCTTACAGGACACTGCAGTGCATAGTCCAGATGGCTAGTAACTGGGGAATGTACTATTTGCCTGCACGAGTCTTCAATAAGGTTTTGGCGAATATTATTAATAAAGAACAAATTCAAGGATATTGTTTTGTATTTTTCGCTGACTAATTTCTTGAAAGTTAAATGTTCATCTAGATAACAAACGAGATACTTGATACACACAGATGAATTAACACTATTACCCACAACTTTTTTGACAATTTAATTCATTATTCTTTTAAACGAAAATTGTTTTTATACACAAACACTTGAACATGGTTGTGTGAAGAGGGATCTGAATAAGGAAAGTGAAAAGCCTGTTCGCCTGACCCATAGGCATATTAAGTCTACTGTCAAAAAGGACAACTGGCGAACAATAAGCAGTCGGTCATGTGACGAATACTAGATTGAGGAAGTAGAACCCCTAAACACAAATGGTTAACGTGTTGGGAGGAACAAAAGAAGCTGAACGACAATGACATTCAAGAGACTTAAGTGAAGGATACACGAGCGCTGTAAAACCAAATATCATCTTCTTTATAATATATTCTAGGGTGTCGTGAATTTAAAGTTCGGTATCTATTGAGTGTTGTAAACTATCACTATTAAGTAAAGGAACACCTGGTCCAGTGCTTGTGATTAAAGCAAGGACACACAAATACTAATAGAACACTCTAGAATATTGTGAATTTAATTTCATCAGTTAGTTTGGAAAAAAAATGGGTAGATAATGCGTGAAAAACGCCTACGCAAGGACGGATTGGATATTGAAAAATTCAACAAATTGAATATACTTTTTTTCTAAAAAAAAAATCATTCAAAATGATAATTATGTTTTTACAAAGCCATTGATTTGTATTCCCTAAATATTTAAATACCTGGAATATATTGGTTTAAACTGAAGAATGCATATAAAAACCTCCAAATAGAACCTTTTTTAAGAACTCTGATGCTTTTGTATTAACAAAGCGGTACTATGCTCCGTATGTTTGTCATGGTCTGAAAAGGGCTTCGCTAGCCATCGATTTTCGGTCCACTCTGCTACCCATAAACTTTTGACAAATCTACATGTTATTACTTTTGATGGCACATTCCGGCATTCCTTACAGGACACTGTAGTGCATAGTCCAGATGGCTAGTAACTGAGGAATGTACTATTTGCCTGCACGAGTCTTCAATAAGGTATTGGCGAATATTATTAATAAAGAACAAATTCAAGGATATTGTTTTGTATTTTTCGCTGACTAATTTCTTGAAAGTTAAATGTTCATGTAGATAACAAACGAGATACTTAATACACAGAGATGAATTAACACTATTACCCACAACTTTTTTGACATTTTAATTCATTATTCTTTTAAACAAAAATTGATTTGCATACACAAACACTTTAACATGGTTGTGTGAAGAGGGATCTGAATAAGGAAAGTGAAAAGCCTGTACGCCTGACCCATAGGCATATTAAGTCTACTGTCAAAAAGGACAACTGGCGAACAATAAGCAGTCGGTCATGTGACGAATACTAGATTGAGGAAGTAGAACCCCTAAACACAAATGGTTAACGTGTTGGGAGGAACAAAAGAAGCTGAACGACAATGACATTCAAGAGACTTAAGTGAAGGATACACGAGCGCTGTAAAACCAAATATCATCTTCTTTATAATATATTCTAGGGTGTCGTGAATTTAAAGTTCGGTATCTATTGAGTGTTGTGAACTATCACTATTAAGTAAAGGAACACCTGGTCCAGTGCTTGTGATTAAAGCAAGGACACACAAATACTAATAGAACACTCTAGAATATTGTGAATTTAATTTCATCAGTTAGTTTGGAAAAAAAATGGGTAGATAATGCGTGAAAAACGCCTACGCAAGGACGGATTGGATATTGAAAAATTCAACAAATTGAATATACTTTTTTTCTAAAAAAAAATCATTCAAAATGATAATTATGTTTTTACAAAGCCATTGATTTGTATTCCCTAAATATTTAAATACCTGGAATATATTGGTTTAAACTGAAGAATGCATATAAAAACCTCCAAATAGAACCTTTTTTAAGAACTCTGATGCTTTTGTATTAACAAAGCGGTACTATGCTCCGTATGTTTGTCATGGTCTGAAAAGGGCTTCGCTAGCCATCGATTTTCGGTCCACTCTGCTACCCATAAACTTTTGACAAATCTACATGTTATTACTTTTGATGGCACATTCCGGCATTCCTTACAGGACACTGTAGTGCATAGTCCAGATGGCTAGTAACTGAGGAATGTACTATTTGCCTGCACGAGTCTTCAATAAGGTATTGGCGAATATTATTAATAAAGAACAAATTCAAGGATATTGTTTTGTATTTTTCGCTGACTAATTTCTTGAAAGTTAAATGTTCATGTAGATAACAAACGAGATACTTAATACACAGAGATGAATTAACACTATTACCCACGACTTGTTTGACATTTTAATTCATTATTCTTTTAAACAAAAATTGTTTTGCATACACAAACACTTTAACATGGTTGTGTGAAGAGGGATCTGAATAAGGAAAGTGAAAAGCCTGTACGCCTGACCCATAGGCATATTAAGTCTACTGTCAAAAAGGACAACTGGCGAACAATAAGCAGTCGGTCATGTGACGAATACTAGATTGAGGAAGTAGAACCCCTAAACACAAATGGTTAACGTGTTGGGAGGAACAAAAGAAGCTGAACGACAATGACATTCAAGAGACTTAAGTGAAGGATACACGAGCGCTGTAAAACCAAATATCATCTTCTTTCTAATATATTCTAGGGTGTCGTGAAATTAAAGTTCGGTATCTATTGAGTGTTGTAAACTATCACTATTAAGTAAAGGAACACCTGGTCCAGTGCTTGTGATTAAAGCAAGGACACACAAATACTAATAGAACACTCTAGAATATTGTGAATTTAATTTCATCAGTTAGTTTGGAAAAAAAATGGGTAGATAATGCGTGAAAAACGCCTACGCAAGGACGGATTGGATATTGAAAAATTCAACAAATTGAATATACTTTTTTTCTAAAAAAAAAATCATTCAAAATGATAATTATGTTTTTACAAAGCCATTGATTTGTATTCCCTAAATATTTAAATACCTGGAATATATTGGTTTAAACTTGCATATAAAAACCTCCAAATAGAACCTTTTTTAAGAACTCTGATGCTTTTGTATTAACAAAGCGGTACTATGCTCCGCATGTTTGTCATGGTCTGAAAAGGGCTTCGCTAGCCATCGATTTTCGGTCCACTCTGCTACCCATAAACTTTTGACAAATCTACATGTTATTACTTTTGATGGCACATTCCGGCATTCCTTACAGGACACTGTAGTGCATAGTCCAGATGGCTAGTAACTGAGGAATGTACTATTTGCCTGCACGAGTCTTCAATAAGGTATTGGCGAATATTATTAATAAAGAACAAATTCAAGGATATTGTTTTGTATTTTTCGCTGACTAATTTCTTGAAAGTTAAATGTTCATGTAGATAACAAACGAGATACTTAATACACAGAGATGAATTAACACTATTACCCACGACTTGTTTGACATTTTAATTCATTATTCTTTTAAACAAAAATTGTTTTGCATACACAAACACTTTAACATGGTTGTGTGAAGAGGGATCTGAATAAGGAAAGTGAAAAGCCTGTACGCCTGACCCATAGGCATATTAAGTCTACTGTCAAAAAGGACAACTGGCGAACAATAAGCAGTCGGTCATGTGACGAATACCAGATTGAGGAAGTAGAACCCCTAAACACAAATGGTTAACGTGTTGGGAGGAACAAAAGAAGCTGAACGACAATGACATTCAAGAGACTTAAGTGAAGGATACACGAGCGCTGTAAAACCAAATATCATCTTCTTTATAATATATTCTAGGGTGTCGTGAATTTAAAGTTCGGTATCTATTGAGTGTTGTAAACTATCACTATTAAGTAAAGGAACACCAGTGCTTGTGATTAAAGCAAGGACACACAAATACTAATAGAACACTCTAGAATATTGTGAATTTTACTTCATCACTAAGTTTGGAAAAAAAATAATGGGTAGATAATGCGTGAAAAACGCCTACCCAAGGACGGATTGGATATTGAAAAATTAAAAATTCAACAAATTCAATATACTTTTTTTCTAAAAAAAAAAATCCTTCAAAATGATAATTTCGTATTACCAACCCATTGATTTGTATTCCTTAAATATTTAAATACCTGGAATATATTGGTTTAAACTGAAGAATGCATATGAAAATCTCCAAATAGAACTTTTTAAAGAACTTCGATGCTTTTGTATTAACAAAGCGGTACTATGCTTCATATTTTTGTCATGATCTGAAAAGGGCTTCGCTAGCCATCGATTTTCGGTCCACTCTGCTACCCATAAACTTTTGACAGATCTACATGTTATTACTTTTGATGGCACATTCCGGCAATCCTTACAGGACACTGCAGTGCATAGTCCAAATGGCTAGTAACCGAGGACTGTACTATTTGCCTGCACGAGTCTTCAATAAAGTATTGGCGAATATTATTAATAAAGAACAAAATAAAGGGTATTGTTTTGTATTTTTCGCTGACAAATTTCTTGAAAGTTAAATGTTCATCTAGATAACAAACGAGATACTTGATACACACAGATGAATTAACACTATTACCTACAACATTTATGGAAGTGGAAGAGGACAAAGATAGCATCTGCGGACTTCAAAATGACACAACTTTAGTTTTATTTGGGTTAAGTTTCAGTCTGTTTAGATTCATCCAGTTATTGAAATTAACTAAGACGATCTCTTAATTTGTTATTACACGCTTTTCATCTACGATTGCCTGTGGATTGAAACTATCATATGCGGAGTGGTCATCGGCATAACCTAGTGATTAGACCCCCGAGTCTTTGATAAACTGGTGTAGAGTAATTGCGTATACAGTGTAGAGCACAGGTCCACATATACCGCTTGTGGGACTGAAAAGTCCAGGCATCTAGGCTGAGATTTTGACGTATTAATATGCCTTTCCGCCCTCCTTGAGGGAAGGTACGATTGAAACCAATCAAGTGCTGACTCGGACACTCCGAAGGAAATTTGTAATACTTTACTTGATATGGAATGATTAACCCTTTCGAATGCAGCGAAAAGATTTAATGCGTCTAAGGCGGTGACTACTCCCTGCCTTTCCGTTTTCCACAGAATGTCTGATGATAATTTAAGAAGAGCGTTTTAGGTACTGAACCCCCCTCTGTATGCAGTTTGATAATCAGGTAGGTAGTAGCTTATTCGATTCGAGAAATTTTATACAGCAACTTTTCGGATCAGGTGCCATTGAGGAGTTAGCATACTCTGCTGACCGGTCACATCCAATGAGTAATCTTGGTCGTAATAGGGAAATTGGAAATATGTAAACTGTTCGGTGATTAATAATATTTAACATTAACTATGAACAATGTCAGTCAGCATTCGACCTAACGGAAAATTGCATTTGCTGACAAGGGCGTTGTGTCGACCATAGAACTTACAAAATAGTTGTTTTAATCGAGACTGTTGACAATCTTATTTTCTTCAGTAGCTCGCCTCGTTTAAGAAACTGTACATACGTAGTGCACGCCCTTGTTTATTGAATCAACTGAGAGAGAAAAAAAATCATATGCAGGTGATGTAGGTATATTGCAACATTAGTAAAGAAATTTGACTGTAAAAAAATTGAAATCATCACATTTATCATAATGTTTTATTGGTAGATACTATTTTAATGTATATTCTGGTAAAATATCTAAATATGAAACATATTTAAACTCCGTGATATCTTTCATTTCATTATAAATCATTTATTGTTTTTACTTGTCTTATAAGATATATAACCGGGTGAACTTTGAGAAAAACGAAGTACTCGTAGTCTGACTAGTATGTTAAAATGCGTGACTCTTTTTTCGATGTAAGAAAACAATGTTACGTTAGAGAAATATATCATCGAAAAACTTTTTTTTTCTTTTCAAGTTTAAGAATTATTTTGCTTCATGACTCATTCCATGAGAGCAAGATCGCATTATATTTGGCTGTCATAATACCAACTCGAGAAACCGGAGTTTGCATATATCTGTACCTGCTTTGTAATGGTATAACTTGGGTTTCAAGTTGGCGACAAAAACAACCAACCCAAAACATAGGCGTCGGAACCGGGGGGGGGGGGGGGGGGGGGGGGGCTTAGCCCCCACTTTTTTTTAGCTAAGTTAGACCTAACCATTAAGCACATAGCAGAATAGAGGGTTCAGCCCCCCCCCCCCCCACTTTTTTTTTCGCAGGAAACATAATTGCATACTAACCACCCCCCCCCCCCCTTCCCACGGATTAAGAATTTCGTTATTTTTGAAAAAAAAGACATTTTGTAGGTAAAACTTTTTTTTATTGGAACTATAGGTATACCCCCCCCCCCCCCCCCCCCCCCGTGTGTTACAGTTGTATGCTATGGCTATAAAAAAAATTTGGTTGGAAGTATAGGATTACTCCATACTACATATTTTGGGGATTAGGTTGTTTTTTCTCTCAATATTTTGTAGGTCACGTTTCGGATATTTTGAAAAAAAATATTCTGTAGGGCGTGAGGCTGGTAAGATAAGTAAAATTCACAGGATAAAAGATAACAATTTAAACAACTCAGTGATAACAATAAGTCATACCTACGTCAATCAGATTCGGATGTTAATCAATACCTGTCAGTCAAAATTTGTTTCACTGAATGATGCAATACATCGTTGGAAATGGGGGATTTTAAACTATCATTCAGATCATATTCCAAAATCGTACAATTTAAAATGAGCAGTCATGTTACTAGAGTTTTGTTTATATATATGAAAAAAAATTGTTCATGTATTTATGCGATACTTTGAATCATTACTGAAGGTTGTTGTATGCCATTTGGTGTTTTTTCAGCTATTATCAGTCACCTTCAGTTCTGAATGATAAACTTGCTTCTTATTTTCATTCTTGTAAAAGATGATCTTAACACATACATATTGTTACGTACTTACTATAAATCATATAATATGAGCTTATCCTCCTTAAAAAATAGCAAAACCAGAAAAAAGATACAGCACTAGAAATAGCAAATTTTTAGTCCATGTAAGTATTGTTAGTTTAAACCGGGCTTCAATTTGGCTTTAAAGACAGCCAACCAAAAAAAGATACTATCGTTAGTTTATATGTGTTACTCCTCTCATGCTCTGATGCAGGCGAGTGAATTTAATCTTCAAAACATAATATCATACCCACAGTTTTCTTCTTTTAACTGTAAATCTAACTTAAACACCTGCTTCCTGTTGGAAATTCCCAAACATAAAATATCTTAAAAGCAGTAAGGTAAGTAGTGATATATCATGATAAGATAAGATCTAATACGAGCAATGAAATTTCAAAATGTAAATTTTAATCAATAGTTTCTTTTGCAACGCACGTTTTGTTGTAAAGCCTGAAACTTATCCAGAAACACATTTAAATAAATAGTAATTGTTTGAATAAACTTTATCTATCATAATTCGGTTACTTTAAGAAATTCTATTCTGTAGAAAACTGGAAAGATAAGTAAATCACAGGAAAAATCATTACAATTTTATCAACTAAACGATGACAATATGACAAATTCGGATATTTATCAATACCTGTCAATCAAAGTTTGATTTAAATATTCTCGGACTTCCTCTTGCAATGTAATTGTTTACACTTGATAATGATTAGGTATTTTTTGATGAGGAATTTCTTTGAATGATTCATCGAAACCTTGTAATCTATACAGATATTCAGGTCTTTGATTTCTGCATTGTCAAGACTTATTTGGATGTACTGCATCTACTGGTAATTAGTTTCACTTTATATTCAATGATATCTTCTTTAACTAAAACAACCTGCTCATTTTCAATACAAAAAGTCTGGTAATTGATCGCAGTCCCTGTCTCTCTAGATTTGTGCATGAAATTATATCGAAGTATGCTTGTTTCCTATTATAAACAAATTGATTAAGCCCTCTCTCTCTCTCTCTCTCTCTCTCTCTCTCTCTCTCTCTCTCTCTCTAGTACAATGCATATGTAACCTTTAATTCCTGTGTGTTCTACCTTATTTTCCCTTCAATAAGGGTTGCGTGTGGCTAGGGAACATGTCTCTGGTGTAATAGTGTTGTTTACACGAATAGAAAACTAGGAAGTTTGGGGCCCTTTTAACGATATATTTTTACGAAGAATGAACATTAAGTACATGTACCAAACATCCGTTACTGTTACAGTGATAATTTCGAAATATTTTCCAAGTTTACAAAATAATGGTTTGATATTATGTGAAGGTTATTTACAATCCTCTATCTTATGAAAATAATAATAATCATTAGCATCAATTACTGTACACAAGGCAGAAAAAAATTGAGCCTCAACTTATTTTGTTATTCAGAAATCTACATTTGGATGATCATTTGACGTTTTGCTATTCAGCCTGTGCTACTTGTGTTACGTTCATTGTAATGATCTTATATTCGGAGCAACTATCACTATCACCACTATCACCAGTATGATTACACTTTATGCCTATCAGTTTCAAGGTCATATCGAAATATGATATTATCTTTCAAGATTTTTATACATTTTCACCTTAAACCTCATCTAATATAGAACCCAAAATCCAATTTTCATTATTTTCACTTTAATTAAATTTAAACTATACAGTTTCTTTTCCGAGACCGTTAAGTTTAGCACGTTTTAGTCTTTAAAGACGATTTAATAGCATATCTACGAGAAAACCATGCAAATATGGAAAAAAAAAAGCTGCGGAAGCAAGTCTCACGAATGAACTGAAATTTAAAATAGATTTAAAGGATACCTATTAAGAGTCAAATATATGATGTTTGTTTCGCAAAAGGATGTTTCTATTCATAGTAGCAGCCAGTATTGCATTCTGGTTAAAATGCCTCTAAAATACAGAAAATTCAAGTAAAACATGTCAAATTACGCAATTTATTATTACATTTATAGAAAATTAACGATGAATGTTCCAACCTTATTTTGTTGAATATTTTTTTTCATATTTCTATATAGACCATGATGACCCAGGGTACAAATATTGCCTGGATGCCAAGAAATAATAATTATTCATTTTTGTCAATTTTTTAGAAAAAAATCCTTAGAAAGTGTCGCATTTATATTTAATTTGTGTTGCATGTAATAAGACACTGTCTTATGTTTTGTTACTAATGCATAAAATCCATCTTTGGAATTGCAAGGACTAAAAAGTAATACTTAAGCAAAAACATCCCAATTCCAAATAAAATGAGAATTAGGTGATTTTAAAATTCTATTTTACAAGCGCGATTTTAACCCACCGAAGTTAATATATGTAAATAAAAGTGAAAAAATCCTTATTTTCTTTATTTCTAAAAGAAACATTCATTGCATTTTCATTTCATTACTACTGTTAGAATTGTCTCCCTTTTAGCGCTCTTTTGTCGGAAGGGTAAACTAGTCAGAATGTTGACAAACCTATTGAAGTTATAGTTCAGGCAAAAAAAAATTGAGAAATGCTGTGAGTGTTGTTAATATATATTTTTTATTGAATGACTTAAATGGCACGAAATTGCCCCATCCCTTGAGTGTTGTTCATTAGACACAGTTTATAACATACTTGAGTCTGGAGGAGACTGGTTTCAAGTCTAAAAAAGTATTTTCATACAGGAAATTTGGTCGATTTTTAATCAAAATATACATACCTGTGATACAATGCAAATAAAGTAGATGAGGGGTGAGGGGGATTTTCCAAGATAATATCATTCACACATTATCATACTTTACTCGAAAAAATACACAAAAACGAAAACCAATTTCTTACGGAGATTTATAAAGCGGTATGTTGACATCATTTATTCATTCGGAAGTCACTCAGGATACCTCTCACAATGTGTCATCGTTATCATTCGGGTCTGTTGAAATGCATAATTCCCATACAAATCACATTTCTGTAATTATTAAATAGTAAATTAAATAATTAAATATTTCATTGACCATCTACAAACAACCCTGCATGTGTGAGAGTTAAGACTCCTGTAAGCATTAATTTTGGTTGTTTCAATTTATTGAGTAGACAATTTAAAATTTTAAAAGTGACTCTACTCTTCTTGAACATCTTTTTAGTATGATTTACGTTTAAACTTTAAAATCATAAACCACTTTTATCAATTAAAACTATACCTGTACACAGTAAGTGTAGATCCGCCAGAAGAAAAAAAATTATGTTAGCATTAGTTCATTTCTTCGATCCTCCTTTTTACATATTTTTATTCGAATCAGACTTTTTTCTAAGTTATGATATTCGTGAAATCTATAAAGGATGTGGAGTGGATCCAGGGTTTTTTAGTTTTTGAGAAATCAGAGAATGTATCACAGTAAATACATCTTATATAAATGAAGAGCTCTACTCCCTACCCTCTTTTTCCAGTTATCTCCTCTTGGCAAAGTTTACGTTTGTACCTTTTCTTAAAATTAAAATTAAGGTGTACATGAAAAAAGGAGGTGTTAGGTTACCCTCTTCCCCGGAGATCTTAACCTGCGACAAACGAATGTAGATACATGTAAACATGTACCATACAAAGCTATCACAAATATTAATAATAAAGACATCCTAACTTGTTTTATTGATTATTATTATTTGATATCTTTTTTTTCAATTATAACCAACCAGAAGAAGACCTGGTCCCAAAATTATGAAGCAGTCTAATAATAAAAATGACACTTTTATAAGAAAATCGTCGTCCGTATAATTCAATAAATTTGCAAATATATGTTTAATCATATTTTTTTTCCATTGAGGTTTTCTTTTTGGGTATTTTTTTCGGGGAGGGGGGGGGGATATGTTTATTCTACTTTTCCTATTTAACCAATACCAGTATTTCAATAAGGTGCGCTTTTTGTTTATTAATTTTATAGTTTCCATTCCCACAGTTATAAGATTGTCAGATGAAAATCAACTATCAATAATAAATACCGGTGTTCCAAATCCCTGTCAAACTGTTATTTCAATGAGATTTTAACAACTGAAGTCAGTTTGTGAATTCAAAATTGTCATTGTAGTTTTAGTTTTTATTTTGACCATTTTCAGATTAAGAGAGAAAAAGAGAAAGATTGTCAGTCTTTACTAAATAATTTGCATAATTACACACCAAAAGAGTTTGACCTTCAGTACTTTAAATTTGCCACTGTAATTAATAGTCATTCGTGTGTATAATGGGAACTCTGCCTGTCTTTGTGTAGCATTAGCAAGTAATGGGGTGTGGGGGTATGTGAGCTTGCTTACTTTTTCTTTCATTTATAATGAAATAAATTAGATTTTTCAAAAATATTTAATTTTATTCCACATCAGCTTCTATTTAAATTCCCATCCCAAGATTTCTTCGATTGAATGGCATTGATTTAAAAAAAAAAAAGTGCAATGTGTTGAAGCAACTCTCAATTGCAGTAAAATATTGTTTAACTCGCTAGTATGTCAGTTTTCCTATACTATAAATGTGACAATATAAAACTAATGTTAATCTACATATTCTGGAAAATTTTAAAAGTAGAAAAATGTTTTTTATTACTAAAAACAGATTAAGTGAATTTAAAGTGCGACTTTCTGACTAATAAGCATTTATAATTACAGACCCTGAAAGGTGCTACTACACCTCTAAAACAAACTGTACCGTTCCGTGCAAGAAACGAACCGTACCGTTCACAAAGCGAACCGTACCGTTCACAAAACAAACCGTACCGTGTAAAAAAGGTGCAAGATAATCTATGCAAGACCCGCCTCCAGACGGACAAAAAAGCGTACCGTACCATGCAATAAGCTTTGGTCATTTGAGCGGGATTTTATCTCAGGACTCCACGTGCTTCGTCTGTCAATCAGTTTAAGTATAACAGTACAGATCACGACATGCGTCGCCTCTTCTTATATTGCTAGAAGAAAATTATCGAACGAAAACGTTTTTGTTTTATGTTTTCTTAAATCGCTGTTAAAAAGAGTGTTCCTATTTCAAATTATTCAACAATAATTTCCTTTCGACTTCATGATTACATAACTCATGTACATGTACTGGCGATCAGAGTCTTTTTCCCTCGCTGTCGTATTATTTTTGTTAGTAGATACATTCTTAAAGGGACTTGGACACGATTTGAGATCAAAAATTTTATTTTTATTTTTTATGTATAAAATGGTTTACTGGAGCATTTTAAATGATTGACCAAAATATTAAATGTTAAAGTCAAGGTACAAGCGAGATACAGAGGTAAGAATTGATAGTTATGTAAACAAAGCTCGAGTCTTATAGTTGTTTACAAAAAATGTAATGTAGAATTTACCATTTCTTAGACAACATGACATGTAAAAAACAATTTAAACTAATTCAATATCTTCATAAATACTATTATCACAAAAGAAAGATACATTTCATTGAAACTTACACCAATACAATACATATGTTAAAATGACTATATTCGAGCTTTGTTTACAAAACAAAGAATTATGAACTCTATATCTTGCTTATAACTTGATATTTGAGTTTCAAATTTTGACATAGTATTATAAACTTCTATATTAATCAGTATAAACATTGAAAATGGAAAAACAAAATTTGAAAATTTTAAGTCAAATCGTGTCCAAGTCCCTTTAATATATTTATCACTTTAAACATTCAATTGTTGATTACTGGGTATTTTTCCGTGTCCTGTTTACAACAAGTATGTGTGTAAAAATGTAAATAAAATATAAACAAGTTAGTCAGCATTTGTACAACGTCAGCTAAATTGCATGCATACAGTGAGAGCGGACACTTGTTCAACAGAATGATTAATATTGTCATTAAATGCTATTGACTTGTTGTGTATATCCAGTTGTGTACATATCGTAAGAAATATATGTCACACGTACATATATAGTTTAACGGAAAAACAAAAACTAAAAGTCATATTTTGACTATACAGGCGATCTTAATTCAGATAAGAAAAGCGATGTCGGGTTACATGTAGGTATGATTTGTGTATACAAACAAGTGCAGAAAATCATAGAATCGATATTTAAATGAATAAAAATTCGTGTCAAATAACTATACAACAGTTGATTTCAAGATTTCTTATCTGAAATGCATTGTTTATCTTAACATTAACTGCGAGTAATTTTACATCGTTTATTCATGAGGGGAATTCGATTGGCAATAGGATTACAGTTGTACGCAATAAAGAATAATCATACGGGTTATGAATTAAAAAAAGAAAGATGCTTGTAAAAATAACCACTAGCCGAGAATCAAGACAACTTTAAAGGAAACTAAAGAAATATCGGAATAAAGGCGGGGCAGTTTTTCATAGCAATTTTAAATTGATTATTAATTGATTGTTATGCTTCGTAAAATTATCGACGCTCGCTGAATTACATGTAACAAAAAATTATCGGATTAAAGTCAATCAGTTCTTTCAATCTATCTTAATGATTACATTTATCTAAAAATAAATACTCATAATAACAGACTGATCAAAATAATGATTACCTCTGCTTTCCGGTTATCACTGAGTACACGTGTCGCGTAAAGTATCAAAAACGGGGGAACGGATGGAAGGTCTGATTTTAATAGATTGAAATACAGTTGTAATATATCATATAAATAAAGAAAAAATCTTTTCATAATTACCACCTTGCTGAAGTAGATCAGGAAAAAACTAAACAAAACTGTATCGAAAAAACCAAAGAATTCAGGCCATGCCTACCTCATTAATAAAGCGCGCAAACCGTTCACAAAGCGAACCGTACCTATGTAGTAGCACGTTTCAGGGTCTATAAGAAATGAATATTTTCACAATTTAACAAAAGTTTCGTGACCTAACCGAAAGAATATTTCGAAATTTGAACAAAATGACTAAAACTAGTGTATCTAGTTTGTACTAAATCTAAACGACTTTTAATTTATATTTAAAACAACCCAAACTTTTTCACAAGAATTTGCTTAATTATGCACAATTTATTCTTAAAAGGGACAAAATGCTTTTTTTAGTAACAGAGCTGCAGAACTTAGATTTGACTGACCACATCAAAAAAAATTGTGACAAATTAATTCATACAGATGCACACTGTTACACACAAAATACAAAGTTGATCACAGAACCTTGCTCCCACCACATTTTGCATGGTTTTCTCTTAAAGTGATATTTTTATATTAGTTTACACCCGAATAAACCTTTTACTTACCAGTAAGAATTATTTCAGTGTTTATTAGTATCAAAAGGTATTATGATAAATAGCAATATTCGAATTCGAAAATAATCTATTCGAAATGTGAATTCTAACAATATCAATTTCATTTTAAATTCCACTGATTTGCCCTGATATATACATGTAGAAAGTTTTATTGATTTTCGAAGATTCAATTTGAACTTTTTGACAAACATTGAAATAGTTTTTTGACAAATCATTTGTAAAGTATGATATTTCTAACACAACACAAAGATATTTTTTAACAGTGCTCTACTACATATCTTTTACAATATGCAAGCCGAAAAACTTACTTTGGATTCAGAATATCAGATCTCAGGAACTGAAGGTTGAAAAAACATATTTTATTATGATGCAAAAAAAACAAACACCCCGAAATAATGGAGAAATTCTGAGTTATTTTTAACGAATCTTTGAAAAATGTTGGTTTTCAATGAAATGTATAAAAAAGTAGAACAAACTAGATACGATCTCGTTACGAGTAGGTATTCCGTTCAATTTTTAAACGATAAAATTACAATATCAATAAAATTTCCGAATTCCCCCTCAACCACTTCCTTCCAGATAATGTATACGATTGTCAAAATCCTTTAAAATGCGTAACAAAGCGTTTTGCTTTTTCACATACAGCACATTAAAGATATAAGATTTTAGTCCTCTAAAATCCCTGATAATGTCATCAATGGGTGTGGCAATAAATTTTACAAACTGATATTGTTACGATCAACAACTTTACATCATTAATGCACTACGAAAACTTGATCGGTTTTAAGTTATGCGTAAGAGAGTTTACGAGTGTCGTGGCCCTTAATTTAAGGGGCCAGCCTCTTTTTATTAATTTCCTTGAAAAGGTCTTAAGAATACCAACATTGTTTTACACCCATCTAAAATTGTTTCTTCATTTTTTAGATACAAATAATTGAGTATTTTAGGGGTCAGCCCTTGATATCCTTTATGGTGTCAGACATTGGTCGATTGATTTGTAGAATCAAATAGAATCATCAATGCTGACATTTTCTCTTCTACAATGCTTAACAAAATATGTCTCATTCTCTAGATAAATTGCATCAACGTTTAAGTGCTTTGGCCCCTAAAAATCCCTATTTACATAAAAAATGGGCGGGCCGATAATTTTTCCTGATATTGTTACGATCAATAACTTTGCTTCTATAATGCATTATAAAATCTTTATCATTTTTAAGTTATCTGTAATAGAGTTTACGAGTGTCTTGACCCCTAATTAAAGGGGCCAGCCCCTTGTTCTTGATTTCGTTGGAAAGAACTTTAAATTGTCTGCCACTTTTTTTATATATATTTTAACAAAATATCAATTAATAAACATTTACAGATCAAAACGTATGAACATTTTGAGTTAAAATCCGTACCTAATTTTCGTGCCTATGCAAGCTCCTAGAAATGGCGCCACTAGGGTAAAACAACATAATTGAGCTCAACTTCAAACTATAGAATACCTATCCTGAAAATGTCATAGTCACATCTTTGATAGTTTCTGAGAACAGCTCTGCACAAAATAGGTCGTGAAAATGTACAAAAAGGCCGATAAATCGGTACCAGAAGTGACGACAGAAAAAATATTAAAAAGGTATTAAGTTCACACTAAGTCCCATCTTTTGTGGAAAAAATGGGTGAAATCGTTCAAATAGTTTTTGAGAAATCACGTGCACAAAATTTGTGTAAAAAAATAAGAAGAAATCGTACGAAAACTATAAGGTTTTTTGTTAGAAACGGAAGACCTTAACAATAAGAAATAGTACGAAAACTATAAGTATTAATGACATACGTTTGGCACCTGAGGTACCTGTTTACGATCCCTTCCTCTCCTATCCAAGATTGAGAACTTTCCAATCGCTCAAAATATAATCGTGCAATAGCTCGGATACATCTTGGTAATGTTGATAAAAATCAGCTAGCGCCGGTTAAATATGTAAATAAACTTGTTGTTAGTGAAAATTCAGTCTGTCTGCACATTAATTTATAGAAGTATGTTTTATCATATTGTCGTGAGACAAGTAAATAATATCAATATTTTTGACACGTATAGACACAGACCTCACAATACACGGGTCAAACGACTTCGGAGAGGAGTCTGGTCTGTACCATGTGGTTAGGGTCAGTATATCTATATGTATATTGATAGCACCTCGAACCCGATGATAATAGTATAATAATAGAAAGGGTACTTGTACCACACTCCTCCCCTCCCTGAAAACAAACGAATAAAATAAGTTGATAGCCACATAAACAAAAATACTGAAGATTCCTAAAGATAGACCAACAAATTACATAAAGAAATGCAAATAAAATATTTGCAAAACAAATTAACATTTATTCATGTATCTATTAATGAAAAGTTATAGTACACACATGGAGAGTGATTTAAAAGAAGAAAAAAATGTCCATAAAGGCTTGCCGCATTCCTAGCAGTATACAAGAGGACATCCTCAATGAGCAGGTCCTTCTGCTTCGCAACTTCACTGACACCGAACTAAACAAAAGTCTGATAATTGCCCTAGTCTGATGAGATATATTGTCAGAATGTCCAGGAGATGACTGACTGTTATCAATAATCCAACAGGGGTCTTCATGGTCTTCTGGATAATCCTGACTACCAGAGGAGTCATCTATCTGGAAATATTGGTGCCGCAGCCTGCGAGGCCACACAGGAATTTCCCTATTTGGCACATCTTTAATTTGTCATGACGAATGATGTGCTTTTTCTACAGGGGTCTACTGGCAACAACTAAGTGTGGCCCAGTCCAGGGTGCCCTCAGCTTCTGGGACTGGTCACCTTTAGTGGTGAAGTCTAATTTGTACACCAGATCTCCGTCACTGTAATGATGTTCCACGACTCGCAAGTCATAGTCGCGTTTCTGTCTATGCTGTGTCTCTTTCAGATTCTGGCAGGCACAAGCATGGGTTTCAGCAAGTTGAAGGTTCGGATCTGCAGTCTGTGGTGACAAGTGTCTTTGTATGTTGCCGGTAATAAGGTGTACTGGTTATATTACTTCTCGCCCAAGCATAAGTCTGTTAGGTGTGTATCCAGTTTGTCGGTGCATAGTGGAATGCAAAACAACATTGCCAGAAGTGGTAAATCTTTATCTCAATTTCTCTTGTTCTTCTCATTATAACATCTAATCATCTGGAGGAATGTTGTGTTATACCTCTCCACTTGTCCATTTGATGATGGATGGTATGGGGTAGTTCTGGTCTTGGGTATCGGTAACTCATCATACAGAGCTCGAAACAAATTGCTATGAAATTGCGACCTTGCTCAGTATGCACTTCCAAGGGGCACCCACAAGTGACGACAAAGTGGATTAGAAACTTGTGAGCAACAGACAACGCTGTTTGGTCTGGTAAAGCTGCCATTTCTATCTATTTAGAAAACTGGTATATCATCATTAGTATATAATTGTTTCCAGATTTACTGGTATTAAACGGACCAAAAATGTCTACATAAACCCTTTCCATAGAAAAGACTGCATGGGTAGCTCTAAGTTTTATATGAGGCTTCTTATTTTGATTACAGAGGTATACCCTTTAAAATACTCTGTACAATCTTATGAAAAATTATGCCAGTAGAAAGACTGCTTAACCCTGTTGAATATCTTCTGCTGCCCCAAATGTCCCGCAGACTTGGTATCATGACAAACATTCAGAACTGTTTTCGTGAGACATATTAGTACTACAAGGCAGAATCTCCTATCAACTTTGTCAATCCACTTATAATATAGGACACCATTTTTGATGTGAAGGAACTCAGAGTGTCCTAGTGGCAGGGCTTGTCAGATGTAGTTGCGACTTTGTTGGGTTTTCGTCCTTCTCTAGCCAGGTCCATATGATGCCAATGTCTGTATCCCCTCGCTGCATGGTGGTAATGACTTCTGTAGAGTACCCCTAAATCCAGGATACTGGGAAATTGGGAACAGTTTGTAATTTGGCTGCAAGGATGTCAAGAGCGTCATCTGGTTTTCCGTCGGAGAATTGTCTGCTGGGGCACATTTCCTTGACAGAGGGACCACATCGTCTACATCCGTTGCGAATTTTGACCGTTGATTATGGGCCCTTACACAGTAGCCACATCTACCAAACGGAAGGCTTTCAGGTGATGCACCAGCAGCATATATAGCAATTGCATATTGGCCTATCATATGGAATTCGGCTCAGAGCATCTGCATTAGTATGTTTATTTCCTGGGCGATGTAAAATTTCCATATCAAATTGAGCCAGTTCTTCTAGCCAGCGTGCAAGTTAACCATTCAATGTGCTTAAATCGCATCATCCAGACAAGACTTTTGTGGTCAGTACGAACCATAAATCGTCCGTCTAGAAGATGAGTCGTAATTGCCGAAAAAACTTCACTACTGCTAGTAACTCTTTCCTCGTGGTACAGTACTTCCGGGGTTTTAGAAGCACATGACTTGCGAAGCAGATTACTGTTTACCTTTCCACCTTCGACCTGTGAAAGTATTGCACCTACGTCATGATCCGAAGCATCAGTGTCCAGTACAAACAAAACATCAGGGCGAGGAGATGATACGCATGGAGCAGTTAATATTGCAGTCTTTGCTCGAAGAAAAGCCTCTTCATGTGTATCTTCCCACAGAAAATGTCCTTTTGTGTGAGCTAGATCATACAAACATGCATACAAAGAACCAATCCTTAAGGTGATCCCTACGGTCACTATGGTAGTTTAAGAAATCCAGAAAGCCTAACACTTTATTCTGATTCATTAGACGAGACCAGGCCTTTACTGCTTCTATTTTGGAATGATCTATAGAGGTTCCAGATAAGCTGATCTTTCCTAAGAATTCTGTCTCGGGACGACATAAATCGCACTTATTCGGCTTTAATTTTAAAGAGTACTCTCTGATCTTTAATTTGTAAAGGAGTTCTTACATTCGCAAGCCCATCAGCAAAATCTTTTCCTAAGACAATAACTTCATCCAGGTACACAAGAATTTGAGTCCAAGTCAGTCCATTAAGAACCAGTTGCATTGCCCGCTGAAAAGTGGCAGGGGCATCACATAACCCCACCCCCATTCGGATGTGCTCAAAGAGCCCGTAACGGCAAAATAATTCTGTCTTTTTCCACTTCCCTCCACTTCCACTGCAATATAAACTTGGTAATAGCCAGAGGCCATATCTAAGGGTGAGAAGAATTTTGGTTCCGTGTAAGGTGTCTAGGCAATCCTCTATGATAAGTAGAAGAAAAGAATCTTGCACAGTGACCCTGTTTAAGTTGCGATAATCAATGCAACACCTTACATTTCCATCTTTTTTCGTGACTTAGACAGGTGCTGATGCCCACTCTGAGTTTGATGGCTGTATAATACCTGCGAGGAGCATTTTCTTTTGATGCTCCTCCTCCTAATGTTGTAATCCAAGTGGCGTTCGGCGCATTTTGTGCTTAACTGGGATGGCATCCTTAGTATCGATACGATGTTTTATTGTGAAAGGCAACCAAGGTCCAGATCATGCTTAGCAAACACATCTTGAAAATCTACCAGCAATATCTTTAAATATTTCTGTTCGACTTCGTTGATGTCTTTTGCAGAGTTTACTATCCGGCTCTGTGTTTACTTGTCTAATTCCAGCCTCTTTATTTGCCGATGGTCAAACTAAGCAATCTTCATCAATAACCTCTGCAGAGCCAACACACTTGCCACTTCCTACACTTGTTGGAGTCACTGAAAAACTGCATGAATGTTTGCTTTCTCCTTCCCAGTACGGTTAAGCCTAAGAGTCCTTTACTATTCTGCATAGACTGTACTATGTAATCCTTAAAACACTTTGTTCTAATGTAACTGGTATGTTCGAAATAGCATTGAGGGGATTACTTGATTTAAATGCAAGGTGACTCTAGAGATCCGCCTCGTAAATGACTCTTCATCCTCACTCAGTTCTGTAGGTACTATACAGCCTTTTAGAGAGAGAGTCTTGTTTTTAAGGTCGACAATTCCATAATGAGCCTCTAAGAAATCGAGTCCTATTATGATGTCAATATTCATAGCAACAGCACAACAGTCCCAAGTAAAAGAAAGGGCGCCAATTTGAATCTTTTGTTTGCAGAGTTTAAACACAATTATAGTATGCCCTCCTATGCCCTTCAGTTAAACTACCTCATGATATCCACTCTGTGTTTCAACATGCTTACTGTTTACTAGGGTCAGCTTTGCTGTAGTGTCTATAATGACACTTAATGACGTTGAATTGAATTTTGCATCTACAACTAGGCTCTTTCCTTTTGACTTTCTCATCATAGCTTCAAGAACTTGGCCTTTCTGTTCGTGGACCAAATCTAGGCCTGTCGACTTGGTGTTTAAATGCTCATCCTCAGCACTAACCATTCTTACAGGTGAGAGCGATTGTGCCCTGTGAATGAGTCTCGTGCTGTCGATAGTTGGACATTGCAGATGACTTGTCTTGTTGACCGTACTGAGGGTGCATATGGCTCCGATCACTAAGCTTTTGACCTTGCCGACCATCTGAAACTCCTCTTGGGCTTATATTTGGGCTTGGTGACCTGAACCGATCTTGTCTGCTTTCAGGTCCAGAGCATCTCTTTGGCATTCTTAGATTCTTATTTAGCGTTTCAAATGCCTTGGTAAGAATTTCAATTTGTTCCTGCAAGTTACATGTACCAGTGGAACCTTTACAAGCTGCCTTATTTGAATTATCTTGAAATGTGACTAAGCGGTGATAGTATGCGTTAGCTTTAAACTGTGATCTAGCATTGGCTAGAGCAGTTTTAACAAACTTTAAAGCTTTGTGGATGAAACAAGGTTCCATATCCATTGCATGTCTTGCCTCTCAAGAAAGTCTCTTCTGTCATCTTTTCTATGATATTACCCTCACATTCCTCATAAGCATCTTTTGTAAGGGAATAAACTGGCTGAGAAAAGTTTTCCATTGTTTCATTTTTATGTTGTTTTAAGAATGGAAGTTGTCTGCGAGCTACAACTGGAGCATTCTTCGTACTGAATCTCCTCTTCAAATAGTTCTTGAGTGTATGGTAGTCATTGTGTATATCAACTCGACGGACATATTCCAATGCAACATCCCCCAAGCAGTCTAGGAACCGACACAACTTCTTATTGTCAGACCACTCTGTCCTACCAGCTGTTCTTTCAAATTGTGAGATGAAAGCTTCCTAATTAGGTGAGTCAGTTTCTTTGAAGGTTGTCATTCAAAGGAATGTTTGGGCTTTTGCCTCTGGGTCTATCTCTGGGTCTTTCATTTCCATGCTCAGTACTGGCATTGACTGAAAGGTCACGAAACTCCGTAATATCCATATTTAAATGGCTTCTTGGTCTGTCCCTTCGACTCACATGGCCACTTCCAGTGTTGGCAGCAAATTGATTGTTTCGAGGTACAGAGTCACAATTTTCTGATGAGCTGGATCTATATCGATGTCGCTTTCTTCTTTTGGATAATGTGCTTTGACTAGGAGCAGCTATGGGAGTCATGGATCCTACAGTAGTGCTGGCTGCAAAGGGCACAGTCGGGCGTAAATTTACTACACTGACTCTCGGTATTGATGATGCGCGCATAAGATCCTCATAGACTTGATGTACATCACAGTGTAAATTTGTCTGCTTGCCCATGGTAGGCAGGTTTCCTGAAGCTGAGTAAAACCTGGTTGAATCGCCATGCAGAATAGTATCCAAAGTCTAAACAGAAGACAAGGAGTCAGCAGCTGACGAAAACGGCACGGCTTTCCGACGAAATAGGTTTACTTGTTTTCTGGTAGCCTGCTCTATCATCTGTGTTTCCCTTGGGAAAAGTTCCTCCTGGGGCTGTTTGATATATTCCGTTCGAGAAGAATGTGTCTAGTAATGTGTTGATATCGTCTTGTTGATTTTTTGGACTGAATTTCTGTTGCTGTTTCTCTGTTCTGTAAGCTGCCATTTGGTCAGGTTCCTTAATTATCTGCCGTTATTCGCAGAATGTTTAATTACTTGCCAGGGTGGAATCCTTCAGATATTTCATCCCGTCTGTAATTGTGTGCACTGACTGTCCAAGCTGGAGAACAATGGTCTCCCGTCGACTGAGGCGCATTTCAGATGACGTTTGGTTTACAGGCAAACCACTATCTTTTTATCTTCTTGGGAATTGGCAACGACATTTCTATCTTCATCAATGATAATTTGTTTTCCTGTATCCACTGTTCAATTGTTTTTTATGGGAAGTTGAATTTTAGCAGCAAAATTTTCCTCTGTAACGTCTTAAGTTTCACGCTGCTTGATAATTCTGGCTGCTTTCTTCTGTCAACACCCTCCAATGAGTGCAACTCTTGAGTACTGGCAGCATAGATATTGACAGCCATAGAAGTACAATTGTGTGTAACCGTTATATGTGAGAATAGGTATATAACAGCTTGAGAGACTCTGACCCTATATATAAAGTACTGTTGAAATAAGGGCAATTATTTCTATAAAAAAAACGTTCCTAACGTTCCTAACCTATAAAATCACACAATATATATATATATATATATATATATATATATATATATATATATATATATATATATATATATATATATATATATATATATATATATATATATACACACACACGTGGCAAACGTTTTATTAAAAAATTTCCTGATAATCCTAAGAAATTGTAAGAATAACGTGTACTTTGCCAAAAACTTGTTTTGTTTACGAACTTAGTTTCGAAATGAAGAACTTTCGATTGAGATGACCAATTCTGGTCACGCGGTCAGGTGCTTCCGTCTTGCTCAATTCCAATCCAAAATGGCTAGCACGTGTTTTGTGCAAAAAATAGTAAACTACAAAAGATATGTATCTTTAAAATTATTTGTCACAAAAACTATTAGACTAATTGAAAACGTTTAAAAACAAAAGGTTGACAGGTTAACCTTTCACTAGTTAAGGAAACACGCGTCAAAAATATGAATTCTCGACAAAACACGTGTATGAGCTGACTGAACTGAGTCAGTGCCTAGTTCAACTGACTCGAGAAAAAATCCACAAAATTGTAGATCGTGAGACAATTAAATATCAATATTTATTGACACGTATAGACGCAAACCTCACAATACACGGGCCAAACGACTTCGGAGAGGAGTCTGGTCTGTACCATGTGATTTGGGTCAGTAGGACACAGACAACAATTACGTTTCCCTCTTAGTACTTTATATATACAACAATAAATCATATTTAATCTTTCACCAGTCCAATCAGTTTAAATACAGCATACTTATAGAATAATACTAGTCCAACAACATATCCAAACTACAAAAAATCAAGAGAGACGGGACTGAGATATGGCCCCTAAGATAACCCATATCATGAAAAATTCACTTTCACTTTGGAATATGTGTAAACATTGGCCTCTTTACACCCTTTCTATTGCGCCTGTAAAGATAATTTTTCTGATTTTTTTTGTCTGTATTTTTTTCAAAACCTTCTTCTTTCCATCCATGCCCTAAAAGGAACTAAATTCGCCGATTTATTAACCCTTGAAATTTTTGAAATAACAATGCATTTTTTTTTAATAGAACTACTTGCGTGATCAATAAACAGGGGGTAAAAATAGTGGTATGTGAC
Organism: Magallana angulata; assembly: GCF_025612915.1. Classification (NCBI taxonomy): domain Eukaryota; kingdom Metazoa; phylum Mollusca; class Bivalvia; order Ostreida; family Ostreidae; genus Magallana; species Magallana angulata. The sequence continues at coordinate 23,270,601 of NC_069112.1, forward strand.
CAGTATATCTTTATGTATATTAATAGCACCCCGATCCCGATGATAATAGTATAATAACAGAAAGGGTACTTGTACCACACTATCTAAATATATGATATCACATAATACCGTGTTAATGTAAATACCATCGTGGACGGCAGCTGCGGACTTAGGACATCGTATGAAGTTTTCGCATGATATTCATGAATGTTACTCTTCGTCTCTTTTTTAATGCGAATAATTCGCTTGAAATTCATGCAAAAGTCATATGAGATTGATGCCAGCCACTTTTGCTTGTGTAAGAAACAGAGAGTGTTGATAGACTACGCTTGGAAAACGAATGAAAAAGGGAATTAAATCAGTAAAGATAAATCAGTCAAGAACGAAACTAAAAATCTTATATATCATCTGCAGTTGTTGGCATCATTACATACAATTCAAAATCTGAACTCCGAAAAAAAACTATATTTATAACACTTAAATAAATGTTTTAACACGATTTAGTGTGATAGATTTGAAATACAATAGAAAGTTTATGAACATTTCATTTGGTCTTTGTTACAACACTTTATATACCCTTCATGACAAGAAAAATATGAAACCAATAATAGCTTGAGTATTAAGAATGAGGAGACTCTTTCGTGTCATTTTCAATGCAATATTTCTCTCCTTTAAGCGATCCAAATTTGCTCCTTTAAATGAAACAATTTTTATTAAATTTTTTAGGCAACCATACATAACAAACCAAATTCGATCAGTAACAGAAAGATTTCTAGAACGCAAAGGTAAATACATGTACTCGTATTTTGTCTTTCTAATGTGTTTCTATTTGTCTAACTGTTTAATGAACACTGACGGTTGGGATTTCTTTCATAATTATATTTAATCAACAAAGATAAAAAAAAATGTTTTGTCTAGGGGGAAGTTTATTTTACTTTTGAACAGGAGTTTAAATTCATGTAAAACTTTCGCTAAGCAAGTGTTTAACAAAATACCCACCTGTTTTAGAAAAACAAGTTGGCTCATTTTATTTATTCAACATTTGTCAGTCTTAATTTCTGTTTATTCTATACATGTAAATACATGTACGTTCCCGGTAAATATATTCAATATATATTTTGGTACCAACTCCAATAGATTTTGATCCGCTAAAGCTGTTCAACACCTTACACTCCTTTTAAAGTAGTTTTTTTTAATTTCTCAATTATTATATATCAGATAAAATCTAGTTATAGTTAACGAACATCATCTTATATACTTTTCACACAGAGACTTTCTCTGTTTGTGAATATGATTAAGTTGGGGAATAGCTTGGTAGGATGCCACTCGGCTTTCTACTGGTTGCTAATGGAAAAGAGAAACAATTCCGTAAAATTAAAACAAGTTCTTTATTCTTTAAACGTCGGATGGAAAGTGCATTAAAACAAAAACATATTTCGAAACACCCTGTAGTAAAACACCGCAATGCGAGAAAGCGAGATCGTTTTTACGCTTATAATCTAAGGATCGATAATTCCGCATAAGTATGAAAATGCATAACGCTTATAAAATGCAAGAAAACTAGAAAACAAAATATAAACTGTTGTCATTAAATAATTAAAGAGGAAATAACTTACAAATATTACTTAGCTGACGAATTTCTACCGATTCTTAAATTCACCTTCTCGCACTGAAGAGTTCACTACAGGTTTACAATAATTACGCGGCGAATTCAAACTTTATAAAAACAGCATTTAACAGCATAGAAATTCAATAATAAAAATCACACATTTAGACGAAATGAAGCAAAATTATGTATCATGGCATAATAAACAATGACGCGAAATATCTCTTTATAGAAATGAAGACTAAAATTCTGGAATGACAAATTCATAGTTCCGCCGAATAATAAGAAATATATAGTTACCGTAATCATTGTTCTTAAGTATTTTAAACAAAACAAACTAAAATTTATCAAAATTAGCAACAGAAAAATATAATAAAATAATATAATGAAAACCTTAAATACTGAAAATAGATAACATTTCATTCAAGCTTACCTAATGGAAAAGAGAAACAATTCCGTAAAATTAAAACAAGTTCTTTATTCTTTAAACGTCGGATGGAAAGTGAATTAAGTAAATTCACCAACCATCCGGCTTAATTTGGAATTGCTCTCATTGACCAATCAGGATACTTGATTTAAATGCTAGCGGGCTAATTTTCACAGAATTTCTTCTACGAGCTGACACTGATTACTAAAGGCCAAAAAGGTGATATAGTCAATTAGATGAATTTCGATGTACGTATGTTAACAAAGAGAAGATTAAGTAAAGCCGAAATGAGTAAATAAGTTTTCTGACGTAATGAAAATAGAATAATCTTCGCGAGTCGCTAAAGTGTCGCTCTGATAACACAAAGAATTTATCTTCAAAGGTTTGCCTGAACGAGGAATTTGTCAGTTTATTTAACAAATTAACTTATTGTCCGACAATCTGTCGTAACTAAATAATTTCCAGAAAAGTGTCAAATTGTTTAGATGCCATGGTTATACAATTAAAAAGTAAAACGCTACCAATAAATTTCCTCGATTAAGAAATAAAGTTTAACTTTTAACAGTGAGAAAAAAACAAAGCATTTAAAATAAGTAAAATTTAAATGATTTTGAAATAAAAATTGTAACTCTAAAATGCTAAAAATAGAAAAATTAACTTGTGCTGAGTTAACACTCAGAAATTATAACCTGTTACATTAAAGTTTTAAAATTCAGAGAATTTAAAACTATCTATAACAATTTCCCCCCTTGCCTAAGAAAGCTTTGTCCTCAAAGCTGATTAAATTTTCTTTTCGACAAGCTACATATATTTTTTTTTTGTTATATCAATTATTCAATGTAATGCTAAAGTATGCTACTGTGCAAAAATATCTATATACACACAATTTGAGAAATAAAAATTCATGTACCTGAGAGGAAATATGACAAATGCAATACATGTATTAAACATCATTAAGCAATATACTCAATTAGAGGATAACTAAAAGACAGACTAACACTAATATCATGAAAAAGTAAAGAAATAAAATGCATTTGAAGTAAATATATACAGCAATGACACATAACGTGTCACAAAATCAGTAAAACAAATCTATTTACAAGCTGCAGCATAATATGAAATGAATATTCAAAAAAAAATTGTTAGTCACATTGTGAGATTCAGCCATATAGTACTTCTCGCCACAGGAGAATAATTTAATGTTCTTAAATTGCATAAAACAAATGAAGTGCTACGTACTCACAAATGAAATAAATCCACAACTGTTTGTAAAATGAAGGTACATATAATGCACATAAACCTTGACAGTACCAAGTAAAAATGCAGAAATGTACAAACTCAAAAAGAAATGAATTATAAAACAACTTAAGGGAGGTGTTCTTTGGTAGTTAAAGCATCAACAATGAAAGTACCATAATGTGGTAATGACTGATACAAACCATGGTGAGTGATAAAAACTTGTATATCAAAAGGTTGTTGAGTTATTCTTTTGGCTTGTAGAGCGGCGAAAAAATTCAAGGGAATGGTTGATTTTACATAAATTGTACGTGTCCCCGAAATGTTTGTGACATTAAAATCTGTCCAATGAATTCGCATTTTAGAAGTAAATGGGTGTACATGAACATTAATTTCATGAATGTTAGAGGGAGGACAAATTTTCCAAAAAGAAGGACATAATGGGAGATTTAAAACAGGGATCAAAATACATTCATGTCCATTTGTCAATTCAAGAACAATTTTTGTATATCTGTGCTTTTGCTTATTATAGAAATAATAAAATGTCAATACCAAAAGAATACAAATAACAAATGAACTAATAAGCACAGATGCATGATTCCATGAAAAACTGGATAACAATAAATCAAAATCAGATGGTTCTGGGGTGGTTAATTCCTTCGATTTGTAAATAAAAGATGGAAGAGCAGATTCAGATTTAACAAAATGTAATTGATGGATAAATACTTGAATCGAAATAAAATATTTGTGCTTCATGGACAAACGTACACCAAAACTTGATAAAATAGAGATTTGTAAAAGTTCGAATGAGGTAAACATTAAACTCTCGCTCACCTTAGACACAGAAAAATGAATTTTGGGAATTTCATACATGGAAAAGTTAGTTGCAGAGGCTGACCTAATGTAGTTTCGGGGTGAAACCATTGAAAAGTTCTGTGTATTACATTTCATTGCTGTGAAAGGATGGTTATTGAAGCTTTTGTGAATTTTCATTGATGTAGCCTGTGGATTGGAGGTTGCTGATGTAAATGGTAATAGGCATATCAGAGTGCAGATGTAGAATGGTACCCACTGCCATTGACCAAATCCTATAACGAGAACAAGAAAGAACACAAATTGGTAGGCAGTCAAGAAGAATGTGTTGATCAGACACATGTTAGCACTATAAACCAATAAAAAATTTTTTTTTTTTTTTTTTTTATTTAAGTATGAAACAAACAAGTTCACCACAGAAAAAGATCAATACCGGCCGGAGACAACAAGTAACCTATCATACAACTGACTGATGCAAAACTGCTTTCTCTGACCTATTGTAGAGTACCGTAAAGTGTATATGTAATAGGATGTAACTGTATCATGCTGTAGTTAACGTTTTCGGAGGCGTCCTTTTTTAGTGTATTTCTGAAAATATTCTTCAACTAAGTCTGGTCTAACATTTTCTTGTGGTTCCCATGTTTTGGATCCATCAGTCCACTCAATTCTGAAATACTGGTCCTTGTGACGGTATTTGATGAGTTTCCGAATGTCAAAGGGATATCGTTCGATGTCTTCATCCTGAATATCTGCTTGACTCTGAGGTTGTGCTTGGGGTTGATCAACATCAGCTTCTGTAGCTGGTTGTGTGTTCTCATTGTCCTGTTGGCTACAGGTTTGAGTATCATCTGTGTTCTGTTCATCTTCATCCTGAACGGTTGGTTGTTGCATAGGCTGTGCAATGTTGTTTCTTTCTATTTCAGGATCAAAATAGAGTTTCAATTGCAAGGCATTCATGAACGACTTCAATTCTTTACGATTGGAGCATCTCCTGATTTTGTAGGTAAAATTTGGTCCAATTTCTGAGATGTAGTAAGGTCCTTGAAATTTTTCTGCTAATTTTGGCGAAAGTCCTACTGGCGTTTTGTTACTCTTGATTAAGACTTTATCAAAGAGCTTGAAATCAGGGATTTTTGCATGTTTGTCAAATCTGTCTTTGGACTTTTCCTGACTTTTCTGGATATTCTTTGAAGCAATCTCATGGGCTGTTTTCAGGTTTTGAATTATTTCTTGAAGCTCAAATTTAGCTGTTTTGGTTAGTTTGTTGTCTTTTGGGAGATTGTTGGCATCAAAAGGGAGATTCATTTCAGTTCCGAAAAGCATGTAGAAGGGTGAAAAACTTGTTGACTGAGTTGAAGGAGAATTTCGTAAAGCCATGAGAATTCCTGGTAATTTAGAAGGCCAGTTGTTTTGTTCTTTGTCAGCATATGCTCTAAGGCATTGGATCAAGGTACTGTTTGTCAGCTCAACTTGGCTGTTTGTTTGAGGGTGATAACTTGAAGTCAAGAAATGTTTGATGTCAAAAATGTCACAAAGATATGAAATGAGATTATTCATGAATGACTTTCCTCTGTCTGAAACGAGAGACTTTGGACAACCATATCTTGTGATGATATTTTCAAATAGACATCTGCCTACTTCTGTGGCTTCCTGAGTTTTCATGGGAAAGGCTTCAACCCACTTGGAAAAAGATTCAACAATAAGAAGAACATATTGATATCCTTTGTTGGTTTTATGTAATTTTAGGAAATCCATATGCCAACGCTGAAATCGACCAACTACTGGAAGTGATGTTAAGGGAGGGGGTCGGGCATGGGTATCACGCTTGATTCTTTGACAGGTGTCGCACGAATGTATGTAATCATAGATTTCCTGGTGCATTCTGGGCCAGTGATATTTTGATTTCATAGCTGCCATGACTTTTTCGATTCCAAGATGAGCTCCTCCTGCACTGCTGTCATGGTAAGCTTTGAGGGCTTCAAGTCGAAGGTTTCGGGGCAAAGCAAGCTGCTGAATCCATTTATCTTCATATTGTTGATTGCATTTGACTCGTCTTTGGAACCAGTGATACAATACTCCGTTGCAAATTTCATAGAACTTGGATGTTTGGATGATCTTGTTCTGCAATTTTTCAACATCAGGGAGTGTTTCATTTGCCAAATAAGAATAGATATGTTTAAAATCAGGACAATTTTGTTGCAATTCTGAAAGCTTGGACATATCGGACACATCAGGGTTTTCAAAACAAATTTCAATTTCTGGCTCAATAGCACAAATATCAGGAGTGTCATTATAAAAGAAAGTGATTTGAGTAGGTTCATAGATATCGGTGTCTTCTGGTTGTTCGGAAGCTGTATCATCATTGATGTCATCAACTGTTGTTTGGGTGACTGTGTTCTCTTCGAGTGGAAGTGATAGTTTGTTGTCAGCTGATATTAAGGAGGAAACGCATGCTTCTTTCTGTTGTTCTGGAGAATCAGGGATGGGATATTCTCTCCTGCTTAATGCATCAGCTACCTCATTATGTTTTCCTGGTCTATGGATGATGTCAAACTGGTATCCTTGGATTTCCATTGCCCATCTTGCGAGTCTACCAGTAGCACGTTTTTGATCCATAACATACTTAAGAGCTTTGTGATCGGTGTGTATGGTAAATTTCTTATCGGAGAGATAGATGCGATAAGACCGAATTCCTTCTAACACTGCTAACATTTCTTGCTCTGAGGTTGACCATTTCCTTTCAGCATTTGTAAGACTTCTACCACCATAGGCAATGACATGTTCTTTTCCTTTATCATCTAATTGTCCCAAAACATAACCAATAGCAGTTGCTGAAGCATCACATGTCAGAATGAAATTTCTATGCACATCAGGATAAGAAAGAATAGGAGATGAAAGTAAAGCTTGTTTGAGAGTCTCAAAAGAATTTTGACATTCCTCAGTCCAAATAAATTTTACATCCTTGTGCAAAAGTCTGTTAAGAGGTGATGCAATCTTTGAATAATCTTTAACAAATTTTCTGTAGTAGTTGCACATTCCTAAAAATGACCTAACATTTTTCTGGGTTTTAGGTACTGGAAAAGAACTAACTGCATGTGTTTTCTCTGGGTCTGTTCGAATTCCATGTTTTGAAATGATATGACCTAAATACTTGAGCTCCTTTGCAGCAAAATCACACTTTGATGGCTTTAGCTTAAGATTTGCCCTACGCAATCTAGTAAAGATTTGTTCAAGATGAGTCAAATGATCCTCAAATGTTTCAGAGAAAACCAAAATGTCGTCAAGATAAATCAAACATTGACGCCAAGTCAGTCCTCTAAGAACTTGAGTCATGACCATCTGAAAAGAGACTGGGGCATTCATAAGTCCAAAAGGCATACGTTTATATTCATATATACCATTCTGAGTAATGAAAGCAGCTTTGTGTCTAGAGTCAGGGTGCATACCAATTTGAAGAAAAGCACTATGAAGATCAAGACTTGAAAAGTACTGAGCATGACTTTGACCAATAGTATCAAAAACACATTCAAGTCGAGGGAGTGGGAAGGACATTGGCTTAGTAATTTTGTTGAGACGACGAAAATCAGTAACCAGACGAAATTCACCAGAAGATTTCTTAACAAGAAGACAAGGCGAATGCCATTCACTGTTAGACTCTTGAATAATGTCATTTTGCAGTAGGTCCTCTACTTGTCTGTTAATCTCTGCATGGTTTTTGGGTGTTGTTCTGTAAAATGGCATTTTGATAGGTTTTGCATTAGGATCTGTTTCTATCTTATGCATATATGTGTTGCATTGTCCTAACTCATGGTAACCAGTTGCAAAAATATCTCTGTGTTTGTTGAGAAACTGTGTCATTTTGTCTTTCTGAGGTGTTGATAAATCTGAGTGACTGAGGTCAAAGTTCAGGTGTGTACTGCCTTTTGTAGTGTTCTGTTCTGTAGTGACCATGTTAACTTGAGCAGTATTGTGTATTGATGGAGATGTGTTAGTGTCATCAAGATTTAAAACCGCATCGTGGTCAAAATCTGCAACTTTGGCAAGAACTTTACCTTTTGGTAACCTTATTTCTTGGGTTGTTGGATTTAAGACTTTTAGCACTGATTGACCATTTTTGACTTTGACAAGACATTTAGCACCTAATAAATTTAAAGTTTGCATGTCAGAAAGTGGTTCTAACAGCACTTCTTCACCTGAATACCTTTTGGACACTTTTACAGACAAAATATTCTCAGAAAATGGTGGCAAGTTTGTTGTTTTGGCCACTCTAACTAAACCACTGTTAGTTTTCATTAGGCACACATTAGCTGAGTCATTATAAAAAGACATGGTGTTATCAGCTAAATTGAGGGTCACCCTATGTTTTTGTAAGAAGTCTAACCCAATAATTAAAGAATGGGGTAATCTATCAACAACATGTACAAAAAATGTGAAAGTTACACCTTTGAATGACAATGGTAATTTCAATTTTCCAAGCACTTTTAAATGACCTCCTACACCATTGACAAAATGAAAGTCTGGTTTTTGTAGTACTGCATTTTCGAAAGAGGTTTTGCACAAAAATAAATGACTAATGACAGAAATTGAAGCACCTGTATCTACAAGAGCATTTGTCTTTACACCATTGATAAAAACAGACACAGTGTTCTTTGTCATGTTAGTAGCAATATTGATATCTGCTGATTTACATTTAGCACTTTCATTTTCAAAATTTTCGAGGCGCCTATCCATGTGATGGATAGGCTTGAATCCCTATTGACATGAATGATTTGACTCAAAATTTGCTAAATATTGATAAAAAGGACTATTTGGATTTGATACACATGCAATTTGAAAATGATTATATCCATTACAATAATAACATTGTTTGCCTAATGCAATACAATGAACCTTATCACAAGTGTCCATAAAACAATTTGAGCACTTACTGGGACCTGGTGGATTTTGGAACTGGGATGGGCGGTTACTATGCTGTCTGGAGGTGTCTCTGGACTGATGCGCTGGTTGAGTAAATCGGTTGCCATGGGTACCATGTGCTGGACGGGGTCGTTCGCGATACTGGAGACCGGAGTTCTGGTACTGTCTATTTCCATGGAAATTGTTCTTGGGTTGGAAATTATTAGCACGGTACCCTTGGTATCGGTCACGGTGGTCACGTCCCTGGGATTTTTCCTCGAACCTGGCTGGACTGGGGGAGTTCTGTTGATTGGTTAGAGCCATTACAGTAGATTCCAACTGTTTCGACAGTTTGTCCATGAGTCTGTCCTCCATTCCCTCAATTGAAGCTATTAAAGGGTTGTTATTGCGTAACTTTATAGTTGACTCTGCCCTCTTCGCAAATTTGAAAAGGTCCTCAAAAGTTTCAGGATCCTTATCAAGAACTTTTTCTGCAATGTCCGTTTTAAAACCTTTTGCTATAAGATTAATTAGCATAAGGCTTGGGATGTTGTCGTCACAGGCCAATTGTTGAATTCGCGAGATGTATTCTTCACAGGTTTCATCTGGCATTTGTTTAATATCCAAAAGGTCGAGATGAAAGGAATTTTGTTTCCCGAATCTGGCCAAGAATGATGATTTCAGCTGTTGGAGGGTACTTCTCGAGGATTCTGGTAGTGATAGGTACCACTGTTGAGCCATATCGGTCAAGTGAAAAACAATCCTTCCAAGAATTTGCTGTTCAGTAAAGGCATGAAGGGAACACCACTGTATAAAAAGCATCCACCATTGTGTGGCACTGACATTTCCACGTTTTCCAGAGAATTTGGGAAGCTGGGCACTTTGCTCTGCTCTATGCATGTTGACCTGACTTGCACTAGATGTTGTCACGGTAGCTGTTGTTGAATTTGACACTGATGTTGATGTAGATGATGTTGTCGATGCTACTGGAACTGAATTTGACGTTGTTGGTGCAGATGATGTGGTTGATGCTGCTGAAGTTGATGTTGGCAATGCAGATGTTGTTGTTGCTGCTACTGAAATTGTTGCCAGTGTGGATGATGTTGTTGAGCTTGTTGATGATATTGAAGCCAAAGATGATGATTGTGATGTTGTAGTTGTCACACTTGCTGTTATTGTTGTTGATGATGGTGATGTTGCACTAGTGGTTGTTGTCAAACTTGCTGATTCTTCTGGAGAGTCAAAACTAATTAAATTTTCACTAGCTGTAGTAGCATTAGGTTGATTCTGGCTACCTGTGTTTTCCGATGATCTTAGATAGTAGTTGATTTTCTGTCCTCCTGGCATAATCTGTATGAAGAGGTCCGGGATCTGTTGAATTCTCTCACCACTTTTCACACAGAGACTTTCTCTGTTTGTGAATATGATTAAGTTGGGGAATAGCTTGGTAGGATGCCACTCGGCTTTCTACTGGTTGCTAATGGAAAAGAGAAACAATTCCGTAAAATTAAAACAAGTTCTTTATTCTTTAAACGTCGGATGGAAAGTGCATTAAAACAAAAACATATTTCGAAACACCCTGTAGTAAAACACCGCAATGCGAGAAAGCGAGATCGTTTTTACGCTTATAATCTAAGGATCGATAATTCCGCATAAGTATGAAAATGCATAACGCTTATAAAATGCAAGAAAACTAGAAAACAAAATATAAACTGTTGTCATTAAATAATTAAAGAGGAAATAACTTACAAATATTACTTAGCTGACGAATTTCTACCGATTCTTAAATTCACCTTCTCGCACTGAAGAGTTCACTACAGGTTTACAATAATTACGCGGCGAATTCAAACTTTATAAAAACAGCATTTAACAGCATAGAAATTCAATAATAAAAATCACACATTTAGACGAAATGAAGCAAAATTATGTATCATGGCATAATAAACAATGACGCGAAATATCTCTTTATAGAAATGAAGACTAAAATTCTGGAATGACAAATTCATAGTTCCGCCGAATAATAAGAAATATATAGTTACCGTAATCATTGTTCTTAAGTATTTTAAACAAAACAAACTAAAATTTATCAAAATTAGCAACAGAAAAATATAATAAAATAATATAATGAAAACCTTAAATACTGAAAATAGATAACATTTCATTCAAGCTTACCTAATGGAAAAGAGAAACAATTCCGTAAAATTAAAACAAGTTCTTTATTCTTTAAACGTCGGATGGAAAGTGAATTAAGTAAATTCACCAACCATCCGGCTTAATTTGGAATTGCTCTCATTGACCAATCAGGATACTTGATTTAAATGCTAGCGGGCTAATTTTCACAGAATTTCTTCTACGAGCTGACACTGATTACTAAAGGCCAAAAAGGTGATATAGTCAATTAGATGAATTTCGATGTACGTATGTTAACAAAGAGAAGATTAAGTAAAGCCGAAATGAGTAAATAAGTTTTCTGACGTAATGAAAATAGAATAATCTTCGCGAGTCGCTAAAGTGTCGCTCTGATAACACAAAGAATTTATCTTCAAAGGTTTGCCTGAACGAGGAATTTGTCAGTTTATTTAACAAATTAACTTATTGTCCGACAATCTGTCGTAACTAAATAATTTCCAGAAAAGTGTCAAATTGTTTAGATGCCATGGTTATACAATTAAAAAGTAAAACGCTACCAATAAATTTCCTCGATTAAGAAATAAAGTTTAACTTTTAACAGTGAGAAAAAAACAAAGCATTTAAAATAAGTAAAATTTAAATGATTTTGAAATAAAAATTGTAACTCTAAAATGCTAAAAATAGAAAAATTAACTTGTGCTGAGTTAACACTCAGAAATTATAACCAGTAAATTCACCAACCATCCGGCTTAATTTGGAATTGCTCTCATTGACCAATCAGGATACTTGATTTAAATGCTAGCGGGCTAATTTTCACAGAATTTCTTCTACGAGCTGACACTGATTACTAAAGGCCAAAAAGGTGATATAGTCAATTAGATGAATTTCGATGTACGTATGTTAACAAAGAGAAGATTAAGTAAAGCCGAAATGAGTAAATAAGTTTTCTGACGTAATGAAAATAGAATAATCTTCGCGAGTCGCTAAAGTGTCGCTCTGATAACACAAAGAATTTATCTTCAAAGGTTTGCCTGAACGAGGAATTTGTCAGTTTATTTAACAAATTAACTTATTGTCCGACAATCTGTCGTAACTAAATAATTTCCAGAAAAGTGTCAAATTGTTTAGATGCCATGGTTATACAATTAAAAAGTAAAACGCTACCAATAAATTTCCTCGATTAAGAAATAAAGTTTAACTTTTAACAGTGAGAAAAAAACAAAGCATTTAAAATAAGTAAAATTTAAATGATTTTGAAATAAAAATTGTAACTCTAAAATGCTAAAAATAGAAAAATTAACTTGTGCTGAGTTAACACTCAGAAATTATAACCTGTTACATTAAAGTTTTAAAATTCAGAGAATTTAAAACTATCTTTAACAATTTCCCCCCTTGAAATTGTTATAGATAGTTTTAAATTCTCTGAATTTTAAAACTTTAATGTAACATATGTATAAGACCAAAGGTGTAAGCAGTTGCTGCTCTGATTACTTCCGTAATTTATTGGTAAAATGTCTTAATTTTTAGTACAGATATAAATTTCGATTAAGATGTCAAATAGTTGATGGAGATTTGCACATGAAATAAACACATTTGAAATATACGTATATCTAACGTAGAGTCTATTTGGTGGGGGGGGGGGGGGGGTATGGGGGTCCGTATTCCTTGTCTTCTGTTTTATATATCATTAGCATTAAAGGGACATGGTCAGGATTTTGGTAAAAAATATGTTTCCGATTAAATGTTGACAATGCTTCAGTAAGGCATTTTTAAGCAACCAAAATTTGAGTATCATTCCTTAAGTTATAAGCGAGGTTCAAAATTTACAATGTAATCTGTAAATTCCAGTTTAAAGTATAAGAAATAATTGTTATAAGATAGCAGTGAATATATGTCGTCAGTAAATTTTGCCAACGTTTTTAACCAACAATATCGTAAAAAAATATTGACGTTTTACACCAAAAATCAACGTTGATATTAAAAACAACTTTCATTGTATAATATCTGTTATGCTACTTAACAAGTTCTCTGTTATAAACAATGAATTTGGTGACTTATGTGGTCGCACAAAAATATTTTGTCGTTGGTGTAACAATGCGAATTATCTAAAACTATATTAAAATCAATCAATTAAATGATATTTGACGAAAGTTGAAATTTGTCAGATCATAGTGACAATATTCACTGCTGCTAAAAAGATAAACGTATTAGTGATGTCATCATTTGTGAGAGAAAATATAAAAGAAAATGTTACTATGATCAGAAAAATACAATGGAAACTGTGTCAGTTAAATAACGTGCTATTTAAGGTTATCTCTATTATGAAAGAACAAAAACGTTCTCATGTTTATCACTTTACAAATATATGGCTTTGTGTTGTTCCTGTTCACTTAGGTCATACTATTACATTTACCCTGGATACATCAGTGGTATAACGGTCAGTGGTGTAACTAAAGATCGTTGTTACACCACTATCACTACATGTCCTAAACTTTGATAACAATTGAAATAAATCTGACATTTTCTTATCATAACTACCGTTGCTCAGGACTTTTCAAAAAGTACGAATTTCTGTGTGATTTTCTGCGTAATTTTCCATAGCAACAACACTTCTCTGTTGCATAAAATAGCTTTTCTTGGTATATAATAAAACTTAAGATATATTTTTAGAAGTTCTAAAAAAAACAATGGGAAGAAAATTCTAAGATCAGAATTTAACGCATATCAAAATTATCTCAAATATCTCAATTTTTCCGATTTCTTGGCCTTGTTACCATTGCAACGGATGTCAATTTTCTAAATAAAATATACATCGCATAAACATTGATAAGAATTAAAAATAGGACAAGGGCTGTTTTATGTCTTTGATAGTTTAGATAAGTTGGCAAAACCTTCTAATATGACTTTAAGTATGTTGCTATTTTTCCATCTTTAGCCTTGGTTACCATGGCAACGATTATCCTCAGCAACTAACTTTTAGTGTCTTTTTTGCGTTTAACAAATAGGTGTGTCTATGCATGAAAATATAAGTAAAATTGGTGACTATGCGTGGCCAGACCCGTTTATAACTCTTTGATTCTTACATGTACAAAGATTTGATCTTAAATGTTACATATACATGTGTGTTGGTCACTATGTAAAAGTGTCAAATATTTTCTGTTCTCTAATTCTGATAACTTTAAATGAAGTTTGATGATGTAAACTTTATGTCCAGTATTTTTAAAAGAATAATGATTTTCCCTATACTGTATGATTGTTACACCACTGACAAATTTTCACAGTTCGTTTTGTACATTCACTGACCAGTAAAATGTAAATGAGGTTATGTATTTTTTGTTTTAAAAATTAGTTGAGATATTAAGACAATTCACTTAAAGACTATGATACGAGTCATATCGTTTTTGTGGATGACTCGAATTCAGTCTGGCAGTTTATTTTATTTAATTACCTAATAAGAAGACAATTAAAAATTATTCTTAGAAAAAAAATGTTACATGTATTTACTACGGGGAAAATTTATATCAAATGTTAAAAGTAAGAACATAATAATTTTACTTTTTGAAGCAAAATGGCGATACCAACCAATGAAAATTGGCAGACTGGGAAAAATGTACTTGGATGCAATGAGTACATGTTTGTTAACCAATTGTACTGTGACGTCAATTTTAAAGTCGGGACTGCGGGAGTAAATGTCAAGGCACACAAGTACGTGTTGGCAAGTAGAAGTTCTGTTTTTGCAGCAATGCTGTATGGAAGTTTATTGGAGGTCAGCGACGCCATTGCCGTACCAGATATAGAACCCGAAGTATTTGGCGTTCTTTTAAAGTATGAACGGAAGGAAGTTGTTCCATCTTTTTCTTTCTTTTATTTGTATTGATCTAATACATTGTTTTCATTATGATCAGCTATGGATCATCAATTTTACCTTCATTTCATTGCTATTGTCATTGATTTGCTTTCCTCTACATATTAAACCAGTAAAATGATTGTGTTTATCATGATCAACAAAACCCTGGCTACTTGCATATTGCACAATTCTAATAATTGCTTCTTTAAATTTAGGTTTATGTACTTTGAAGCCAAAATAATAAACGAGAATAATGTCATTGGTGCACTTTATGCAGCAGAGAAGTATGGCGTCTCGGACCTTGTTGACATTTGCCGATCATATCTTGAATCAAACATAGGAGAAAGTACAGTTTGTGTTATAATGGAAAATGCCAGAATATTCAACATGGCTGATCTGTTGTCGAAATGTATAAATTTTATTTTTCATTGCGAGTACGCTTCAAAAAGAATATTTTCATCCCCTGGTTTTCTTGATTTAAGTAGAAAATGTTTGAAAGCTTTAGTTGAATCAGATGATTTGATTTTAGACGAAACATTTATATACCGGTCATTGATTCGTTGGGCCAGATATAACTGCGAGAAGGAACAAAAAGACAATGCTGATTTAAAGCAATTGCGTGAAATTATGGGAGATCTTATTTATGATATAAGATTCCCGACAATGTCTCTCGAGAAATTTTGGAACGACATTGTACCTGATGGAGTATTGCTTTCTGAAGAAAAGATTCAGATTTCCGAACAAATAATTGGAAGATGTGTTCAAAATCCAGTGTTCAAAACGTCGTACCGGAATTACTCTAAGCGTAAAATTTGTGAAATTTTTAGAAACACGTCTGAATCCACAGAATACAGTTGGATGCCACAGAGCAATATAAATGCCATAGACTTCGAAGTAAACAAAAAAATAGGATTATCCGGAATTTTTTTGTACGGCAACTCAAATGCCCCATACACCTATGATGTAGAGCTAAAAATCATTTCTAAAACAAATGAGGATCTCGTACACATACTGACGAATGTTCAGGGAACTGAAAAAATATTCAGGATAAATTTTGAAGACCCATGCCAAATTAGGCCAGGCGAGAAATACACAATATGGGTTAAATTAAAGGGCCCAGTGACCCTTACGGGACGTTATATTGGTCGTGTTTGTCATAACGACTATATATTTAATTTTAGCGAAAGTCATTACTGGCCAAATGGTACAAATGTGCAGAGAGGGCAAATACCTGGAATTGTGTGCTTATTAAATGACTGTTGTCACGAGAAAAAAGCCCTTAAGTTCAAACTTTCACAAATGTGGTACGTATATTCAAAAACATAAACATACCGTAGGTACGAATATCATCGGGACTTTCATAAATGAAGAAAATATCAATCACTATGCAGTTTTGGATTATTTTTTAGGTTACTACGTGTATAGACTCGCTAGTCCTTTAAACACTGATGTTTTACCCGCTGAAATACGATCTAAATAAATAAAAAGAGTTGTGTAAACTTCGAACCTGCAGATGTCGTTGCCATCTTATGATATGCGTACCAAATGGTACGCCTATCGGCTTAACACCAGTGAAGACAGCCACGTTACAGAACGCGGGTTACGTTAATTTTTTCGGCATTGATTGCTATCTTTTGTTTATGTTTATTGTTTTAATATACTCGTACACACCTAATTACAGTGTAAGTGTATCAAATACGACAGACCAACAAGATACAAAAGCCTCCCCACGTGCTGAATCTACACTTCTATTTTTACACCATGTGATATTATATGATTTGTATAATGTGTCCTATATGTATATTTTTTCCGGATTTTTATTTTAACAACATTAGAATTGGTTTGGTAGTTAACATGTACCGTTATATTTTTCTGATGCGATTTTTATAAACCATAATTGTTGAAATAATTTATTATATATAAGCATTATCCTAATTTTTTCAACAAATGCAAGATTGCAAGACTTCTGCATTAATAATGTCGATTTTTGGCTCTAATCGATAGTGCGAGTGCCGATAGACGAAGCTTACATGTACACTCAGTGAGTTTTAGCATTTTCTCATCACACTACTTTAAAGTAGTCATAACAACAAATTAAATTCTTAAATGAATTTGTGGAAAGACAATACTTTAAAAATATCAGTTTGTGTTCCAACAATTGAACGTTTTGAAAAAATAATACAAGTCCGTAAATTCATATATATATATTGTCATGAATCATATATCCTGAACTGATATAATGATCAGACGAGTTCTTTGGAATTGCCAGATGTCTGTATCAGAAACAACCAAAACACCAAAATAAACAAACAAATATTTAATAAGAAAAAAAATACATACAAGAAAAAAAATAAATGAAAGAAATATTAAACCAGATTCTAAAAGAGAGAGTCGACTCTAATTTCAACAACAAATCTTTAAATTGACTTCAAAACAAAATATTCTTTCCAAAATTTAAACACTTAAATTGATTCACATATATTTAGATTTTCAAATAATTTCTCTAAATTCGTTTATCAACTTTCAAATCAATTTCACAAAAATATCACTACAATTATACGAGAACCAAATATTCAAAACAATGAAAGTGAAATTTCAATAAATTTCGTCACATTTCCTTTCCTGGTTCCTCGGTATATTTCCGGTGACTTTTCACCCAAACCCCGGACATCACATAGACCAACACACGGACACACAGACACACGGACAGATGACACAACCGTTGCTCCGGTACGTTAGGACACCACAACACAACACACATATACCAACGTCTCCAGCGTAGACCGCTCCCGGTCACCATACACCATACACGTACATCGACGCCACGTGTCCCCGATATGGATGGAAAATGGCGGGTCTGGCGCTCCGTACTCGTCTCCGACTTTGTAGTCACAATTCAGCTGGTATAAACCGTCATCCCCTTTAACACAATTTCTTTTAAAATCGAATGGAATATACTTGAAACAATTTATCGTTAGTGTTCAGTTCTAAAATGACAATTTTCCATTCGAACACGTGCTTTTAAAACTAAGCTTTCTAACATAGCAAACAAACCAATTAAACATATATAACATAAAAAAAACAAACAAATACCTTGAAAATGGTGACAAACATTCGGAAATGAACAAAGTAGGGAGAATTTCCCAATCTTGGTGACTACCACGTGCCTCTAAATAGACACACGTCCACTCTGCTGGACTGCACGGACTGGAGTGCGGTATTTAAAATTAGCCGTGTACACGTCACTCCAGTGACAGGTTTAGAGAGTAAAAAGAAAAGCGGGAAATTCAAACATATATATTTACAATCATATCAAGTACGTTACACACACATATATATATATATATATATATATATATATATATATATATATATATATATATATATATAAAAGGTTTTTATGTTATGGGTTCGATACCACCAAAATTTAAGGCAATATCTTTTTTTCTTATCGTTTGTTAAATATTTTAAAAACTGAATATAGTTAGAAATTGTGCTTTAGCAATCTTGTATATTATTATTATTATACAATATATTATAATATATTTGAATGGATTTAATTGGGAAAAAATAAATTAAAAAAATAGTTCACACTTGCAGTTGCGTACGGTAAGTTTTAAGCAATCTCGCGATTTCGTTTCTTTATCGTTGTACATTGTAACAAACACACATAAACATTGACTTTATTATCATCGAAATTTGTTACTTGTATAAAAAAGAAAAGATGAGAAAACCACTGACATCTATGAATTTAAAGTGTTCATATTTATCGATTAACATGAATTGCTTATTAATAATACGCCAATTTTTAGCGACTTGATATCAAAAGTATAATAGTATCATGACTGCATATGCAAACATGTTTAGTTTCAAGAATTTTGAATTATGTATATAACTGATTTGAGATGAATATAATCATATAAAAATGCTATAAATCCATGAAAATGTGGAGTGTTTTATTATGACTGGTTTTTTTTTAATTTTACGTAATATACATTTAGCTCAAAAAGTACATACAACAGGTGGATTTTGCTTGTTAGATTGCACAAGGAAATAAATTAAATGTGTTGAACTGAAATGATAAACAAGTTTTCCATTCGTATATGTATATTACTTTTATGTTGTTTCATTAAATGCACTTTACATAAAAATGTAACTAAGAATAATATTTTCCATGATATCAAATGCGATGTAAAAATAATTTCTGAAATTCTTCGAATCCGTTAGTTACGTGCGTTATAAATTCGTTAAATAATTTCAAAATTTGATCGCAAATTCTTTAGTAATACAATTATACTAGAATTTTTTGGTAAATGTTGGCAGTAGCACTATAATTGAGACAAATCCGCTTCTCTCGCGTTCCTTCCGACTAATTTAAAAAGTGTCTCTAATCGTATTCCATGAGATGAACTTCTATACCTGTGATTTATAAAGATCTTTTGTAATATTTTACCTGCTATGTTTCACAGTAATTACTGCGCTGATAACAGTTAGATTTGAGAAATACTGCTATGCATCGATTCGGTATGTCTCAGCCTTCAACCCCTCTTTTCAATAAGGAGTATGTAGTGTAGGTTTTTTTTCCCTTAAATATATCATACATGTTTCGCTAATGCAAACTCAAGCTGTACAATTTTATTCAGAATACTTTATAAATCATCATCGGAAATTCACGACCAGTCTCGCATTCAGTTATACGCAATTAGTAAGCGTATGGGAGACGGGCCTTTGGTTTTCAACAATAATTTGTTTTAAAAAAAAGTGATTTCCCAAATTTGAGCATATTTTCATCACACACTAAAATGGAAAATGTGGTGTTTAAGTTTCATAGCGGATGCAAAACCAAACTTTTTGAAATCTCAGCATCAACTTGTGTGCAATATTACGCGTTCGAAACGTGTAGATATTGACGTTAAACGTGTACATTTTATTTGTTAAATGTTTATTTTCTAAATCAGTATGAAATATTTGACCGAGAATATTAATCGCGGTATTCAAACAAGGCCGGACTAGCTCTAATTATTTCAAAAAAAAACACTACACAGACGCTGAAAAAAAGAGGGAGAAAAAAAATGTATTTACAATGCCGCTACTTCGAGGTCGTTTCTGAGCATTGTGACGTCAAAAGATAAGTACCCTTTTCTCATGACGGCAGTCAAATAGTTAACATGCTTATGAAATAGGTTTGACTGAAAAAGTTAAAATATATAATAATTGTAGGTTATGATTTTCATCTTCCATATGATTTTTCTCTGTTCATGAGGCAACTTCTTTTTGTTTTAATTCATGTAAATACTACAGTCTATCTCAAGTTATTGATAACGTTACGTTTTGTCGATTTTAAATAAAATTAAGCATACCTGTCAAAAACGCTGAAATTGGAAAACGGGACAAAATATCAACAGTTTGACAAATCATCACTTATAATCTTGTGAAGCTAATAGGAAGAAAAAAAAATATCAAGATTTATGATGGACATCTTTTCGCCATTCAAAAATACTCGGAACACCTCGCATACATTTATCATCTTAGAAAAAAGGGTATTTATAATCGGAAGTGGTGATAGCAGAAACTTGGGACATTGTATAACGTTTGATTGAACTTATTATGTTGTTTAACCAAGTTGATCATCCGCATGAATCTTTGTCATTTAATGTGTTTGTAAATTGTAGTTGAATTATGAATAAATGTAAAAAATCCGAAGTTCGGATCTATTATACCTAGATTTAATTACAATTCACAATCAATTACAATGTGTCGTATAGTGCTAATGTGAAAGAAGTGAGACACTTCATTTATTCTCCTTTCCAATCAACATTTTTTTTTTCCGTTCATTAAATGGTGCATAAAAAATTGGTTTGTTTTCGATACTTCTGTGCATAGCATT
Organism: Magallana angulata; assembly: GCF_025612915.1. Classification (NCBI taxonomy): domain Eukaryota; kingdom Metazoa; phylum Mollusca; class Bivalvia; order Ostreida; family Ostreidae; genus Magallana; species Magallana angulata. The sequence continues at coordinate 23,291,422 of NC_069112.1, forward strand.
GTTGTTACGTTTGTGCAATATGATTCACCAGTAAAATGGTGCAAATATTTTGTTAAAAACAAATACAAGATGTAAACAAAAAAACCCAGTGATTTGGTGTTTTGCAGTTTACACATTATAATCAATTGGTGATGTTAAAATGCTGGTTATGAATTATAACAACAATTAAACTGCATATCTGCAGTCGAAACCATCCCGCCCGATATATATATATATATATATATATATATATATATATATATATATATATATATATATACACAGACCCTGAAACGTACTACTACACCACACGCTTGCTGCACGCTCGCTAAACGGTTCACACGAAACGCTGAACGGTTTACACGAAACGCTGCACGCTTTGCCCGAAACGCTAAACGATTTACACGAAACGCTGAACGGTTTACACGAAACGATTTGCTCGCTTTTCACACGCTTTGGACACGCTTTTATCCTGATCGATTCGGGTGATCTCGGATTTTTACCCTGAATCTGTTTGTTAGAATTAATTTTAAGAAAACACGATATGATAGAAATTCTGATGTTAGAAACATTTATGTACATTAATATTGAATTGATTCATAAAATTAATTTGGTACTTATATTTAAAGCAAAAAATTATTTATTCACAGAATTAGCCAAAAATACTACCGGTACTTCTATAAATACATTTATTGCTCAAAAGAAATATCCATGATTCTTATTAGTGCTGTGAATAATAAAAAATCCAGAGAAAAAAGTAACCGTAACACCATATTCAATATCAAAAATAAAATCCGTATGATTACAAACTGAAATCGGGTTTTCAGTATTCGGCGGGATTTGTTTTTTCTTCTCATATTAGTATTTATATTGGTTTCAGAGAATACGATGTAAAAATACTAACAGTAAATAAACCTGTAATTATTTACATTGATAATTTTGAAAGTTATGTAAAATAAAATTAGTCACATAAGTTAGAAAAATGCTATGAAACAATCCGATTTTTTTATGTCGTATCATTCGCGTAAATAAATGTTCCGTACATAAAATCACAGAAAAAAATCAATCGATTAACAAGAAAGTTGTCATTACTATTTCAGATTTCGGAAAGAACAAAAAATAAAAATGATTTAAATTTTTGTCTCAATATTCGTATACATAACCGGCGCCCCGCATAACGGCGTACAATATATCTACATGTATCATAATCCATTTGAATTAAGTACCATGCATATAGATTCCCATAATAATTAATTGCATGTGTACATTTTAGGAAAAATTCAGTGTGTTAATTACTTGTTGTTTTCTGTTATCAGTGTTTAAATTATTAAAATAATAACTTGTAGATATACTTTTAATCGGGATTGAAGAATTTACTTCCCGCATTTCATAGAAGCGAACAGTATATTTTGTTTCTATGTTTACATTTAATTTTGTTCAAATTAATGTCAAATAATCTATCATTTAAATTGTGTGCATCAACAAATACCGATTTCGACTACCTTGAAGTCATTAAATTTCTATTGGCTATTGACAAAAGAAGAGACGCGTGACCATCCAATGAAAACGAATACACAGAGTTTGATTGACAGGTTCAGCCAGGTGCAGGTTTTACCCGATGTCCGAGGTTATGTGTGCTGGTTGTACACAGCCGAATAGTCTCAGTAACTAGTCTTCTTTCAATATGCGTACCTTTCTTTTAATTTGTTTGTTAAAAATTAATTCAATTTTCTAAAAAAATAAGTATTATAATATCATTTCTTATAGATTTTTTTCACGAGAATATCTACAATGGAGATTTGCCAATCACAAACAGTTTAAAGTAATGTTTAACACGAGCGCTATTTTGAAACAAATAAATTGTCAGAGAGTTCCGAATGAAATCTGATGCCCGAAACGCTGCACGCTTTGCCCGAAACGCTAAACGGTTTACACGAAACGCTTCACGATTCACACAAAACGCTAAACGGTTTACACGAAACGCTAAACGGTTTACATGAAACGTTTCTCACACGAAGGTCGCACGCTTTTTTGGTGTAGTAGTACGTTTCAGGGTCTGTGTATATATATATATATATATATATATATATATATATATATATATATATATATATATATATATTTAAATCACAAAAGTATTTTCTATATATATATATATATATATATATATATATATATATATATATATATATATATATATATAAATAAAAAGTTTTAATCAATATCTACAAGATCTGAAATTTTCACGAAAATCGGTCGAGTCGTCTTAAGAAATCGCTTGTACAAAACAAGCGTAAGAAAAAAAGCAATAAAAGGGAAAAAGAAACTAAGCAATAACAGTAAGGTCTTCCGTTTCCAACGTAACAAGGGCACCGCTAAGCGGAGCATTCCCTCGCGACACGAGTTATTGTGGGAGGAATGCATTATTTAGGAATATATAGTTTCATGTACGTAAATGAGGAGATCACATTCTACTATCCCTCCATTACTACAAAAACTACTGTTTCTTTACCTGTACTAGATCGGAATTCAAAAATATCAAGTTGGTGTTTTTTTTGAATTGTTGATTTGAACTTTCACTTTGGTTTCACAGAAGTGAAGCGGAAGTAGTTATTGTCAAGTCGTACATAAAACTTCTGTATAAAACTATGTTATTTTTACTATATATTAAAAAGGTACCATACCAAATACTTGTACGAAGTTTGATAAATATTTCGTGCAAGGGTATTTCTTTAAACTTGCTTCAAAGCTGAACACACATACACGCACAGCAGCAATGCTATATCCCCTTTGCAACAAGTTGCGCGAGGGGATAATAACAAACATTCAAACACACATTAAGCTATTAACTCTATTTATTCACCGTAACGTTGTTCTGTTACGCTACTTTCGCTCTGGGTGATTGATAACTCTTACTCAGAAATTTCGATTGATAACTCGTATACAAAGTTGATTATGACATTGATTTAATGAAATAATAATTTATAATAGTATAAATGGTTTGGAAAAACACATGCATTTTTTATTTGTTATTTACAGATTTTTTATTTGTTATTTTACAGAAGTGTGCAATCTATGTTAATTTTTTTTAGCTTTGAACGAATTTTGTCTTTATGTATGTCCCCTCCTTTACAATGATGTAATTTCATCTAAGTTTTAAAAATTTGAACAATTGATATGACATTGCATTTGTTTAATCTTTTACAATGAGGCATATTTGTGCAAAGGTTGAGGAAATTCTATTGGAAGGTTTTTTTTTTTTAATTTACTAGAAAATTGAAATGGAGTGCACACACACACATACATACATACATACATACACACATACCAACACACACACGCACGGTAGCAATGCTATTTTCCCTTCGCAACAAGTTGCGCGAGGGGATAATAAAAATAGGAGAAAAGAAACCTCAGAAAAACAATATGTTATTCCGTTGGAAACAGAAGACCTTAATTATGTCTATCGTTATCAAAGGGGAGACATATTGTTTTTGCCGATTTTCTTGTTCTTCTAATTTTTCTTCTTCATCCATTTTTTTTCCAGGCCGTAACTTAAATACCCTTTGACATTAAGACTTCAAACTTAAAACATAGACACATGGTATTGAGTAAAAGTCCACGGCACCAACATTTTTGACCTTGACCTATTCTTCACAAGGTCAAGCATTTTATAAAAACATATTGTCTGGGCCATAACACAAGACTCCTTCAACATACAGATTTTTAACTTTTATCACAGAGAGACGGTATATAACCTAGCTGAACCCTACCAAAATTTTTGACCTTGACCTAAGATCAAATTAGAAAAAAATTTCATTGTTCATCTCCTGAATATACTTTGGCAGAAGGACTTCAATTTTAGAACAAAGAACAATAATTATACACTGAGGTGTTCTACTGATTAATATTTGACATTTACCTTGTTTTTACTCAAAGTCAAATTAAGAAAAAAAAATAAAATTTTGTCTGGGTCGAAACTTAAATACCCTTTGACATTAAGACTTCAAATTTGGAACATAGGTAGATAATATTGAGAAAAAGTGCACGCCACCAAAATGTTTGACCTTAACTCTTGTTTGTTTTTAAGGTCAAGCGTTTTATAAAAAAAATATTGTCCGGACCATAACACAAGACTTCTTCAACATACAGACTTTAAACTTGTATAATTTTATTTCTGTTGTAACGCGCTTTCTGATTGGCTAAAATTGTATTGTAAAAAGACTGTTGCCTGCGGCATTGTAAGGCTAACGTCAAAACATATCAATACGCCTGGCGTTACGTTTGAATTTTGTATAATTTTAAGTCATTTTAAAGGTCAAATGACCTTTTTTTCTACATCGAAGAGTGAAAAATAAATAAATCATAAGCAATGAACTAAATATTTATTTGTTTCATACGATATAAAATGGTTTGGGGCAGTTTACGCCTTTTTTATAAACCGCTTCACGGTTTATAAAGCGTAAACTGCCTCAACCATTTTATATCGTATAAAACAAATAAATATTGAATTCATTCCTTAAATCATAAATAGATGGTATAAAATCTAGCTATATCCTACCAACAGATTTGACCTTGATCTAAAAAAGAATTTAAGGTTAAATTATAAACCAAACTCCATTGTTCATCCCCTGGATATACTTTGACAGAAGGACTTTAAAGAAAGAACAATAATAATACACTGAGGTGCTCTATTGATTAATATTCACAGGCTAAATGACCATCTTAAAGATAGCTAAAAGGTGTTTAAAGGTAGCTTAAAGACGATCTTTAAGCCACCTTTAAGCTTTATGTGTTGCTTAAAGGTGGCTTAAAGGCAGCTTAAAGACTATTTTTAAGCCACCATTAAGGACAACTTTTAGGTCCTTAATGTCCAAACTTCTTTAAGCTACCTTTAAGCTACCCTTAAGCCATTAAAAAATCTTTAATTCAATATTGTGCTTAACTTACCAACAAAATGTATTAACTTTAAGAAAGAAAAGTTATTAAAAACGGTTTTTGTTCTAGAAAATAAAATTTAAAAAAAAAAAAGGCCATGGCGAGAATTGAACCCGCGACCCTTTGTTTACTAGCATTATCACACTTCCTCTGCGCAACGGTAACTTACATATTTATGGGTGTTTTTTATATCCTATATCTCAGTGGATATTGAAGCAATGTATTGAATGTGTTTACTTGAAAAGATTTTGACAAACCATTTACAAACCATTCAGTTTGTAACAATCAATTATATCAAATTTATAAATTACATGCATGCATGTATTTAGAATGAAATATGGAACTTGGTCTTCAGTAAAAAAAAATATATTATACCTAAATGGCAACCGTTAGGCTCACTAGTAGGCCTTCTTAATTAATACATTTAAACCGAGTAGATATACGTTCATTTAATGTATAGCTATATATTTGCATATCCATTGTTCTTTCCCACAGTAAGCCCATACGGAGGAGCTGCATTCATTACTCTATATTTACATTTTCAACTGTCTTTGTCTGCGATAACATTACAAATCAATTTTGAACCCTAAAACCGAATAACATAAAAAAATATGAGTGACACAAAATGGGCGTGTCTTATAGCAAAACCGAAAAACGGTATTGGCTGCACGGCGCGCGTAGTAATACATTGCATGTGCTAAATAAAAAAAGTAGTGGTTTTGAAATGTTTTGTTTTCGCACACAAAATGAATGAAAATTAAAATGAGCATATAAGGTTACCATTTAAAATAAAATTTATAGAGAAATATCTTAATATGCAATTTAAACATTTTATATAAACGGCTCGTCTGCTGATGAATAGATTTCTTATAATGATCGTCTGCTGATCACTTCATTTTTTATTTCGATCGAATGCAGCCACCATGAACGACGATATATGGCGATTTTGAAGTATTTAGTGGGAATAATTATAATTGTGAAGCCCCGCCAGAATTAAAATTAGAAGGATTTAATTCTGATTTTGACAATTTTCTATCCGAAATGGTCGTTTCGGACATCGATATAACATTAACCAAACAGGCATTTGCCGATTTGAAAAAATCCGATGATCCCGGGTTGCCAGCCCCAGAAACGCCAACAAGTACTAGTTTTGCCAAGCTTTCCGACGACGAAATTAAAGGATTTCAGGAACTCACACAATCAATGGCTACAAAACAAAGCACCAAATGGGGTATAAAGATTCTTACAGGTACGCTACTTTTTTATAAAAAAGTTAATATAAGTAAACAGCAATTAAACGCAAACAAAAACAGCCCATATTATGCAGTTACTGTTTTTTTTTCAAATAACTGTCAAAACATGGATATCATTGTGCGTTTTCTATTACATGTACATATTGGCATATTGAAACGTTTGGAGTCCCTCTAGATCTGGCTGAGATTTGCGAGGAGGATCTGGTGAAAAAACTCAGTCGCTTTTACTGTGAAGCAAAACCCGAAAAAGGAGCATACCTCTGAATATCATAAAAATACAATGAAAGCAATCAGAGCCGCCATAAACAGGCATTTATCCGACATCGATCGAAATATAGACATTGTACACAATAAAGCATTTAAAACTGCAAATAAAAGTTTGACCGGTCTCATGAAGCATAGAATGATCACTGGAACTTCTCGCCCTACAACTCATAAGGAGATCATTCACAAATCAGATTTACAGAAAATTTCTGCTTACCTGGAGAGTGCATATTCTTCTCCAGTCAATCTGCGACTTGCAATGTGGTACATCATCGCGATACATTTTGTGTCTCGTGGTCTTGAATTCCATCATCAGCTTCGGGTAGATTCCTTCGATTTCAAAGTTGACGAAGAAGGCTCCATATATACTTGATTGAAGCATGAAACAAAACAAAAAAACTATCAAGGTGGCATTCACAAACTTGAAGCACTGAACGACAAAAGAATGTATGAAACTGGAAACGAAACTTGTCCTGTGAAGATGTTGAAGTTCTTCTTGTCTAAAACGGACCCAAATGCGTCTCATCTTTTCAATAAATGCGTTAAAGATGCCATTTCTTACCCGAAAGATTGCAACATATGGTACACAGCCGATCCCAGGAAAAAGCGATCATATGTTAATTTTCTTCCGGATATTTGCAAGGCCGCCGGGTGCAAACGTTACACAGCTCACTGTCTGAGAGCGACAGCAATTGAGGCCATGAACGACGCTGGATTTGAAGCAAGACACATCATGTACTTCTCCGGGCATCGTAACGAAGCTTCCATACGTAGCTATAATCGTGAACTGTTTTCTACCCAAAAAAAGTGCGAGTGCAACTTTATCTACAATAACCACCGCAAGTGTCAAAATAAATGATCCATCTGAAGATTCATATGTAATTTCCGGCCAACAATCACAGAATCTTCAAATCGTTCCCTATAATTCTGAAAATTCCAACTTACCTGTCAAAAATGAACTTAATTGTTCCACCATGTCCGACTCGAGCATTAAATCTGAAGTTTTGAATAACTCTAGCTTTGAGAACTGTTCCATTACCATCAAGTACAATCTCGACTGAGGTGTAGATCGACCGCCTTACCGCGCAGGAGGAAAGTACCTTCCGCTATAACGAAATAAACACTTTTTTTTATGAGTTGAAAAACAATGTGTAAGAGGTCTAACTATCCCATTTTGTAATAATGCGAGGTCATTTGAATTTTTTTATGCGTGTTGTTTCCGGTGGGGGGTGAAAAGGCCCGGGCTTGATTTTCAACCACATGTGTAACTTCGAGGTAAACAAAGTCTCGCGCCTTGCTGGATGCACGTGTGTATTTTGCTAGAAAATTGTAAATGAAGCGTTGTTTAAAAAGATGTCAAGAGGATTTTTTCCAGAAGTTCGTTTTGAATATTTAATCTGTATGTAAAGTTGTGCAATTTTGGTAAGAATATATAGTAAAATTTAATACTGTAGTGACACTTTAAGATTATCAGAGATTGCACCGACTCTAGCCCTCTGCTTTTAACCACTAAATTTGAACGTTGTATAACGTATACATGTATGTATATATAGCCCTGACTTTTTATCTCAGAATTTAAAGGATTCATACTTATACGCCAATCATTTCTTTAAACGTATACTTTGTTTCTGTACTGTTTACCGACAACTTTACAATTACAGCGCCTTTGAACTAATGTGTGCATATGGCACAAAATCCCGATCCCGATTCAGATAAACGTGTGCTAGCCTGGTTCCTTGAGCTACCCATTACGCACAGGAACCAGGCTAGCTCATGCGCAGACTGAATTTTCCCCATAGCATCCGGTTTAACCTCGCTTATATATTTTCTGCGTGGACCTCAGGGTCCACGCAATAAAAATGTTCCTAAATAAAACAAAAGTGTTTGATTTTTATACCATGATTTATGTACCTTACAGTTGGCGTACTATGATGTCATAAAGGTGTGACGTTATATACTATTAAATGACGTTATAGATTTAAACCAATATAGATACATCGTGTGTTTTTCTCCAACTCCCTAAATTTGATGTATTTAAAACATGTCTTTAATTAACATTTTAAAGGAATTACTGTTATAACATATCATTGATTTTGTTAACAAATCTATGTGAAGTAAAAAAAATACATTACACTCTGAACGTTTATTTTTTATGCAATAGCTAAATGTCAAGGTTTAGGCTAATGCAGGGAATTTGCGAGTGGTAAAATGCAATATAAGTAATAAACAACGATTAGCGCGCATCATGGAATATGCCAGCAGAGCAATTGCTATTCATAACGCCATGTTCACTAAATAACGTTGTTTATTTCTTTAAAAAAATGTAAGAAAGAAAATGAAATCATTTCTTTTATTAAATGCATTGAAACTTTTTGGTATTTGTTCAATTTCCCGGTTTTCATGATCGCGGCGCTGTTCCAGTGTGTTTAAATAATGTATACATGATTTTTAAACTATCAATACTATAACAAACAATATTACTAATTACCGGTGACGTATTTACTGCATGTGGCAATTGCAAATGATGTATACATGTACTTGTACATACAATGGTATGATGTACAAGGCCGGGTATGTGTCATAGTAACCCTTATACATATATTTAGATAATTAAATCTTATTTATGATCACCGGTACATTAATTAATTAGCCTCAAGATTTTACTCTTGCATACATGCATCGTTAATTTGTAGACGTAACATTTTTGAAACCCAGAGCTAGGAAATAATACTTTGTAAATAAATTACAAATGTAAATTAACTTTTATTCACTAGACTTATCGTATACTCGTACATACTAACATTTCAACGCCTTTAGAAACCCTGACGTGTATGGAGGGTAATCGTGTTCAAAAATCCAGACATGTAAACTTGTAAATCCGAATATGTAATCGTGTTGTTGTGTGAGTCTGAGTATGATTATGTGTAATTCTGATCGTGTAACCTATAAAACTCCGTAATGAACACTTTAGAGTTGACCCCGCAGGCCTTCAATCTAATTTTTCCTGCAGATGCTAATTGCAGCTGTAAAATATTGCTTGTTATTTACATGTAACTTGCCACTATAATACAAACTTTCTATTTGTAGTCTCTGCATTTGTATTTCCGTTTTCTGAAATATCATGGCTGACATGTTGCAAATCAACAAATGTAAAGTCTACAAGTTTGTCGAATTTTGACATGACCATATATGGAGACAGTGACGTCACCGATAGAAAAAGGCGCAGGTAAAGGCATGCCGTAATCGCCGGAATAGGGACGGAATAAATATAAAAAAATATAAGGATGGTCTATAATCATAATATCTCTGGATAACAACTTTTCTTAGAAAGTACTATTTTTCGGAAAGTTATCGATAAGAAAAACAAAGAATATAAAGACATATATTGGTTTTGAGATTATGATTAATATGAGACCAGGCACGTAGCATCGTTTTTGAAAGTGGGGGGCCAGACTCATCCAAAAAATCTTGACAAGCAAAAAAAAAAAAATGGAAGTTTAAAGTTTCCCAAAATCTTCAAAATCCTAATCCGGGGGGGGGGGGGGGGGGGAGGGGGGGGGGGGGGTTGGCGTACTATATACATTGGTACTTCGATTTCACTCCTCATTCCCTTATTTTCATATCAATTTTTTACATACTCCCGAAAAAGTGGGGGGGGGGGGAGTCCATGATAATTCCATTTTATATATGTAAATTTTAAAAAAATTTGTTGCTGCGAGAAAAAGTGGGGGGGGGGCAGCCCCCCCCCCCCCGGCCCCCCCTGATCCTACGTGCCTGGAGACATAAGAATTAGCGCCCTTTAAAAATTCGAAAGATAAGATTAACTGTCGTGAAATTAAAATGTTATTAATTATTTTTAAAAATGTTTCATTTTGCATTGTAAGCAAAATGTAGGGAAAAAAGCCTATCATGCGGGTGAAAATTAGCATTTTTTGAAATTTCAAGCAATTATTTCGGAATATGAGCATGACGTCCTGAATGTCGGTTCAATACAGACTCACTTTGTGAAATTGGTTGATAAAAAAATCCCGGAGAGCTATTATGATACAGCTTTACAGCCACTTGTGAACATGTACTGTTTGCCATAAGCAACTATAGTCTGTCCCAAGATATTTATGCAGCACATTTGGACGATTTTTTAATTAAAATACACATACCTGTGAAAGAAGTGCAATTGAAATAGATGAATGGGATAATTTCCAAGATAATTTCATTGACACATCTTTCACTTGGAAAAATTCACAGGAATAAAAACAGATTCCTTACGGAGATTTATAATGGGGAATGTTTACATCTTTTCTCCATTCGTAATACTGTCGGAATACATCGCACAATTTTTCAACGTTATCTTCCGGGCTTGCTGCAATACAAAATCTCCGTAGACATCACATTTTTAGCATTGTATTTAAACCTGATAAGCTAACAGGGGGTTTTCGACTGACAAATACATGTATAGCTACATACATTTTTCCGCAAAAAATTACCAAATCTTTGCAGGTCGTTTATTCTAACTAATTCAGAAAAATAGCAAGAGAAAAGCTGTCAATGTAACAGCAAACCGGGTTTTCTTTTGTGTGAACAGTATCCATATTATAATCCATTTGTCAAACCTGAATTGCATATGCAATATGCAATGTATTTGCCAAAAAATGACTACGTTCAACAGCTGATATTTTTTGACAAATTATTAGAAATCAAAATCCTAGCAATTTGCATACCTCTGATTTATGTAGAAGTGTTATGCAAAAGAACAATTTCCTATCTCAAAAACTGTACGAGGAGTTATCGGTAGAATAAGGGTACCTTTTTGGCAGCCACTCACCCGCCCGCCATTTTCACTTTTTCAATAATCGAAAAACCCGGTTAAAATTTCTCTCTAAAAATGTTTAGAATTCAGAAGCAATGAAGTTACAACGTGGGACCTCATGGCTGTCTCCGAACCTCATGCCGCTCAAAATATATTTACCCCCTTAAGAAATTTCTTGATCCGTCTCATTTCTAGAAAAGAGTACGCATTTACTTATATTTCAGTTTAAATTACATGTCAAATTATTTTATAGAAATAAGATATTATGCATTTCTTTTAACCCTTATCATACAATACCATGAGAATTATATTACAGAAATTAGCGCATTCGTCACATCGGCGACGATTTTTATGTGCATGACCCTCTTCCTGTTTGGTCCAGTTTCAATCATACCTAAAAAAAACATTCTAAAAATAATACCGGTATTTTCGATAGAAAATGGATAAGTGTCCTTCATTAAAAGCTTATTGCAACAGTTAGGCTGAATATTATGTTTATGATGTATCAATTCTGGCGATTACGGCATGCCGTTTCCCCGCAGCAAAGCAGTTGCCATATAAGGTCATGTCAAAATTCGACAAACTTGTAGACTTTACATTTGTCAATTTGTATTATGTCAGATGTGCTATTGCCGAGTCTGAAGATACAAATGCAGAAACTACGGATTGAAAGTGTGCAAAGTTGAAGGTTTAATTAACTGATGAAAGCAATAAAGCTGCGAATTGTGCATCATTCGAAGGAACTGAGTCAAATCTTACACGTGTTTATGCCCGAGTTTTATAGGTTACACGGTCAGAATTACACATATTCATACTCAGACTTACACACCAACACGATTACATATTCGGATTTACAAGTTTACATGTCTGGATTTTTGAACACGATTACCCTCCATAGACGTGCACCTGGGCACACGACACACCTGTTGTGTATATCTTGTATATTCTGTGTTAGTTCCAGGGGTTTTCTTAAGTTGGACAAACAATAGACTTTAATTAGATATACACAGACGAGCACCTGGGCACACAACACAACACTGTTGTGTATATCTTGTATATTCTGTGTTAGTTCCAGTGGTTTTCTTAAGGTCGGTAGCGGGTTTAACATTTTGCTCCCTCTGCGCAGGGTTTTGATCATTACTGTCGTAAAACGCAAATGTAAAGTAAAATGTTCAAATATACAGATTACCATGTAGCGTTTTTATGTTAAAAAAATGACTTATCAAAAAATTATATTTAGTGAAAAGAATCGTTAAAATAATGTCAGAAGTATTTTAATCATCTCGCCGCTTCTTCAAAACGACGTTATTGTCGTCGGAATCAACGTCTTACGATGACGTCAGTTGATACTCTGACGTAACAATTGACAAAAATAAACGTCGTGCACTTTCTATTGCAGCGTCAATAATTAAAATCAAAACTATAATTTGCAAAATAAAAACCTATACGCCGTCCTTCTACGTTCTGTGTGAGTGAAAAGGTTTTTTTCTTCTACTACAAAAAATTGAATTTGATTCGTAAACATCCTTTTTTTTATACATTTCTATATTATGTAAAATGGCTGGCACGGCACGTGTATAGGATCAAACTATGAGAGCGAATAGCATAAAAACCATCCGGTCAATTTCGTTTTAACTTGGCAAAATGTTAACTTATACTTAAACCTTTCATCGCTGAAAATTAAAAGAAAATCGTATGTTTGTAATTTTTTAAATATGAAATTGAAAATGAAAACCCTCATTTTCCAATAAAATCCTATATAGAATGTCGGTGATGAATCGGACATACGACCAAAATTTGATCGCGGCAAACAGATAAACTATCCGGTCAATTTACTTTATATTTTGCACATAGTTTTCTCATAAATTTGCATTTCACTGTAAAAAAATTAAAGGAAATCGTATGTTTGAAACATTCTCCCCCGAGACTCCTTAAGTTGGACAAACAATAGACTATAATTAGATATACACAAACGAGCAAAACTATGTCTAGACAAACAAAGCAGTAATATCCTGCCCGATATATAACAAAGGCAGTTGTACGGCGGCGTGGAAGGGCCAGATGAAAAAAAAAGTAATCTTATTCGTTCGGACGAATTAGCTATTTGTTCGGACGAATAAGTTATTTGTTAAGACGAATTAGGATTTGTTCGGACAAATAAGTTATTTGTTCGGACGAACTAGGATTTGTTCGGACGAATTAGCTATTTGCTCGGACGAATTAGGATTTGCTCGGACGAATTAGGATTTGTTCGGACGAAATAGCTATTTGTTCGGACAACTAAGTTATTTGTTCGGACGAATTAGGATTTGTTCGGACGAAATAGCTATTTGTTCGGACAAATAAGTTATTTGTTCGGAAGAATTAGGATTTGTTCGGACAAATTAGCTATTTGTTCGGACAAATAAGTTATTTGTTCGGACGAATTAGGATTTGTTCGGACAAATTAGTTATTTGTTCGGACGAATTAGGATTTGTTCGGACGAATTAGCTATTTGCTCGGACGAATTAGGATTTGCTCGGACGAATTAGGATTTGTTCGGACAACTAAGTTATTTGTTCGGACAACTAAGTTATTTGTTCGGACGAATTAGGATTTGTTCGGACGAATTGGCTTTATGTGGGTGTTATTTGTTCGGACAGATATGAAATTAGAACTCTTTTCTTTTGAAAACTCAAAAAGATGGCTCTGCATGAGAAGGTGCAATTTTACCATTCTCTTGGATTTAATCAAGATGAAATTCTACAATACTTATCAGGTCCCACCGTCACCAAAACTTTCAAATCACTCAACTTAGTCCTCAACTCAAATCCTTATAAGGATAGTGCATGGATTTGAGGTCAAACTCAGAATTGAGGCTGAGTATTAACTTGAGGAAAGTTGGTGACGGCGGGGCCAGAGCTTAATAATGTTGTTATGAGCAAAAGGACACTTAAAAGAGTATTTTCTTCCGCCCATTTGTACAGAAGAAAACACTACAGCGATTTGTTAGAAGTGGCTTTATTTCTCGAAGGAAAACTTGAAACAGCAGACAAGCTTCACGGGTACAAGTTAATGCACTTCAATGTATACAGTCTGGTTACACTGTGACCCAAGAAACTGTTAGACTTCTGCTCCAGATTATCGATCCACAGGGGGTACAACTACGGCGTCGAGGTAGATTAAGACGGCGGATATATTCTAATCCTGGTCCGGACTTCATGTGGCACATTGATTCTTGTGACAAACTTAAACCTTATGGTATCTGTATCAATGGCTGTATCGATGGGTTTTCTAGGCATATCATTTGGCTAGAGGCATATTCGACAAATAGTGATCCAGCTGTAATAGCAAGCTATTTTATGTCTGCCGTTGAATCTAGAGTGGGGTGTCCTAAGAGAATCAGAGCTGATATGGGGACATAAAATGGTCACATAGAAAATATGCACAAATTTTTAAGGTATGAAGACGTTGATGAATTTGCACAAAAAATGTTTTCTTTATGGCTCCAGTAACCATAACCTGAGAATAGAGGCTTGGTGGTCATACCTTAGAAGCCACCACGCTTAGTTTTGGATATCCTTTTCCCATGAAATGAAGGAAGAAGACCAATTCTGTGGCAACTTTCTCGACAAAAATTTGGCGCAAATCTGTTTTATGCAGTTAATACAGGTAAATAAGTAAACAATTGTTTTTACCCAAAGTTAAAAATAAATAAAAGATATAAATAAAATTTGGGTAAAATGACACAAATGTAGCACAAAATACATTTTTGTAGAGTAGAGCGTTAACACAGATATACATGTACATTTAACAACAATAGTGATAATGTACGGTGGATGAACATTACATACATTTATGTGTATGAGATCTTAATCATCTTCGCTAGCCAAGGGTTTTCGGTCCACTCTGCTCCCAATAAACGGGGAGCAAAGTGGACCGAAAACCCTTGGCTAGCGAAGATGGATCTTCATAGACCAGTGGATAAAGCGCTGGTACGGTACACCAGAGGCCCTTGGTTCAAGTTCCGGTCGAGACTTTACTTTTCACCACCTGTTACATTTGGCGTGCCAATGGGCGCTATTGTGAAGATATATTATCCATCATAGAAACAAATGGCAAAATCCATTGATGAAGGCTCACATACATGTATTTTTATTGCTGATGATAAATAATCATTTTAGTTAAGGTGACCTAAAATAAAAACGAAACGCTTATACAAGTTCACTTACACAATAATTTCTTTTACTTACAATTATGAAAATAAATATTTAATGATCTTTTGCCGACTGTTTCTAAAGATTCCGTAAGGAATACCTAGCTATGAATAACTGCAAAAAAAGAATACTAGAATATCCCGCAGACGAACACACTCGTTGTCTTTTGTATTGTCCTAGTTAAATGAAAAATGCGTGTCAAAGTAATTATACTAACATTCATACATGCGTATCGGTATTGTATAGCAATCCCCCCCCCCCCCCCATGGTAGCTTTTCTCCCCGGAAAACCTGCTATATAGTAGCATTCTACAATATGATATTGTTTCGATTTGGATACTTTTTGATAGTTTCAATTTGAAAATATATGCTATGACTATCAATAACCATTCAATTGTATTTTGCATGCTACACTGTATATTAAGAGAAAAATTCAAATTATCCTAATTTCAAAGATAGTCTGGTAATATATCCTGATTTTTTGGGCATCAACAGGTTTAAATGCAAATAAAAAAGAAATAATTTAGTGGGGAACATCGCCTGTTACCTATATATATTTAAAGCGTTGTGTTTCGTGCACGTGTGAGTTTTCAAGATTGTAAGATGGGATTATTTGCTCCCCAACTCGTACACATCTCTGATTGAGTTTTGAAAGTTACATTTTACCAATCAAAGTACAAAGAAAACATGTATATCAAATCCTTCAGTAAAAATGAAGAAGTATAGCGCCTTTTTCCATGCACTAGAATTTTGGCAACACCCATGTTTGAACGGAAAGTACCTGTCACTAAAAAAACCTGATTTTTCATAAATTCAGGAAACCTGCATCGCAAAATGAATATATAGAGCTCTGGGTATAAAGTCAGTTAATATTTTAAACCGTGATAACCGTTCAGAATAATGCACTGAATGTAAGTGTAAATAGAGTATATTGTGTTATTAGAGCTATGTTTATATTGATTGTGCGAATACTTAGAATTAAACAAGCTTTGCGAAAAAAATTCAGCAGATGAAATACATATAGTTTAAACTTTTTATTCTAACTTACGCTTTAAGTTAACAAAATCAAAATGACCTACGCGTTACCAAGCATACAACACACTTCTTCAAAGTATTTTCAATATTAATGTATGTGGTTATACATGAATGTTTTAGAAAAGACACTAATGGAAATATTCATCCAATTTTCAGTAAAAAGACCACGTTTATCTAAAATTAATTCAATGTAACGTATACTACGATACCTGTAGAACATAATTTTAATAGGATTTCTTTAATTTAAAGTGGTTCAAATACTCAAATATCCAACTTTTTATTGCATACTTCTGTAACTATTTCCTATATATCCCTGATTTTCCCTATAAAATTCAGAAACAAATTAATGATGCTGTGTGATATAATTAAATTAAGACTATCTTAAACTGGTAATTGTATAATTTGCGTTTCTTTAAATATAATTTAACGAAATATTGTATAACATTGAACACGTACAATGTATGATGTTTGTAAAAGGGCTACATGTATATGGTATACTAGTAGGCGACATCGTATATTAAGTACGTTTTACCTCTTTATAACTAATTATAATATTATTTTAGAAATGTATATTGCTTTTGATTCTGTTATGTTTATATTTGTTATCATCGGTATTTTAGGACGTACTTCAAGAAGTCGTGCACGATCGTGCCCCCCCCCCCATACTTGTACATGTATATTGTATGAATTTTTCAAAAACTTATTGCAGATCAGCATAATTGCAAATATTATTGCAAATAATCCCATCAAAACCCTCTGCCTTGCAGAAATATAAGAAACATGTACTTTTATTTTTTTTTCTCACGAATAACTGTAAAATAATCAGTTTAAAAAATCAAGTTCAATGGAACGATGAAATGAAAATAAAGCGTTAAAAAAGATCACCCCACCCTCAAATTTGAACCCAACTAAGTTGGCTTTTTATGTACGTTACACCGTTGAACCCACGGGTTTTCTTCACACTACATCGTTGAAATCAGTCTAATGTAGAGAAATTCAATGAGTATCCAAAAATTTCGCAAAATGTACATTTTCTTTGCCAATAGAAGTATGAATTAACTTTAGTTTGACAAATTTAGGGGGGCAACCCCCCCCCCCCCCTAAATGCGCCACCGACTGACCATATTGACACATCGAAACTGAACGCAGCGCAACGTGTTGTTTGTCTCCTCAAAGATTGATTCGGATCATCACAAGTATGGGGGGGGGGGGGCACGATTACATGCTGCTCTTATTAACGATGTAGTACAGTTCGATACGATGATACCGATTTAAAATTGTGCTGATCGCGGAAAACTTTTGACAGTTAAATTTTTTCTATGATAAACATGATTATAATGTGACCTTAAGATCTGATGCGATTACTCTACTATTAAGATCACGATTTCAATCGCACTGCGAATCGTGATTGCGGGAACGTAGCACAAAATAAGTAAAAGGCATTTAAGTGATGTAAAATGAATTATTTTGAAGGTTTTGGAGTGCATATGCATACACAGACTGAAAATCAAGCAACATTAAATTAAAAAAATGAGGAACACTTCCATAGATTACAGCAGTTGTATGACCTCCAGATATCATTAGTTAATCAGAAATTCTTCAAACCAGCTTCTTCTGTGATCATATAATTTTTTTCTCCTCATCCAAACTACATGTATTTTTGTAAAATCCCACCCCTCAAATCTAACTTATCTCTGACCCCCAAGGAAACATACAGTAACAAAAGGCCCATGGGCCACATCGCACACAACCTAAGCAACAATAAAAGCATGATAAAATCAGCTTAATGGAGACATAATACAAAATATCTGGACAATGTAGTATAATACATGTAGATATTCTTCTGTTTATAATCAAGTCCCTTTTCTTACAGGATGGTTTTATATTCATATCACATGTTGAGCATCGCAGTTCTCAACAAGATCCTAGACAATTGTTTATACATGGGATATACACCTAAATCAAACTCTGAACCCCTTGTGAGGCCCAAGAATCGTCCAGGGGCAAAAGTCTTAATAATTTTAAAGAATCACAAATTGGGAAAATACCATAACTTATTATATATATAATAACATTTCAGTTTTTGTGAATTAAAAATGTTTCCTTTGTAAAATTGGATCCCCATGTGGCCCCACCCTACTCCTCAAGATTTTTATTTTAACGAATTTGAATCTACACTACCCAATGTTGCTTTTACTAAAGTTACAGATTTTCTAAACAAATGGTTTTGTAGAAGATTTTTCTTCATATATTCCTATGTAAAAAATTTGTCTCCCTCCCCCCACCCCGTTGTGCCCCCACCATACCCTTGAGAAGATGTTGAAAATGTGAAAAGTTTACAGACAGACAGACGACAGACAAAATGTGATCAGAAAAAGCTCACTTAAGCTTTCAGCTCAGGTGAGCTAAAAAGAAACCCTTAAAATTTCCATGTCTTAGTTTATTTACCATACACAATAATTTCTTGCCTCTCTGTTCTATTGAAAAATATTTTCATTTTCAGATGTCTTTGTGATAACATTACGAATTAATTTTGAACCCTAAAACCCAATAACTTCATGAGCGACACAAAATGGGCGTTATAGCATAACCGAAAAAACAGTATTGGCTGCGCCACGTAGTAATACATGTAGCATGTGCAACATAAAAAAATAGTGGTTTAAAAGTGTACAAATTGGAAATAATATAAGTAATACGAAATCATTCTTTGAATATTATGAGATTATAATTTCGGTCAGAGCTTGGTCAAATCTATCATAAAGCCCGAAGAGCTTTATTTGATTTGAACACGCCCCGACCGAAATTATCACCTCATAATACTCAAGGAATGATTCCTTATTCCATAAAGATTTAAAAGGTTTTTTTCTAACGGTACATGTATGTCATTCTAAAAAGAACTTCGAACCAAATTTTATTCCCCAGGGGTCATGGTAGGAATAAACTTACAATATACAATATTTTTGGGCTTTTCTGGTGCAGAGGATTTTTAATTAAGAAAAACCATTTCAAGACACACATTTTTTTTTCTTCAAAAAAGCCAAAAATCTAACCGACTGATGGATGGGAAAGCCTAAACCGTTATATGGCCGTTCAAAATAGGGGATAGCTAAAAATTCAAAAGAACCCATTATATTTTAGACAGCACATGTACTTAAGCATATTGTTATGTATGACTCATAAAGAATCATAAAATAGAATGAAGAAAACTCAACAAATATTCAATACTTTAAATTTTTATAACGCTATGCTGATTTTGCATTTTCAAATAAAAAACAGTCTGTTTTAGCATTCACAGAACCATGAAATAAAATTCATTTAATAAAAATAATTGCATAGCTATTTCAACATTTCAGCAAAAATGAATAAAAACATTATATAACAGGTTTTCACATTTCAATTGAAGGTTATCAAAATCAAAGTTAAGTTTTAGGATACAAAATAATTTGATGTTATGCATCTCTTGAACATTCTTGTATTTCTTTATATATTAAGAACTTATAAAAAAGACAGGCCTTTTTTCCTTTCAAAATAGCAAAAATACATGATTTATTAGTTCCCTACCTACAAATGAAGAGCAAAATAGGACACAAATATCATATTTTTCATCACACATCATTATTATTGAAGAAGACGAGTTCTCTTTTTCAAAACAATAATAAAGGAACTCTATAAAATTAAACTGTACAACCCGCACAGGAGACCACTGTGATTACCTGAGCAACAACTCAAACTTAGTATCCCTCTACTTTCTTACTTAAGACTCCAAGAAAACTGCATCTTCAAATGCAAGAGTGAACAAAATTTCAACATAACCACTACATGCAATAAAGAAAATTTAAGCCCATTTAACACGAGTTAATTTTTTTTTAAACTCACCCCCCCCCCCCCCCAACCCCAAAGGTGACCTTCTTTGAGTACAGGAGTGTCATTGTTCTTAGAAATTGACATTTTGGGGGGAAATTCAAACAGTTCAACACTTTTAAGCAATGTTCATTTCCATGCAGTGGTCACTCTGGAGAATGTTGTCTAATTCATACCGAAACTCAATATAAGACAATATAAGTATGTACATGGTAACTTCAGAGTTGGTCCACATGTGTGAGCAATTGGACGTCTTCCTATTCCAATCAACTTGGTAAATGTTACCTCAATCTTTTCAACACAAAGAATATCAGTTCCTGTTAGAAAACGAAGCAATCTCTGGATTGATTTCTGACTTTCCTGTGCCTTAATATACTGTTTGAAGTATTGTAAACACTGATTTTCAGCAGGTGCTTGTGGGTTTGAACTTATCATCTTCAAAACCTTTCTGACTGATGGCCTCGTACATTTCAAGTAGATCAACTTCACTTGGAATTTGAACAATTATTTCATTACTACAAACTTCAGCCATTTTTTCTAAAGCATATTTTGGTTTTTGAATTAATTCTTTGTGTGCCATTTTCAAAAGTTCTTCTTGCATATTTTCGAATGTTGGGATTGTTTTACTTCCAAGTCGATCAAGCATGTCCAAGAAGTCTTCATTTTCATCTGCAGAAAGCTTTCGTTATATTGCAACTTTTACTAAATCTCTTTCTTATTTGCTTAGGTAAAGGAGAAAAGAATCAAGTAAAGTTTTTTCGCTTATGGAATGTTCTCCAAACAAGAGTGCCGTTACATATGCTGGAGTAAAATTCAGGGGGAAAATGTTGTGGTCTAAAAGACCTTTGACTAAAATTCTTCCAACAGATTTCCATTCCTCTACTTGCCACTGGGGATTAAGAGCAGGCACACGGAAGTCTTCTCCTTCTGCTACTCTCGAGAAGAAATCAGCCCAAAAAGAAGTGTAAACATCTCGTGAAACACCAGATTTATCTGCACCTGCCTCATTAATGAATGAAAACTGAATGGACTTTTTAATGATCTGTTGGCTCTTGAACATTTCAATAAGCTCCTCTAGTACTTTTATTCAGTGAACAATTGTGGTTAGTTTTTCCTCTGGAGGAGGAGATGGACTTCTTGGCATTACTTCTTCAATGGTAATTTCAACACCAGTATTAAAAAACGCTTCATTAAAACTGTCCATCAAAACTGGTAATGGTTCTTCTGTTCTGACAGTAGAGGTGCCAATCTCATGATTATCTGGAACTGGACATGTTAAAGTTAAAGACAATTTTTTGACCTCTTTGTAGGAGTTACGTCTGAATCTGGAAGGACGGGATCCCTTATGCTTTCTACATCACTAATTGTCTCCTCTATCTCAGGAAGCTTATTGTCACTTTCTGTTTCTAAGTCCTCTGATGATTTTTTTGTAAGTTCATCTTCTTTGTTTTCAGAACAGGCACCATTTTTGGTCTTGGTACAGAGATGGAAGCGTAACATACCCAGTTTTACTGTATCATACATTTCTGCAATTCAAATCTTATCCTCAAACTCTGTCTGCGCAAAATCTAAGACATTACATGAAACTGCTGTTAGCAAAATATTTTTCTTTGATTGACCATTTGGGAAAAATATTTCTTTTGCCACTTTTAAAATGTCTGCTTTTTTGCATCTCTCGGAAGTTCAATTTTACGGCTACCTCCACCGTTGGAACTTCGGACATGTTTTCCGTTGTGCATCCAACCTAATTCAATTTTTCTTCTTAATTTCTGTGCATTTTTGTTCCCTCGTAAATTAAAACTCCAGGTAGGACGATTGCTTCAAGCACCTGATTCATCACAGTTTCCCTTGGTCTGCAGTTTCATCTTACTTCTAAGTTTATCAAATAGAGCTGCTTTTCTTCCAGTGTCTGGCTTGGATAGACTTCTAAGATTGACTCGATCTCCACATGCAGGTATATATCTGCTCAATTCTGAATCATCCATATTCTGAACTGCAGAAACATCAATCTAAAATGACATACATTGGTATCAGTACTAAAAACAAACATTTTAAGGGTATTTTATATTGATAAGCAGTTCATACCTAGAGGTACTGTGAGCAAGCTCACAATTTCAGAAAAAAATATTTCATCGGGGCAGGCCATTTTCAGAGAGACAGGGATGAGAACCTAAAGATAATTTTATGTGGCCTGAGACAAGCAAGCTTTGTGTCAAATTTGAGCTTCTAATATTTCCATTAATACATGACATGACACAGATAGGAATTAAGCATTTTTGAAACAATGACCTTGAACTTCCCCAAATGACTTTGGGTCAAGGTCATGACACACCCTCAGGTTATAAGCAATCTTTATATGAAGTATGAACTTCAAATGTTTCTCCATAAGAAAGATATGGACCGGACACGAATTTTGCACTTTTTCTGCCAGTGACCTTGACCTTGCCCAAATGACCTTGTGTCAAGGTCATGACACACCCTTAGGTCATAAGCAATCTAAAGACAAGGGGGGAGGGGGCGTGTTGCTAACCTGAGCAACAATAGCCATAACTGTGATAAAAGTAGCTATATCTAGTCAAATACAAAATATCTGGAGAATTTAGTAAATCTTGTTAAAAAACTTGTGTCAATACATTAATGAAAAATTATTTTTTTGCAGATGTTACATATATTCCTATTCTGATTCAGATTTAATTTTTCACATCTTCAGAGACCCCAGCATTACTTTGGGGGTTATGGTTTGAACAACTTAAAATCTATTTAACAATATCAAAATATTGTTTAATAGATGCTTGCATATAAGAAATATCATGAATTACAACATTTAAGTTCTTGCGGCAAAGATCTTTTAAAAGATTTTTTTAATGTTAAATGTAATCCCCCATTGTGGTACAACCTTATCAAACTTGAATCTACACTTCTTTAAGATCCTTTCAAACAAGTTTCTGTTTTTCAAATTTCTGGCCAAATTGGTTTTTGAGACAAGATTTTTGAAAAAATGCAAACTTGTCAATAATTTCAAATTATCTCCTCTTGAAAAGAGTTGTTGGCCCTTAATTAATATAACAAACTTGAATTCCTTTTACCATCCAAGGATGATTTGTGCCAAGTTGAAATTGACCCTGTGGTTCTGGAGAAGATGTCGAAAATATAAAAAGGAACAAATGGACAAACAAACAAACAAACAGATGACGGACACAGGTGATCAGAAAAGTTCACTTGAACTGTCAGTTCAGGTGAACTTAAATATGTGATCTTCATGACGTCACTTGAACCTGTAAACTACATTGTATATTGTGCATGTTTTCACTACCTTTCAGCATAATGGTTATACTCTCTATATAACTATTATATTAGGGGACAGAAAATGAATAAAACTGCAAATATACCTTTGAGCAATATAATCCATTGTAGTTTTAAAGAAGCTGAAAATGTTGACACATGAAAGACAGCACATGAAAACAGACAACAGGAAAAAAGCTGTTAATATGACTGCAAACCGGGTTTTCTTTTGTGTGAACATATACAGTATCCATTATCCATTTGTCAACCCTGAATTGATAAACACTACCTATTCAGAGCAATGGGGGTACTCTATATATTATATGCAATTTTTTGCCAAAATATAACTAAGTTCAACAGGTGGTATTTTTTCATAAATTATCAAAAATCAAAATCCAAGTATTAAATATGCACATCTCTGATATATGTACAATTGATCTTTAAAACAACTCCCTAACTTGAAAACTGTAGGAGAAGTTATCTGTACAATAGGGATACAATTTAGGCAGTCGCCCTTCATTTTCTCATCCTTTCAATAATTTCCTTTGGAAAACCTGGTCAAAAATTGATTGCAATAGGTCACCTAGTTATAAACTATCAGGGCTTAAATTTGGACAATATGATTATAAAACAAGAGGTCCATGGGCCACATTGCTCACCTGAGCAACAATGGACATAATAAATTCAGCTTTATGAAGTCATATCCAAAATATCAGGACAATGAATGAGTAAAATAGATCCTGTAGTAAAAGATTTTCAAAGTTTTCTCCAGAAGTTCTTATGTTGAGCCCCTTTTGTAACTGATTTCATAGTTATACCACATATTGAGCAATGCCATTCTCAAAAAGATCTTGAACAACTGTTCTTATAAATATAAACCTACACCAAACTTTGAACCCCTTGTGTGGCCCAAGAATTATCCAGGCCCACTGTCTAAACAATTGAGAATCAACAAATGTCGATATGCTTGCATATTAGTAATACTATATACTATGTATTTTTGAGCATTCAAATTTTTTTCCTATGTAAACATTTGAACCCCCCCCCCCCAATTGTGGTATTATCCATTTTTATTTGATTTTTAGAGATTTTCCTCCATATATTACACTACCTGAAAATGCTTCCACACAAACTACGGCTTTTCCTCTTAATCAATTTATGAAAAGAAGATACATGTATTTCTTTACATTCCTATGTAAAAATTTGACCCCTCCCCCCATTGTGACCCAACTGTACCCCTGGAGATTATAATTTGAACAAACTTGAATCTACACTACCTGAGAATGCTTCCACAAAAGTTACAGCTTTTCTGCTTTTTTTTTTATTTTCGTAAAGAAGATATTTCCCTTTACATTCCTATGTAAAAATTGGCCCCCTCATTGTGGCCCAACCGCACTCCAAGGGATCATAATTTGAACTAACTTGAATCTTCACTACCTAAGGCTACTTCCATTAAAGTTACAGCTTTTCTGGTCAATTGGATTTTGAGAAGAAGATTTTAAAGATTTATTTCTCTATATGTATTCCTTTGTAAATACCCCCCCCCCCCCCAATTGTGGCCCCCACCGTAACCTGGTGATCATACTTTTAACAACTGGAATCTACATGTACACTACCTGAGGATGCTTCCACACAAGTTACAGCTTTTCTGACTGATTGATTTTTGAGAAGAAAATTTTAAAGATTTTTCTCTATATGTATTCCTAATGTAAAAATCAGACTCCATATTGTGGTCCCCCCTACCCCCCGGGGTCATGATTTTCACAACTTTGAATCTACACTACCTGAGAATGCTTCCTCATAAGTTTCAGCTTTCTTGGCCAAATGGTTCTTAAGAAAAAGATTTTTGAAAATTTCGTGAAATTCCTAATTATCTCCCCTTAATTTTCACAATTTTGAATCCCCTTGCCTAAGGATGCTTTGTGTCTAGTTTGGTCGAATTTTGCACTGTGCTTCTGGAGAAGATGGACAAAATGTGATCAGAAAAGCTCATCTAAGCTTTCAGTTCAGGAGAGCTTAAAAAAGATAGCTTTCTAAGTTTTATTTTTATTGTCTTTTGTGGACTTGTTCTAATCCTATTTATTTTTTTCAAAGAACTATATAAGGCCAAATAAAAAAATACCAGTGGTTCCGGTCACCCGACCGTCCCTATTTTATACCCCGACCCTAAACTTTTTTTTTTGCCAATTTTCAAATTTTTCCTGAATTTTCCGCCCACTTTCCGTCATCGGCTCCAATATTAGATTTAGTTTCAGCATTGGCATCTCCAATTAGTGTGGCAACATTTTGATTCTTATCAGTTGATTGAAAAGAAGAGATAAACCATGAACTGTTTGTACCTTGTGTACCTCACAATAAATAAATTAGGACCAACCTTGGGGTTGACATATACTTGATGCTTTTTCATCGGTAACTTCGTCGGAATTTTATTTGAAAGACATGTTTAAGTCGCCTTGTATTCTGAGTTCACAATCGAGTAAATTAAACCCAAAGGCACTAAATTGATAATTATGAATTCAAAAGGTGTTTTCACAGCCTCAGTTAACCCCTGTTACTTGCGACTGTCTTATATGTAGAGGTTATATATATACGGGTGATGCTTTTTGTCATACATTTTTGTTAAATGTGCAATTTTTTCAGGTTGCATGTGTACAAAATCGCCCTTTAGTGCAGTTATTATTTATAGTTCTCAGTTTTGAACTGTTCTGTTAAAACTATCATGATGCGCATGTTAATTTAAATTACTATAGTCTGTCCCAAGTTATTGCTTCCATCACTTTTTGATAATTTTTAATAAAAATACACATACCTGTGAAAAAAATGCTGTTGAAATCGATAAAAGGGTAAATATCCAAGATATTTTCATTGACAAATTATCATTTTTCACTCATAAAAGTTCATAGGAATGAAAGAAATTTTCTTATGGAGATTTATAATGGGAAATGTTTACAGCTTTTCTCCATTCGGAAGTACTTGGGACATCTCGCACAATTTTTCAACGTTATCATCCGGACTTAATCATGGCTGATGCAATGCAAAATTCCCGTAGACTTTCTATTTTGGGATGTGTATTGAAACCTGAAGCAGTAGAGGGGGCGTTTCAGAACAGATAATCTGGACATTTTTCATATTTATAGTGGATGAACGTAGTTTGAGCACAATGGTATTTACTATTATTGGAATATCATGCAAAAAGTGGTGGAAGCAAAAACTCGGGACATAGTATAAGTAGGGTGTTATTATTCCTTTTTGACAGCACATTCTCGTCATACCCCCTCCCCATCCCCTGTGTCGCTCAGATTTTGTTATAATACAGGAGTCCACGATTTTATCAATTAGTTGTTAATAAATGAGAAGCAGACTAATATTCCTACCACAAGGGACGCCCCCCCCCCATTCACCCCACATTCCCGGGTAATTTTTTCCTCATTTATTTTTTAAATTATATGTTGATGTATGCTACACTAAAAAAATCACAATTAACGCGAAATAAGCTATGTACAAAAAATGCATATACCACTGGTATAAAAAGAGAAGAAGGTTAGCAACTAGCAACTTCAGCAGACGCCATCTTGTAAAATTCAACACCTCGCTAGGAAATCCCAACATTATTTAACTGAAAAGAACTGACCGGCTGGAAGTGATGATCGCTGTATTTCCACAAATTAATAATAAATGAGATGCAATGCTATTTTGTGACTTTTCAATAAATCCTTTATCCTTTAAATTAATCCTTTAATTATTCACCGCACATTATCGTCATTTTGCAAAATGTCCCTAGGTCCTATGCACCACGTGCATGCAAGCTTGCATTCCTGATTCAGCGAATATGCATATGTACATAACTGTTATTGATAGATGAACTGTTACTTACTCGATCTCGCACATAAAATCAGTGACTTTTCTGAGATCATCAGACTCAAGTCTCACTACCGTGACTACAATCCGCAATATTGCACCGTCTTCTGCGCCTACTGTGTAAAAGCTAAAGCCCGTATGGCACATTGTTTTAATATGTACGTTCGTACAAAGAATGTATTTGTTCGGACAAATAAGTTATTTGTTCGAACGAATTAGGATTTGTTCGGACGAATTAGGATTTGTTCGGACGAATTAGATATTTGTTCGGACAAATAAGTTATTTGTTCGGACGAAATAGGATTTGTTCGGACGAATTAGGATTTGTTCGGACAAATAAGTTATTAATAGTGGTACATGTATGAGAGAAAGAGAGAGAGAGATGTCATAATCATGGATACATAAATGTGAAAAGTCTAATCAGTTTACATGATCATGCGCGGATCCAGAAAAAATTACCGAGGTGGGGGTGGGGGGTCTGAGAGATAATTTTGTTTGCTGGATGGGGGTCCAAAGCCCCCCGACCACCGGCTCTAGATCGGCGTATAGGTGTATGCCAACTCTAGGCAGCGCATGTTTTTTCTTTGGTAGCTTTAAGTTTTTTTTGCGTAATGCCAGAAGAAATGTTTCCAATAGTCATAATTATATGATTCCGCAGGTGGATTTTGATTGTCGATATTTATATTGAAAATGTAGTCATTCTCCTTTTTACTTGGGACACTGGACATACGAAATTATCTTTCGCCTTTACTTTATACATATACATGTACATACGATCAAAGTTAACTGATATGCTTCGTGGAATTGTAATAATCGCACAATTACTTAAGTGACTTATAAAACAAACTAAATTTTACTTATACTTTATAATATAAAGTCAGCAAAATAACCCAACATCCTAACTATAATATAAAAAATAATAAAAATAGAATTTAATGATAAAAATACTTATTGTCCATCAAATAGACCTCTGATGACGTATTTACATGTTAAAATTATCATATGGCTTTGTAAAGTTTTCCTTTATTTGGAATCTTAGGAGCGCAAATAAAAACGTTATCAATAATCATAATCATGATCATAACTGATTGAATCAAGTTCTGGGGAAAATTAAAATAATTGGAGGATTTGAGGTGAAATAAAAGCTTACAAAACAATTGACAATTTTATACAATATTTTCAAAAGGTTGTCTCTCATTTTTCTTAACTATTATTGAAAAATATTGTTTATGAATCATACTATCGAAAACATCCGACGCCTATTTTCATCGGTCGAATGCGGCATCCAGATTATTTATAGATAGAAACTGCATATGATGACGATTAACTGATTTTGTATCAACGACTTGTGATGCTATGTCTGATTTTAAAAATGATATAGATTCAAAGTTGACTAAAGAGACAACCATTAGGGTTAACATTAGTTTTAGACTATCGGAAACCCATGGCACCATGATAATATAACCCCAATCCTATAGATAGATAGAGTTTGAAAATTGAGCTTGACAGCAAAATATGTCAGATATTGCATACATGTCAGATAATATAACACCTATGTCTATATTATTAGCAATTTATCATTTGAAGGAAAGGGGTGGCTTGACCCCCACCCCCTTTCATCTACATCATTACCAGAGCAGATAGTCTAAATTACTCCTCATATAAACTAAAAACTTTTTGAATATTCGTCCGAACATATAGCTAATTTGTCCGAACAAATCCTAATTCGTCCGAACAAATACGTAATTCGTCCGAACAAATCCTAATTCGTCCGAACAAATAACTTATTCGTCCGAACAAAAAAATTATTCGTCCGAACAAATTCTAATTTGCCCGAACAAATAGCTAATTCGTCCGAACAAATCCTAATTGTCCGAACAAATAGCTTATTCGTCCGAACAAATAACTTATTCGTCCGAACAAATCCTAATTCGTCTGAACAAATCCTAATTCGTCCGAACAAATCCTAATTCGTCCGAACAAATAATTTATTCGTCCGAACAAATCCTAATTCGCCCGAAAAAATAACTTGTTCGCCCGAACAAATCTTAATTCGTCCGAACAAATCTTAATTCGTCCAAACAAATAACTTATTCGTCCGAACAAATCCTAATTCGTCCGAACAAATAACTTATTCGTCCGAACAAATAAGAATATTTATTTTTATACCCCCGCAAACGAAGTTTAGGGGGGTATATTGGTTTCAACCTGTCCGTCTGTCTGTCTGTCTGTCCGTCTGTCCGTCTGTCTGTAGACGCAACTTTGTCCCCCCTATAGAATTTTTTATTACTGCATGGAACAGTTTGAAAATTTGTACATATGTTGAACACCATCTGAAGATGTGCACCTGCAATTTTTTTTAAGATCAGACAAGATTTAATGATTTTATGACAGTTTTCATTTTCCTTATTCTATATATTGTACACTAATGTTGAAAAGTAAGGGAGGTAATCCTTACAGATTTTATTAATTAATTAATAGAAAACACTCTAAAATATATTTATATAAATACATCCAGATGGAGTTTTTTGTCTTAATGTCTTAATTAATAAAAAAAAGATTATTTTTTATAAGTATTCTATCAACTGACAATGCAAAGTTTTTGTTTGTCAATGATAAATTCTTAGGAGCTAATGAGAACATCAAAGACAAGTGTGGCTGAATTCATTTGTCCCAAGGGAGCCATTATCTGAGCCATGGTTCAGATGGAGCATGTGTTTAGGGGAAATTGATAATCTGTAAAATGGGTGATGGTTTTGGGGCTATTTTAAAACTGTTTCATGTAAACCAAAAGGTCTATCATTATAAGGAAATAAATAATATAATTATTAATAAAGAAGTTAAACTATTTTTAGAGGTTGTTTAAATTTATTTGTCAAGTAATTTGATGAAGTGACCCTATTGGGCATTAATTTAAATGAAATTCAAAATTACTGATATGATTGAAGTGTTTTGGCAATTTTAAAATTGTTTGTAATATTAAATTTTCTTTTTTACATATTTTTACATAGTATGGTAATTATGGTAATGTTTTGGGAGTTTATTAAATTTAACAAGCCCATCAAAGAAAATCATAGTCCTATGGGATCAATTTTCTGATTTGGAGTTCAATTGTGCCATAGGAGAAAGTGAGGAAAATTTGAAACAACTAATTGCATCTGTCAAGACTCTTATTAGAAAGATATTGAAAGTTTTATCAACAGAAGAGCATTGCTTGGCTACCGGTATTTCTATTCACTGCAAAGGGAGGGGTTTTTGTCATTTTGTTGGTTTTTCTTTAAATCAATTAAATTAAAAAAATATATCATCAAATACATACATTTGTAAATGTATTACTGTTATAGATATGTATTCACAGTGAAATTCTGACAATTTTGATTTTAATTTTTCTTTGTTAACTATTTTTTTTTTTTTACATTTCTAGAATTTTTTTTTGTATGTGTTCCAAACCTTAATTATTATTCAATTCAATTATTTGTCCCATTTGAAATTAGCCTAGCGGGGGTATTAGTCCCATTAGGACAGTTCTAGTTTCATCTGGCCCTTCCACGCCGCCGTACAGTTGAGAGTCTTTTCATCTTTAACATGTATCTAGCAGATCTAGAATTAGACCTAGAAATAATGAAAATTGAAAAAAAAAATACAAACCTTAAACCGATTATTAAATTGAATCATGCATTTTTAGTTCATTATCTTTATTTTCTTTAATAACTGGATGAACTGAGAGAGAGAGAGGAGAGAGAGAGAGAGAGAGAGAGAGAGAGAGAGATTTCACCGATTAATTTATAATAGGAAACAAAGTTAACATACTTTAATTAGTTTCATGCATAGATTAGGATACAGAGAATGCGCTCACCCCTACAATAATTTTGAAACCCAAAACAATTATAAAGAATTTTATAACGGCAATCTGTGTCTATCGGAGCGGTGTTGATGATAATGATCTGTGTTTATTGGAGCGACAATACAAACCGCCTGGAAAACCCCCCTCCCTTCCTTGGAAATTATATTATCACTCTGATGACCCCTTCCCATCCCTATAAAAGAGCTTTTGCATTTAATATATGTTTTTATTGTTCAGCTTGATCAAACTTGACTTAAAGGGAACTTAAAGATGGTTTAAAGACAACAATAGGAGCGTAAATGCCACTTAAAGATGCTTAAATGTGGCTTAAAGATGGCTTAGAGGTGACTTAAAGAAGTTTGGACATTAAGGACCTATAAGCTCAGCTTAAAGGTGACTTAAATGTGGCTTAAAGATTGTATATCCTTTAAGCCACCTTTAAGGACTTGCTTAAAGATTGTTTTTCGCCCTGTGATTTGACCTTTACCTTGTTTTCACTCAAGGTCAAATTTAGAAGAAAAAAACCAATACAATTTTCTCTGGGTCGTAACTTTAATACCCTTAAGCTTTGACATTCAGACTTCAAACTTTAAACATAGATAGATGGTATTGAGTGAGAATGCAAAGCAACATACTTTTTGACCTTGACCAATCTTGTGTCTCAAGGTAATTCGTTTTCGATAGATTATTGAACGAATCATATCATAAGATTCCTTAAGCATACAGAGTTTAAACTTGTATCACAGATAAATAGTAAGTAATCTAAATGGAAACTACCAAACGTTTCAACCTAGGCCTAATATTTTTTTCAAGGTCAAATTAGAAAAAAAAATTCTTTTTTATTTAAATATACTTGGACAAAAGGACTTCAAACTGTAAATAAGTAATAGCATGAGACATACTGTTGTAACTTTTTTCCCTTGACCCTTTTCCTAAATCAAGGTCAAATTAAGAAAAATAGTTTCATTTCTTTGCCAGATCAAAACTTCAAAATTCTTTGACAGAGAGACTTTAAACTAAAAACATAGGGGATCTAGCAAAAAAGTGAATCAAACCCAACTTTTTGACCTCAACCTTTTTGAATCTCGGGGTCAGTTATTATGTAAATATCCTTAAAATAATGACTTGTTTCATATATGGATTATATATAACATATAGCTGATATCATTCTTTTTCACTATTAAATTTGCCCTATTTTACAATTCTTGGGAAGAAGATGAGACTTTTTTTCAAGAAAAAAACCAATACCCACTAGTTCAAAGTTGTGAAAATTGTAACTCTTGGGGTGGGGGTTGGGGGACAAATATTTACATAAGGATATATAGAGATATATCTTTAACTCTCTTTCTATGAAAAAATTCTTAGAAAAGTTGTAACTTTAGTGAAAGCAATTTCAGATAGTGTAGATTCAAATGTGTTCAAATCAAATCTTTATGATAAGGGTTGGGTCACATTGGAGATTTAGTTGTACAAAAGAAGACATTTTAATCATTCACAAAATATGAAAAGTTATTATATATGCTTTTACTTATATGCAAGCATTTTGACATATAGCTGATTCTAAAAATTGTTTAAACTTTGGCCCCTGGAGGATTATTGGGCATCACAAGGGGTTCAGATTTTGATGTAGGTTTATATCCTGTATATATAAACAACTGTTTACGGCCTTGTTGAGAATGTGATATGACTATAAAATCATCCTTGTAACAAACTACAATTCGTTGTGTATAATTATAATTCCCCTTGGTTCACCCTTCCGGTTTATCCTTTGGAGAGCCCCTTGTTTTAATACTTTGACCCTTGGTAACCGTGGTAACATATCAATCCTGTGGGGAGCCCTTCGTTGATACCTTAAATAGTTGGTAAAAGTATGCACGGGTTGTACCCGGGAACATCAGCCGATTGACGTGGTCGTCATCCCGTCTAGTGCTCAGAGGCCTGTTTGAGAAAAGCATCAGGAATTTAAACAACTCTCTTTTTACGTTTAAACCATACGTGTTTGAATAGGTTTTCGGTAGTATGTTTTTCTTTTTGTTAATTTTATCAGGGTCTTTTCTGCCTTGTTTTGCTGTAAATCTCCCCGTCCCTACAGAACGTCAATACCTGTCAGGGAAAGAGGGTTCTACGGTGCTGAAATATTTCCGGTTCCTGTATTTATGAGTAGCCGTTTCCATTTTCATGGGATAATTTATAGAGACCGCTGTTCTACAGTGAGTGAGTGAACTACGGCGGCCCTTTCGACACATCTCTAAAACTACTAATGAATTTATACCCGAGGGTGATCCTCGCAGTTTTACCAATTTATTATCGTCAATGCAGATACGTGCTTTAACTTAACATTGTGAAAGTTTGATATTTATATAATTTGTGTCATTTGAAAACTCATATTCTGCATATTGAGTTTATTGAAAGAAACCTCCAATCAGCGTGGACCAGGCCATGGGTCATTTACATTACCAAAGAAAACTTTCGTCTAATGCAGCCTCGATAGACCCGTGCAGCATGTGAACTTTCTACTTCAACTTAGTTCTTGTGGTTGCCGATATACCTATACCTGACTGTAACCACGTGTTCACCTGAGGGTTCTTCAATACCACGTGCGCCGGAACCGGGCTGACTAAATAGACTTTATTTATTCATTTCTTTATTTAATTTGTATATTTTTGTTTGTTTGGTTTTTTTCTCGTTGAATTTTCTGTTTGATTGTATTTTATTTTTGTTATTAAATATTTTGTTAAAAATTTCAAACTTGTTCTGTTGATTTATGTAAGTTCATCAGGATGCATAATCACACATCCTCACAATCCTGTTTGAAAAGGGACTTGATGATAAATATAAGAATATCTAGAGGGAAAAAGATTTTATATACAGGATCAATATGTATTACACCACATTGTCCAGATATTTTGAATTATGACTCCATGAAGCTGATTTTATCATGCCTACCGTTGCTCATGTGAGCGATGTGGCCCATAAGTCTCTTGTTATACTAACAAGTGTACACATTATATATTTTAAAGTTTATTAGAAATAAAAATTGCCATTGCCTATGGGTTTGCTATCAAGTGAATGGATATTAATATTTAGTAAGATTGAACTATTATGATTTTGGATGTTACTTTCATGTGTAAAAAATAGATAAATTTGCACAATGAATGTACATTAAACATGTACTTTGTGTTGATATAGGTAGTCAAATGAAATTAAGGGAAGTAAACATGAAAAAATTAATTGTTGCTTAATAAATTTTAAAAGCCTTCTGAAACTTAAAAATGAGGTCTGCAACCTTTTTGTTTATTTCTATCATGAGATTTTATCAATTTAACAATCTCAGTGAAAGGTTTATGGAGGTCATCTTTTTTCCCCCAGCATTCATCTATTCTCTGACGTAGATAAGCCACAATGCTGCTGGTGACTGGGTCAATGTTAGAACTGTGCCAGTGTTTATACAGAGTTGATAAAAGTTACAAAGAAAAATGATGCCTGGATGTGAAGCAAAATTTTGTACTCTCATGAGCATAAGAGGACTTGGATTTAGTACTGTGACAATTAAAGGTCGGGCTCGGCTCGGAATGAATCAAGCTATTACGTAAACCGGACTTTATCGTTATGTATAATGATAGCTCCCGAGGGTAGTTCGGGTGCGTATTAGTATATAAGGCGCTGCTTAGCTGATAGTCGACAGTTTGCAGTTGAAGCTCCAAGTGGGAAGATCGAAGCAGAAGCGGTGAGGTTATAAAAATACCCTGGTATTACGTATACGGTGTCTAGTATACTGGTTAATAGGGGAATTATATTTAATTAAATTAATTATATTATTTCCACAATTTCTATTGAGATCTGTCTGTGTACAGGACAGATCTCTGGATCGGGACACATCCGAGACCCGCTCGCATAGGACAGGTGCCTACGGATACATACCTGCCCGGACACATACCCAGTCGCCCAAATTACATTTGTATGCCTTTTTAAATTAAGGATAGATAATCCTAAGACTAAATATCTGTATATATTGACTCGTACTTGTTAACAAATCATTTTAGTAAGTATTGCTTGATCGGTTTTTACATGTATATACATATATAAACATACAATCATTTTCTTAAATCATTGTCTTGATTACGGATCTACCCAAATCTACGGACCCAAACACGTTACATTAATTGGTGGCAGCTGCGGGATTTGGGTTAGATCTAATTGATTATTTTATTATATGCTTCTTTCACAATGTCTGGTCTACGGGCTGACATTACATACATAGAACGTCAAATTGAAAATCTCAGTAGAGAGATAGATGAGTCCATGCAATTTTTAGGTTTGCAGGAAAATGTATCTGGCATCTCGATGCCAAGACGAGTAACACGGACGAGTACACCGTTTACAGGGAGACCGGATAGGGCACTTGGTAATGTAAGCCACAGGGATGTAAGCAGAAGACAGAACTCTGCACAGAGTACAAGGGTAGATGCAAACGGCGAAAATCAGACGAGAGCAAAATCAAGGAATGTTGTTAAACCTGCTACTTATGAC
Organism: Magallana angulata; assembly: GCF_025612915.1. NCBI lineage: Eukaryota > Metazoa > Mollusca > Bivalvia > Ostreida > Ostreidae > Magallana > Magallana angulata. Next base: position 23,327,269 of record NC_069112.1, read on the forward strand.
GGTTCAGGCATGTGGAATGACTATTTATCTCATTTTGAGTCTGTATGTCTGTTAAATGAATGGACTGAGACGGAGAAGGGGTTGTATTTAGCTTCGTCTCTTAGAGGGTTAGCTCAAGGTGTGCTAGGTAATCAGCCAAGGGATGAGAGGCAAAACTATGCAAAACTGGTCAAGGCTTTGCAGGATAGGTTTGCGCCATTAAACCAGACAGAGTTATATCGGACTCAGCTTAGAGAAAGGAGACAGAGACCATCGGAGAGCTTACCGGAGATGGGTCAGGGGATAAGGCGGCTGGTGAACTTAGCCTATCCTACAGCTCCGGACGACGTTCGTGAGATCCTGGCCACAGAACAGTGTTTAGATGGACTGCATAACGCGGAGATGCGTCTGAAGATAAAACAGGCCAGACCTAACAGTCTAAATGACGCTATACAGAGAGCCGTTGAGCTTGAAGCGTTTTACAGAGCTGAGAGCCGTCGCACTGAGAGTGTAAGAAGCGTGGATCAAGAGGCTGGGTCTCGTCATGGTTCAAAGATAGATAAATTCATAGAGACAATGGAGAAAACTATGCAATATCTTCAAAAGGAAATAAAGGATATGAAACAATGGAAATTTCAAATGCAAAAGAAGGGACGTGATACAGGGCATACCAAAGACAAAACCAGGAATACTTATGCAAATAGTACAAGAAAGTGTTACAGGTGCGGATCTGACAAGCATTTGAAAAGAGATTGTCCCTCGAACTCGTCTAACCAGGCCCATCAGCCAGACCATAGTGTTAAGAAGATGAGTACGACAGAGCATAAGCCATGTGATCGGGCTCAAGGCAATGAATATAAGACAGGGGAAGAACACTCAAGAACCATCCACTCTATCAAGGAGTCGGGAGTCTATGTCACTGCCAAAATAAATGAGATGGATGTATACTTACTCATTGATACAGGTGCCACCGTTTCCTTGCTATCAAAGGTATGCTATGGGAACATACAAGGAAATAGCACTTGGCGCTTGGAAAAGGTTGACAGAGATGTACTGTCTGCCAACGGATCATCGGTAGGGATACACGGTAAAACATCTATCAGCCTTGCGCTGAATGGATCTATACTACAGGAAATGATTGTGGCTGATATATCTGTGGATTGAATCCTTGGTTTGGATTTCCTTGTGAAGCATAAGGCTATTATAAACATGCGTACACACAAAGTTGCTATATCGGGCATAGAACACCTTATTCAGTTAGAAGGCACGGCACAGGAATACAAGATTGCACTTATAAACAGGGTTGTAATACCCCCTAGATCTGAAATATTGGCAGAGGGCAAGATCTGTGCAGGACCGGATGGAGGGTTCCCGGTGAAAATTGGACTTATAGAGCCATCTGAAAAACTGATAAAATCAGATTCTGCTATGCTGGCTAGGTCCTTGGTTCGACGCCAGGAAAGAGTGCCACTCCGCCTTATGAATATGTCAGCAACTAACAGGACTATTCAGTCAGGAACAGTGGTCGGTAAGTTGTCTCCTGTCAGTGAGATGGAAGCAGTACAATGCTCTATAGGTGCTGCAAATTGTAACAAGGAAATACCAAAGCATTTACAAGAGCTGTTTTATAGCAGCACCAAAGTGTTTGGAAACCACGATAAGGGCAAAGCCAGAGACTTGCTTATCCGGTACTCAGATTTGTTCTCTGAGACTGATGAGGATGTCGGTCGAACCTCAGTGGTTCAGCACAAGATAGATACCGGAAACCAACCAGCTATCAAACAGGCACCAAGACGTCTGCCATTTCATATGCAGAAAGAAGTCGACGAACACGTTTCTGACATGCTAAAAAGGGGTATCATTGAGCCTTCATCGAGCGCTTGGTCGTCAGCAATCGTCTTGGTACAAAAGAGGGACGGGTCCAAAAGATTCTGTGTAGACTATAGGCGGTTAAATAGTGTGACAATGAAAGACGCCTATCCCTTACCCCGCATCGATGAGTCACTCAATCAGTTGAATGGTGCCAAGTGGTTCAGTACTCTCGATCTGAACGCAGGGTACTGGCAAGTTGAGCTGGACCCAAATGACAAGCCTAAGACAGCCTTCATGACCCGTCAAGGTTTGTTTGAGTTCAATGTGATGCCGTTTGGGCTCTGCAATGCCCCGGCAACATTCGAACGTCTGATGGAGACGGTGTTGTCAGGCTTACAATGGCAAGTATGCCTCATCTATTTGAATGATGTCATTGTGTATGGGAAAACATTTGAAGAAATGTTACACAACCTAGAACTGGTCTTTGAGAAGCTAAGAACAGCTGGTTTGAAGCTAAAGGCCAGGAAATGTACGCTCTTTTCAAAACAAGTCAAATACCTGGGGCATGTTATATCTGAAAAAGGGGTTGAGACGGATGCGGAAAAGGTTAAAGCCGTTAGGAAGTGGCCAGAGCCAGTAAACAAGACGCAAGTAAGGTCCTTTTTTGGCCTTTGCAGCTATTATAGAAAGTTCATTGCAAACTTTGCTGAAATAGCTCGCCCTCTGCATCGACTGACAGAAGCATCAGTTGCTTTCCAATGGACTAATGAATGCCAGGTAGCATTTGATGCATTGAAGACAAAGCTTACCTCAGCACCTATCCTCACACATCCCGATTTCAGTAAACCCTTCATCCTTGATACCGATGCGAGCCAAAATGCGATTGGTGCAGCCTTGTCATAGATCCAAAATAGACAAGAGAGGGTAGTAGCTTATGCCAGTAAGGTTCTCAGCAAGACGGAGAGAAGGTACTGTGTGACTAGGAAGGAACTCTTCACAGTAGTGACGTTTATAAAACATTTCAGGCATTTCTTGTATGGACGCAAGTTTCTTGTTAGGACGGATCACAGTTCCCTCCGGTGGTTGCTTAGGTTTAAGGATCCGGAAGGGCAATTGGCTCGATGGCTAGAGGTGATTTCGCCATATGATATGGAAATCGAGCATCGAGCGGGGCGATTACATGGAAATGCAGATGGGCTAAGTAGAGTTCCTTGTACCCAATGCGGATATTTTGATGATTGGGAGAAAGCAGATGTGCCTGAGGACTATGCCAGGATATTAAAGCATGAGGTCAAAAACACGAGCACCGCTTAATCGAAAACACTCGTAGAAATGCAAGATAAGAGTCGGGATATAAGACTTGTAAAGGATTGGATGGAGGATGGTAAGCGTCCAGACTACAGCGAAGTCACTGCTGAAAGTTACATAGTCAAGTCATTGTGGGCTCAATGGAGTAGATTGGTTCTGAAGGATGAATTGCTTTGTCGTATGTGGGAAGTTGAAGAAAGCAACAATACGACATACCAAATTGTTATGCCGCTCTCACAGCGAAGATTTATCTTGCAGCAGATGCACGATTCCAAGATCTCTGGTCATCTTGGGGTGACGAAGACATTGAACAAGATTAGGCAAGCTTATTACTGGCCAGGGTTGCAAAGCGATGTCCGGAGTTATGTTACTGGATGTGACCTATGTGCACGGAGAAAAGTTCCACTCAAGACAAAAAGAGGTCCAATGCAGCCTTTGCAAGTTGGTTACCCAATGGAGAGGATAGCAACAGATATCCTTGGGGAGTTCCCAGTCACAGATAAAGGGAATCGCTACATACTGGTGGTGTCAGATTATTTCACCAAATGGACAGAGGCCTTCCCAATGCCAAACATGGAGGCTCAAACTGTAGCAAGACTAATTGTAGAAGAAGTAATTTGTAGGTTTGGAGTCCCTGTCTTAATACACTCCGACCAAGGCCGCCAGTATGAGAGTCTCTTATTCAGGGAGGTGTGCCACCATTTGCAAATCCGAAAAACAAGAACCACACCATACCATCCTCAGTCTGATGGTATGGTAGAAAGGTACAAAACCTTAGCTACCATGCTAAGTAACTATGTAGACGATAATCATCGGGACTGGGATGAATGCAAACCTTTTGTAATGATGGCATATAGAGCGTCCCAGCATGAATCAACAGGATTCACACCAAACATGCTTATGCTGGGTAGAGAGTCTACCACGCCGTTAGATATCGTGTATGATATACCCTCATCTTGGAAACAGGTACCAAAGCATGACTGGGTCTGGGTTCTGCTTGATCGGATGGAACGGGCTCATCACTTGGTGAGGCGACATTCGGAGGGAGCGATTCTACGACAAAAACACTATCACGACATGAAGATGTCCTATGAACAATTCAAAAGTGGGGACTCAGTTTATGTGTACAGTTTATGTGTACTTTCCCCAAAGGAAAACTGGTTGTTCACCAAAGTTGACATCGTATTGGCGAGGACCATTCCAGGTCCTGGCAAAGATCTCCGAAGTCCTATACAAGGTCAACTGTGGACGCAATGGAAAGGAACATGGTTCATTGCGACAGGATGAAAGCCTGTAAAGCTCAAGTACTCAGAGGCGAGGATATCGAGCCAGAATCAAGTGACTCTGCAAAGGTTGAACTAAATGTGGAAGAACAGGATGATGACTTTGGTTCATCCTACAAAAAGGTTGAAGTCACAGACGAGTTGGTTGCTGGGAGCCGACCAAGACGCGAAAGGCGTACTCCAACTTGGTTACAAGATTATGTGCAGGACTAGAACCTGAATTTCAGAATTATCTATGTCATAAATTCTTGATTACAGAGCATGTATATCCATCATAGGACCAGTAGTCCTGCTATTGTTTTGTTTTTACTTGTTGCATAATAAAAAAATAAAAATTGAGACCATTTGTATAAGGTTAGTTTATTTTACATATTTTTCAGATTTACAATGGTAAATACTAAGGTGACCCCCAAGAAGCCTAAAGAGATATGTCCAGTGTGCTTCAAAGAAGTTGAAGGGAAAGATGCCTGGACAGCTCATGTTATAAAGTGTGCCGGCAGCATGTTGGTTTGTGAAAAATGTCGTGTGTCCTTTAAGAAAAAGGAATATTTGGCAAAACACATGAGATTGAAACATGCAGAGATCGGTCTGTCCAAGGAGTCTGAGAAAGACATTCCAGGCCCTAGCAGCTCACCGACGAATGCTACTGACAGTGAAAGTGACTGGGATGAAGATCCAGAGGTACGTTTGGAGGAGACTCCAAGAGACGAAGGACCTCAAACTGAAACCAATGACCTGCTGGCTGGACCTATTTACAGGAAACGCACTATGCCCAGCCCTGTGCAGGCTCCCAGAAATTTCATCTGCAGGACGGAAGTGCATCCTGTTCCAGGTGGCGTGACCGTTGAGACACAGACAGATACTGTTGTAAGTGGTATGGCAGACAAGAGTACCCAGACAGCTGGATACCGGAAGCGAGTAAAGGAGGTTACCATAACCAAGTATCACGAGAACGACAGAAGCGTAGAGAACATTGTGGAGAGAGAGAGGAGTTTTACAATATGTAAGAAAGTTGATTTTTGAAACTTTGTACAGAACTGTTCAGACAGGTAGTCTTTAATCCAAGATTCATCTTGACCTTATGTTATTTGTTGTATGTTTTAAAGACTGGAAGGGTGAACTTAGTTAAAGTTTCATTTGGTTCGGATACGTCTATCTATGCATCTATCATTTCATCATTGTTTTCATATTTCATGTTTTCTCCTCATTAAATTCTTTGTCATCAGCTTTTGATTGTTTTTCTCCTGCGAGGACGCATGAGGAATAGAGGCGTGGGTAATGTGACAATTAAAGGTCGGGCTCGGAAGAGTTGGGCTCGGAATGTATCAAGCTATTACGTAAACCGGACTTTATCGTTATGTATAATGATAGCTCCCGAGGGTAGTTCGGGTGCGTATTAGTACATAAGGCGCTGCTTAGCTGATAGTCGACAGTTTGCAGTTGAAACTCCAAGTGGGAAGATCGAAGCAGAAGCGGTGAGGTTATAAAATTACCCTGGTATTAAGTATACGATGTCTAGTATACTGGTTAATAGGGGAATTATATTTAATTAAATTAATTATATTATTTCCACAATTTCTATATTGAGATCTGTCTGTGTCTCTGGATCGGGACACATCCGAGACCCGCTCGCATAGGACAGGTGCCTACGGATACATACCTGCCCGGACACATACCCAGTCGCCCAAATTACATTTGTATGCCTTTTTAAATTAAGGATAGATAATCCTAAGACTAAATATCTGTATATACTGACTCGTACTTGTTAACAAATCATTTTAGTAATTATTGCTTGATCGGTTTTTATATACATATATAAACATACAATCATTTTCTTAAATCATTGTCTTGATTACGGATCTACCCAAATCTACGGACCCAAACACGTTACAGTACATTTCTATAAATGAACCTTAGGTAACTATATATGATTTGTGCAAAAACTGAATAGATAATTTTGTGAAATATGAGACCATCGCATTCCAGATGTTTGTACAGAAATGTGGCAGTCAGTGTTCACATAAATAAAATGCTGTTTGTAGATTTCAAATAAATATAAAAATGTAATTTCATTTTCTTTGTGGGGTTTCTTACCGTTACTTTTTATTTAAATGCTCTAGAAACATTTCTGCTTTGTTTTTATATTAGATTAAATCTTGATGATACCTATGCCGATTCGGTTTTTGCTGTCTTAAGAATAACGGAACCAAGACACATTTTAAAAATTAGAATGCTGAGCAATGCACCTTGTGTACTCATTTATGTATCACACATAATGTTCAAACTCATAACAACACATGCACATTAAGAATTTTCCGAGTGCAAGAAAAAACAGTAACACTGACCATTCTAGTGACATGTCTGGTGGGATCACTCTAAGATCCAAATTCTTCCTCCTAAATATGCCTTGATGTGAAGAAAATTGTGTGTACTGTCATGAGAAGACAAGGATTTAGTACATTTCTATAAATGAACCTCAGATACATGTATATATGATTTGTGAAAAAATGAATAGATAAATTAATTTGTAAAATATGAGACCATCGCATTCCAGATGTTTGTACGGAGATGTGGCAGTCAGTGTTTACATAAATAAAATGCTGTTTGTAGATTTCAATTTAAATTAATATAAAAATGTAATTTCATTTTCTTTGTGGCCATGGTCTCTTACCGTTACTTTTTATTTAGGCCTAAATGCCCTGGAAATATTTCTGATTTGTTTTTATCTTAGATCTTGATGATATATGTATACCGGTTCTGTTTATGCTGTCAGAAGAATAACAGGCCTGAGACACTTTTTAAAAGTCAGGATGCTGAGCAATGCACCTTGTGTGCTCATTAATGTAGCACACATAATGTTCAAACTCATAAACAAGAAATTCCCGAGTGCAAGAAAAACTAGGTCACAATAACACTGATCCACGGACATTCCATTCTAGTTACATGTCACATTAACTGCTGGTGGGAATGCATCATTCTGAGATCCAAAATCTTCCTCCATAAACACTGTTTCAAAATGACAACTCTTTGCATCCATTTCAAGTTTCAATTCACATTTTGATGATGGCATTTTATCTCTGTTACTAAACGTGTGTCAAAATGCAATGTGTCTCACTGACGTCAGCATCAGTGCTGCCCTCTCTTAGATGCTTAGTGATAACCCAGCAGGGAGATAATGATTTTAACAACATGGCAGCGCTCATGAATTGCAAGAATTAGGTATTCTAAGTGGTATATCTTCTTACTGAGGAAAGATGTGTCTAAATGGTTTTCCGGTATCATTATACACATCAAACAGGCAAATTTAAGCCCTGGATAAGTTGTTCATGTTCACTACTTTTAAGATGTAATGGTCCTAAAATTGAAATTAAAATTAAAATCAAGTTATTAACTTAAACCCTTTAAGAAGGATTGTGATACTATTTTTTCCATTTAAAAAAATAATTAGTGTTGCTTAATTCTGATAACGTTTTTGAATTTGTTACAAGGTTATTTAGAAAACTCATGGAGTTTTTGCTTTGACCAACCCAAAATGGTTTATACATGTACTAAATTTGTGAAGTTCACTTAGTTTCTTTGTTTTCAAAAAGTGTTGTAGGACAAGTCATTTCAAAATACATTTTCTTTTGTGCTTAAACTTTAAAAGAGGATAATTTGAATTAATAAGTTTTAATGGGCTTTAAAGAGAATTGGACACGATTTGAGCACAAAATTTTCATTTTTTTTTCAACTTTTATGTCTAAAATTGTTAATACAGATGTGTTCATTGCTTTGACAAAATTTGAAAGTCAAATATTGAGTTACAAAGTTACAAGCGAATAATAGAGGTTATAATTCTTTGTTTTGTAAACAAAACTCGAGTCCTGTTAATGTTGACTTATTTGTATAATTTTTTAATTAATGTTGCTGTTTATTGTGATGAAATCATTTTTAAACCCATTGAATCAGTCTATCTTTCCACAAGTTATTTTGATAAAGAAATGGCAATTTCTTTACTTTACTATGGTGGCATATCTCTGCCCCTTATGAGCAAGTTATTTTTGTATTAATTATGTCAACATGCAAGATTAAGATGTTGACATGCAAGATAGCTATGTCAACTAGTATACTTGTTGGTGACGTACCAATACAGATTAGTTCATCATTGATAATTTGAAATTGTTCGAATGTATGTATAAACAGCATTTGATTTTAAAAAAGTATTCCCCTTGCAAATTGTGTCCCCCTGATAACTGATGTCATTTCGTAGATTTTTCATTGTAAGAAACAGAGTCGCTGGGGATATTTCTTTCAAATAGAGTGATGTATAAAGCTTTACTATTTTCATTATTCTGAGTAGATCATACTCGACGTGGCTGGAAATATGTAAGAATAGTGGCCACATTCTAATTCAATGTGTTTTTGTGTACTCATAACCGTCTAACGGACCTGGAATGGAAGTGCCCAAGGACAAAATAATTTGTAAGCTAACCCCTACTACATATTACCACAGGTGCTTGTGGACTGGACCGTGCACTACCACCCCCCCCCTTTCTATTTTTTTTTCAATTTTTTTTTATTTCTTTTATTAATTATCGTTAACAACCCCTTATATATGTCTCCAGTCGAAAAATAAAGGAAATATCACGATTCGGTAGCATTTTATAATCACACTCGTTTCCCCTATATATATAAAGAGAGAAGGTAAGCAACTCCCGTTTGTTTACATTGAGGTACCACCTGGGAAATTCAAACGATTACTATATCAAAAATCGCTATACCTTTGGTGTCATATATTTTCTCACTTCCACACATATCCTTCTATCTGAAAACTTATATAAATTAGAACGCTGAACCGTAATCTATCCAATTAATAAACATTTGTCACTCGCGACCACGATATTTTGAAACGTTCCAAGTAGAAGCTACGGAAGTTAGCTGCACAGCGACATCTATGCTAAGAACGATAACTCTTTCCGTGTTCCGAATGTCATTGACTCAACGGTAACGCACGAGAGGCCCGAAAAAAAGTTCGGGAAAAGTTTTAGCGCAATGTTTAAGAAAATGGATGTAGATCAATTGTTTACTTTTCAAGCAGCAATAAATGGCCATAACTTGGTCATCACTGGCCAAGCTGGGACAGGAAAAACACACATAACAAAAGAAATTGTAAAACACATTAGGTATACTAAAAAAAAAAGAAGTATCAATAGTATGCTCTACAGGCATTGCAGCAACACTTTACCAGGATTTGAAAGCCCAGGCACTTCATAGGTGGGCTGGCATTGAAGACGGCAGATATTCAAATGCTGAAATTTTGCATTTAATTAATCATGATGAAAGATTTCAAACAGCTAAGAAACACATTCAATCAGTAAAAACACTTATTATAGATGAAGTTTCCATGATAAGTTCCAAAATTTTACAACAGGTCCAATACTTATGTAAAAATGTGCGAAAATCAAACAAAATTTTTGGCGGCATACAAATAATTTTAGGAAGCGATTTTTATCAACTTTCACCTGTTTCAAATGAATTATATGGCGATCTAGGCAAACATTGTTTTATGCTGCCATGGTTTGATGAATTTTTTACCCATAAAATTATTTTAAATATCATCCATCGCAAAGACGAACCAAATCTTATAAAATGTGTAAATGAATTAGAAATCGGTACTCCATCAGATGAAACAGTGGCGTTTTTGAACTCTTTAGACAGACCTTTGGAAAATGAAGATGACTGTGTACATTTATTTGCAAGAAATTTTGATGTGGACATGTTAAATTATACAAAACTGCAACAAATTCCAGGTGAATTAAAGATTTATTAATCAAAAGATGAAGGCACTGAATACTATTTGAACCGGTTTCCTGTCTCCAAAAATTTGGGACTCAAGATTGGCTGTCCAGTAATGATAACTAAGAATTTAAATGAACACTTAGTCAATGGGATCTGTGGAACTCTAACTAACTTGAATGAGGACTCTATCGATGTAAAATTCGAAATAAAAGACAAGATGCATACTGTCAATATTGTACCTGCAACATTTACCACTTATGATCCTGTTGATAAGATTGTGCTTGCTACACGAATACAGCTTCCAATAAAGGTGGCTTATGCTTTCACAATACACAAGTCACAGGGCATGACATTGAAAAATTTCATTGTTAACTGTCAGTCTTGCTTTCAACCAGGACAACTAGGTGTTGCAGTAGGGCGAGCTGTTTCTGTTGCTGGATTAAAAATTCTGAATTTCAATAAAAGTCTTTGCAGAAAACATTCAAACAGTGTAAACCAATTTTATACAGATTTCACACCTGGTGAATTAAAGTTTGATTTATCATGCTGCAGAAATAAAAATAAAATTGACAACAGAATTCAAGAAAATTCAGATACTGACACAGGGTCTGAAATTGAGAATACAGATATTTCTGCTCATGATGTTAAATTTATTGATGAGGATTCTGATTTTTCAAATTCTGAAATTGATAAACTTGAATATTTGGAAAACATTGTTGACAATTCAAGCTGCAGAGTGTTTCAGTTGCAATCACTTACTGCATTGGAAAATGTTTCTTTGGAATTTATGGATACTCCATTTGAAAAACAAATAACTGACTTTAAGCAAAGCATCATCAGTAATTACAAGTGTTTTGATGACTGGTTTGCAAAGCAGTCTTCACTTATAGATGACATCAGACTGCTATGTTTTCCTGAAGAAGAGAAAAACTTTTCACAGAAGCACAGAAATGAATTTTTTATCAAATTCAATAAGTACATGAACTCAAAAGAATTTGAAAATGGCACTATGAACCTATTGAACTCATATAACCAGGATGTGAAGGGACCTGCTTTGCGATTATTGACATCAGTTTTATTTTACCTTGAAAGAAGCTTCTTCCAGACTTTGTGTACTCATCTTCAGTTAACTTCCCCAGAACCTCTGACAAAACCTGCTACTGATAAAACCTTGGACACTGCAGGCAAAGGTAAAATAAGATATGTCAGTGGATATGTCATAGCTAAATTAAAGCACAGCCTGTCTGGAAAAATAAAGAACTCTTTATATGTGAAAGGAAAACAGCAACAGTTGAAGTACCATCAGAATCAAATGGATATATTGAATTCCTTATGTGCATTATATGATGAGTTACAAATTTCCTCTTGTGATCCAGACACTCTCCATGAGATAAAACGGAAACAAAATCAAAGAGAAGGACTAACAAACATACCTGATTTGGCGTTTAATTTCTTCCAAAAACTTGACATTCTTTGTCGCAAAAGGCTGACACATGAAAACTTAGTTACTGTTGGAAAAACCATGTTTACAGTAGTTAAAGAGGAACTTCTTCGTGATCCTGACTTATATCAATCATGGCTGGAGTGTGTTTCAGACTCTTTCAAAACTGCACCACAGAGTGAACAGAGACATAGCATTGAAGAACTAATGTTTTTCCTGGTGATGGCAAGTGAAAATGTTTTAGACTTATTTAAATCAGTAGTCAATCTATTTCTGAAAGTGAGCTTTAGTCAATTTAGAAGAGATTATCTTGCATTTTTGAAAAAAGAAAAGGGAAAAGCCTTGCGAAAAAAGGTAATGGAAAAATCAAAAAAGGTAGTAAAAAGTTTCAACATGAAATTCTACAATGAGGACAAATCAGTAAATAAACAAGGATCTATTTTAAGATTTTAAAAAGTGAACTTGTGCAGAATGATAAGTATTTGAATGACTGCTCTTTTGCAAAAAAAGAACTGTTATTGCTATGCAAAGACTTTAAAATTAAGATTTCTGCACAGAAGAGAAAAGATGAAATAGCTGGCTTAATTTAAAAAACAATCTTGAGTAGTGATATTGCTTACATACCTGAGGAATCAAATACACTTGACGCTGAAGAACCTGGACCAAGTGGGACGACTACAAGGCCTTTGTGTTCTGTGTCCGTTCCTTCAGGACAGCCTGAAAAAGAAATAAGAACTGAAAAAAGGCAATCAAAAAGAAAAGGAAAGGGAAGAGGGAAAAAAAGAAAGACTTAAGAAGATTCTAATGATAAATGTTCAGTGTGCAATAAATCAGCTTTGGAAGGAGAATTTTGGATATGTTGTGATTATTGTTCCCTATGGTATCATAGAGATTTTGTACATCTACAAGATGAACAGGAGTGGTTGAGACTTACAGAATCAGGAGATCCCTTTTCCTGTCCTATGTGCATTTAATTTTTTTAGGAACAGTAATTTTGTCTTTAGATTGAATAAAATGATCACTAATAATCCATGCAGTGACCTAGTGATACTATATTTTATAAATAAGATGATATTTTGAGTTTGAATATAATTACAATTTCTGTGATATTATGATTTTCTAAATGAAATCACTTAGAAACATATAATCATCTTTCTTATTACAGTAAATTTAAGAAAAAAATATACCTTTTGTGGAAATTGATGATGATGATCACCTGCAATCTGTGCAGCCTCTCCACCAGTGTTTGATTTTCTTGAAATTGGTGCTTGTCCTAGTATAACAGAATTAATGGAGTAGCAATAGCCAAGGTATGTTGGATTGGTATTTGCACCATTATGTAGTGTTCTTTGTTGACAAAATATGTTTTCTATAACATCACTGTTTAATCTGCATGGAATAATAGAAGCACTTTGTTTTTTCAGTTTATGCATACATATCTCCTCAAATCCCAGAATACTGGAAATTATGTTTTGTCTTGTCTGGTGTGATATCAAATATGTTTCCTTCCTTTTTACACTTTGATCTGCCATAATTTGCTTCTCCCAGTTTATGAAAAAGTCCATTGCATCATGATTCTGTTTAAGTCTATCATCACTAGAATCAACAATTCGTCTTTTGTCTCTGAAATTTTTAATTTAAACACTTGTGTTTTTCAACAGTTCCATAGTGGCAGTCAACTCAGCTCCTGCTCCACCAAGACTCTTTTGCTACTTCCCCATGAGATGAAGCATGTCAGCATTCAGTACCTCTTCCGCCAGATGATTACGCATTTTTGCTTCGGATGTTAAGAATAGATGTTCTTGAGACAGTTTATGGTGAATGGGGAAAGGGTGAGAGGAGATGTCCCACAAATATGCGCGTGTAAAATGGTTCCATTCAATAAACTGGTCTGCTAATTTCAGATGACGTTTGCAATGAGCTTCTTTTCCACTTTTTGAGATGTTGTTTCTTACTTTTTATAAAACATGAGAAAAATCCATTATTAAAACAACTTCTTCTTCAGGATTATAAAGGTTTCTAAATGAGCAAGTTTTTGGATTAATAGACTTAAACTCTGGCAATAAAAGTTTAAAGAGATCTCTGTTGGTCTGTGCTCCATCTGTGCTGATGTACTGAATTTTAAAGCCGAAATTTAATAACATATTAACAGATTGCCACATTAATAAATACAGTTCATGACCAGATGCAGTGTCAGTTGGAAAATGAGCAAATGGGAATCTGAATCCAGTTGAGCTTAAGAACACAAGCTGAAGGACATGAGTAGCCAGAATTCTTTCATTTTTGTTTGATTTTAGTTTTTGAAAAATGACTGATTCTGGTAACAGTTCTGTAAATTCAATTAGTTTAATTTTTTTGTCTCTCTTTTTAAATTGCAAATCTGGTTGAATTGACATTTCATCAATTATTAACCCCCCTTCAAGACCTTCAGGTAAAACATTTTTAACTTTTGCTTCATTTGACATCCAATGAAGAATGTCTTTATTGATGCCTGCTTCTTGTTTAATTGAATTTTTAAAGTTTTGAAGCAGTTTTTCGGATGGTAGAATTAGAAATTTACTATTTCTTAATTCACCGTAGCCCCTTAGCTCCTGCACCATAGTGTCAGGCAAAGGCGGATGATATCTCTATCCCACCGTCTACCATGGGGATTTCTGTCGAGAGCCATTTTTTGAGAAAGAAGAAATGTTTTTATTTTTTCACTGCAGTTGGGAAAAACAGATAATAACACTTTTGACATATCTTCATTGTCTCCTTGACATAATAACAATGTTTGATTACCATGATTATTTATAAAATCATTCGGAACATTTTCTTGGAAATTGTGGGGTTGTTTTAAAACATCTACATCAATATTTTCTTTGTCTGCAGACTCTCGTTCATGTTGCTTTGTCTTCTTTTCTAGGTTTTGACAATAGTGTGAGGAGGACTTTGCAATTTGTACTTAAGTTTAGGGACAAGGTCCAAAAATTTCATGTACTGGACTCCTGCAACAATATGCATTTGGAATGGATATGTTGGCTCCTCCAATTCTTTCTGACGCCGCTACTGTAGCTCCTTTAATACTTGAAACACCAGAACTCAACAATTTAAGAAAAAAATAAAATAATGACCGATACAAAAAGGCAGTTAAAATTATTCGAAGATCGTTTGGGGGTGGATATGAATATTGCCGACAGCCAGTGGTTGATTGAGTGAAGGGGGGAATGCTGAATATGCATTTCCTAATTTAAGACCTATAGGGTTGTGAATGCCATCGCACAGAGCATTGTGGGGTCTGCTCCAATAGGCACTGCTCTGCAAGTACTGCAGCTGCCCCTATCCTGAATGAATCAGATTTGTAATACTAACTATGGAATCCCAAAACTTGTATGGCTTTTTACCACTACCTATTGAAAACTGATAACGGGTTAGTAGTTAACCGTGAAAATATAGGGCCTGTAACGTTTGGTAGAATTGTGAATACGTTTTCATTAATTTGACCGGACAAAATAAGGTGTCAATAGCGTTGATGCACAAAAGGGGTTTCCTTGCCCAATTCATTAGTCTTGAAGTATTTGATAAGTAGACTGATAATAAAATGTTGGATTGAAATGTTCTGAACTTGAATAATTTTATCGGGCAAGTTATCATTGATTATGCAAATACCCATTCTTTTAATAGTGCAAAATATGTTAACGTAAACGCAGCAGAAAACAATGAAGTTTCATAAATATCACGACATACCCCAAATAATGTATGAAGGATTTGTTGGAAAATGTCTAGTGTTACGGGCATGCGATCATCCTTGTTGTTGATTTGCCTTTTCATCCTATCTAATACTTTACCAACGAAGAAATATGCCGTTGGGTCACCATTTCCTAATTCTTTACATTTAAATGCTGTTGCAAACATATTTATAAGCCCTATCAGTTGGCTTACAGCCTGGTATGGACAAGTGAGCTATTAACATTTAAATGTTATTTAATGGTGGTGTCAAAATGATAGACAACTGTTGATTTGATCCTAACTGCTCGAACGGCGGAAGCTTTGGTAGTGCTACTGGCAAGTGAAGAAATGCGAAAGTGGTATATCATATCGTGTACCTAGTAGTGTATCAGCCCTGATAAAGTGTTTTAGACTAGGTGAGATAGCAACCGGAAGTGTGGCGATACTGGGTAAGGCGATAATTCTGTGTCTCAGCCCGTCTTGAAGGAGATGTTTGCCCCCCCCCCCCCCCGCCACAATTTAAAATCGTTAACGGGATATGGTCACGAGTTTGATCAAATTATCTGTTCTTTATAAAATCTACAATGCTTTAGGAACGCATTTCTAATGATCAAATGCAACTTTAGAGTCAGTCGTAGAGTTATAAGCAAGATACAGGGCTCGCAATTCCTTGTCATGTAAACAAGGCTCCTGTCTTATCTTGTTTACATTGGTTCAATATACAAGTATCAATTTTTTTTCAAGCTGATTTGTCTATATTCTGGTTTTATGGATAACTAAACAGTTTCTAGCGAGTAACACATTATTAAAGATATAAAACTAGAGTTATTAATTCAACATCCAGAATGTAAACAAAAGTTTGTTAATAGAGCTCGCTTATAACTCAACGAATGCCACTTGAATTGTGATTGCCTATTTAAAATGCCTCACTAAAGTATTGTTAATATTAAAATCGGAAAAAGTTATTTGACCCAAATCAAAAATAACAAGAGATGTTTGTGAAACACTTATGCCCCCCACCTTGGAAACATCCACAAAGAAAATGAACGTAAACTGCAAATAACTGGAATTTTTCTAAGTCCAAGGAGTATAACTCTGCCGAAAATTGCTCTATCATACCCAAAATCACACTTGACCTAGACAGTATTTAAAAAAAACCTGTATACCAAATTTCATATCAATATGTGCACCCTCTGCAAAGAAAATTAGCGGAAACTGCAATTAAGTGGAATGTTTCTATGTTCAAGAGCCATTGCTCCGTTGAAAATTGCTCCATCGTACCCAATATCGAACTTGATCAAGATATTATCATGATAAACCTGTATACTAAATTTCATTTTAATACGTTCATCCTCTGCGAAGAAAATGAGCGGAAACTGCAAATAACTGGATTTTTCTACGTCCAAGGGCCATAACTCTGACAAAAATTGCTCGATTGTACCCAATATCGAATTTGACCAAGATATGATCATGATAAACCTGTATACTAAATTTCATTCAAATATATTCATCCTCGTCAAAGACAATGAGCGGAAACTGCAATTAACTGGAATTTTTCTAGGTCCAAGAGCCATAACTCTGTCGATAACTGCTCGATCGTACCCAATATCGAACTTGACCTAGCTATTATCATGATGAACCTGTATACCAAATTTCATTTTGATATGTTTATCCTCTGTGAAGAAAATGAATGGAAACTGTTGGTGGTCCGACCGACCGACAGACAGCAGCAAAGCAATATGCCCTCCCTTCTTCGAAGAATTTTTATCAATTTATAAAAAAAAATTGAAACAGCATTAAATGCTGCACATTTATAACTCTACGCTTTTCATCTGAATTATTTTGTAATTTTTTCATTCAACGTCAATAATCTGCTTAAAGCTATGTAGTGTTTATTTATGTCGTCACGTGGCGTAAGAACACACAGTGGAATATCAAAAATGTATCCCATGAGTGATATCTACCGCATATTGAGATAAACATATGACAAAAATTAACATTTCATTTTTGAGTTTATTGTTTATAAATTCTTAATAAAAAATGAAACAACATTAAATGCTTCTCATTTATAACTGTACACTTTTCGAATCAATTGTTTCGTTACTTTTTCATTCTAAGTCAATCACCCGCCTGAAGCTACGTAATGTTTAATTATGACGTCACGTGGCGTAAGAAGACACAGTGGAATATCAAAAATTTATCCCATGAGTGATAGCCACCGCATATTGAGATTAAGATGTGATAAAATCAAATCTTCATTAATCAATATCAAAATACCACTTCAAAAAGACAAATTATTAATTTTTAAACAAAATGTTTTGCTTACGGGGGGGGGGGGGGGGTTCTTAAAAAATTTCATTGAAATCTGACTGTACAATGAATGAGAAGAATATTATTTAGCAGCCGATATGTGCATAAAAACTTAATAATCCTTAATAATCCAATGTTTACATCGGTTATTAAAGTAAATGTTCATTTTAAATCATACTTGTTCACTATTTTTTGAAAAAAATAAAATTGCTTTTTTGGAATGTATTTTGGTCTGTAGATATACCCCCTCCCCCGTGAAACAACCGTTTGGTTTAAATATGCTTAATAACGATATATAAAACCCTTCAAAAGGAATTTTTCTTTCACAGGGGTAAAGTTGTTTCTTTTATGAAATGAGCTATTTTAACCCACAACAAAAAATCATCTCCCTCTGTTTGACCAATTATTTATATATGAAAATATACATAAATGTTTACATTATCAAAAAAAAATTAATTAGACAATTATCAAAAAAGACTTTCGCTAAGGCGGCTTAACAATGCTATCGTTGGCAGTCCTTTCTAATTTTGGATGTTATGACTGACATATAGAAATTGAAGCTTTTAATCATTTTACAACATTGGATTGTTTCAGGTAAAAAAAACCGTTTTCAAACATTCATATAACACCACTCAAAATTAAATTATGAACAAATTATTTGGATTGATCTTTGAAAGATTTTTCACAAATCACAGAGTTGAGATAAAAACAGTTGATCGTTCCATACTCCGTCTCTCGGCATATCCATACAGTTCTTGCTCGTTGCTATGTTTGGGCCACTAAAGCTTGGCTCGTGATAATGCCAATTAGTAAAACTCAGCAGTGTGTTCGAATGATTCTATCTAAACTGGCCTTCAATATCGACGTCATTTCCACCCGTCCATGCCATACAATCGAGATTTGTCAGACTTACAGTTTGCTATAAACAATCAATAAGAATTGATCTTAGCATCATCATTAACATAGAAAATAGTGATTCCAATTCTTTAAAATAATAACTATAAATAGCAGATTATATTTTCCATTTGTTTCATATCAAAATGGATATGTATTCTTGAGTTAAACTTAATACTTAATAATCTTATTTTTGGTTTGAAATTTCAATTTTTTTTTATTTATATATTTATTTGTTAATTTATTTATTTTTAGGGTCTTCCGTTTCCAACGGAAGACCCTCTTGTTATTCTACGGTTTCTTTTTCTTTATTCTTATTATTCTTTTTTTTCTTTTTCTGACTTTTTTGGAGCGTTATATCTCAAAAACTACCCAACCGATTTGCACAAAATTTTTAGGAGTGATAGAACATCATCGTCGCTACATATTATTAAATTTTTGCATGATGACGTCACTTCCGGTTTCAGATATAGACGATTTTGTAAATTTTTAAGGGTCAGTTTGTCCACGCATCTCCTCCGAAACTAATCAAGATAGAAGCTTGAAATTTTCAGGGGTTGTAGATGAATGTCTGTAGATGTACCCCCATGCTTCCAATTATGAAAATTGCTCAAGGCCTCGAAGCTCGCCTGAACCTGAAAATTAACACCAAATTTTTCCACGAAATTTTTGCACATTTTCTGTAATACCTTTCGATGTGCACATAATTTGTTAAAACATGTAATGCAAAAGTTGTTTCAATTTTCACGAGCTTTCCTTTGATATCAAGAAAAAGGGCTGACCCCTCAAATTAGGGGCCAAGGGGGCTCTAAAGTCTTCCTACAATAACTCTTTACTGAACAATAATTTGTTATTAAATATATAAGCAAAAATGTTCATTGTACAGCTGTTTATCTATACAGTATCATACTTAAGTCATATGTTACGTAATTAGGGGTTTCAAGGGGCCAGAATTTCAAAATTTTGATCATTTATAGCTGAACAAGGAGAAATATTTTGAAAAGCAATGTAGAACAAAAGTTGCTTAAAATGGTGTTCTTGTCAATATGCTACCTTAAATGTTTTTGCTTATGACCCCATTTAGGAGTTAAAGGGTCGGCCCCTAAAACACATTCGTACAGATA
Organism: Magallana angulata; assembly: GCF_025612915.1. Classification (NCBI taxonomy): domain Eukaryota; kingdom Metazoa; phylum Mollusca; class Bivalvia; order Ostreida; family Ostreidae; genus Magallana; species Magallana angulata. The sequence continues at coordinate 23,346,906 of NC_069112.1, forward strand.
TCTCAAGAACGATTAACATTTCATGAACACTTGTTGAACAAAATATGTTTAAATTTGCAAGACCTTAAATTTCATATCAAGAAAAAGGGGCCGGCCTCTCAAATTAAGGGCCAAAAGGGCTCTAATGTCTTTTTAGAATAACTCTTTACTGAACAATATTTTGTTATTAATTATAGAAGCAAAAATGTTCATTGTACAGCTGTTCATCTATACAGTACCATATCTAAGTCATATATTACGTAATTAGGGGTTTCAAGGGGCCAGAACTCAAAACTATGATCATTAATATCTGAAAAAGGAAAAATATTTTAAAAAGCAATGTAGAACAAAAGTTGTTCAAAATAATGTTCTGAACAATATTAAACCAAAAATTTTGTTGTTAGTGGCCCCGGTAAGGGGTTAAAGGGTCGGCCCCTAAAACACATTTGTACATATATTTTGAGAACGGTTTACAATTCGTGAACACTTGTAGAACAAAATATGTTTATATTAGCAAGACCTTTTATTTGATATCAAGAAAAAGGTGCTGGCCCCACAAATTAGGGGGTACAAGGGCTACTAAGTCTTTTAATGATAACTCTTTTCTGACCAATGATTTGAAATTTATTATCAAGCAACAAAGCAGCTTTTATTAAGCTTAATTAAAAAACTGAAATCCGTTTTAAAATCAGACGATGCATTACAGAGATATCGGGGTTTAAAAATTGATTTTTCCGGAAATTTTGTTTCCGCGTCCTTGGTTTCAAAAATAGCTAAATGTTTATGGTAAAATTAACTCGTACCAAAAATAATTGTTAAGTCGTACTTAAACACATTCGGATTTTTTTGTTAAGTCGTTCTTGAAATCAAAAAGGTTTTTGTTAAATCGTACTTAAAATCATTCGGGTTTTGTTAAGTCGTACCAGGAATAATTCGATTTTTTCATCTTTTTATTTTAGTTACTCTTGTTATTGGTTTAAGAGCTCTGCTTCTTACAGGAACTTCCAGCTTTACTTCCGACATTAACGGAAGACCCACTCGTTGCTTTGCAACGAGCTTTGCTCTAGTTGACATATATTATTTTATTATATTATCGCCAAAACTCAGTGTGGTAAGTAATGCGAGTAAGCCGTGCGGCATCATAAGATAAAGCATTTATCCAGTCTACAATTACAACATAATTGATATTCATTTATGAAAAATCAACGTGCCTAATAAGTTAAGAACTACATTGGCTTACCGTGAACAATACATTTCGTAATTATTGATTGATGTTTGATTATTGATATGACAAATGTCCAACCTAATACCAGTAAATCCGATATCTACAATATGACTCAACCCTTTGCATAATTGATTTGTGCATAGTCATTAAGTGTTTCTTTTTTCAACCATTATAATATGACGATACGCTAACAGTATTCTTTTCAAAGAAAAACTCGGTAAAAAATAATCATTGCGAACATCTTTTTTTTTAATTTTCCCCCTAAAGTTCTAGTTTTTCAGGGTTTAGAATTTTTGAGTATGCAGATTCATTCCTGAAAAATGATGTAGTACCTTTATCTATCTCAAAAATCGGTATTTTCAGTGTTCCATTTTGTTTTAGAAAACAATTAATTATGATAATTCAAAACGCAATTAAATATTCATAATGATAATGATTAAAGCTCGTCAATTTGTTTAGGCATTATTACTTCTGCAACATAGAATACAAGTTAGCAACTCAATGTTTTACAGGATGACAATAACGTAATTTTCATTTTATAGTCTCTACACATCTTTCATTACAAAAACTTGACAACAGAAGTTCATCAATTATAATTGCTTTCATCACTGAAGTAACAAATTACACTTTTTTCCTAAAATAAAATTCCTCAAAGAATATGAAGTAGACGACAATGCAATGCATTACGAGTAGATGATGGGCCTTTCTTTTGATTTGACAGTAATGTTAAAACTGAAAAAGAATTGGGATCAATCATTTCAGAACTATGCATATGCACGGCTGGTCCTTCAGAAATAATCTATCTATCAAGTTGACAAAATGTTATCGTTAAGTTTTACCCCCCAAAAATGAAAAAACAACATATAATGACTTTGCATATGACAATATGACTATTGTTCATTTATTATACCGTCAGGTAAAGGTCAGTCTTCTCAAATTTAGGTTTGTCGCTTTGCCTGAAAAGTAACGTTAACGACTGGTATTTTTTTGGAAATACGTTTTCGAAGATTATGACTAGTTTGTATCAATAGATGGGACATGCAATTATTTTATCCAGATCACGGGGACAGCCCCTGTAGCTGCACTATGTCCCCCATGGGACGCAGTGGATTAAGTCAGTTATTCAATGGATGGATAGTGATGATGTTAGTTTTTTTTAAAATATATTCATTAATGTGTATCATTTTTTTGGGTACTTGAAAATAAATAATCATTCTTTTTATGCTTCACAGAAATGCTGACAATAAAGACATCTAAATGTGTTCTAGGTCACCTTTAAATAAAATGTTGTCCCACAAATAAATGGGGGGGGCAATCATTTTTATCTAAAACACATTTGCTAGCTGAACTCGACCGTGTTATTGAGAAGCGAATTGTCTCCTTTTTTTTGTTTTATTCACATAGTTTTAAAAACAGGATACCGAAGTCAGAAATGACTGAAATTGGACAAATCAACAAAAATTAATCCTCAGCTTTGTCGGTTAAAAAAGTATTAAAATTTTAAAATTGAATCATTCAATTTTCAATCTGGGTTAGCTTTCTTTACAGCAGTAACAATGATTGATACACTATTTTATCAATTATCACTTCAATTTCAAAAAGAGTGACTCTGTTTATAGTGCTTTATTAAATGCAAGTATTTGGAAATATACGGTAATTAAATAAATCAAAATAATGCAACAAATACGTTTACACCTTTGCAGCACTGAGTCGACAGACATAAGCTACCACACTCTACAATATTATCATTAACTATAAAATTTGCTTGTTAAGATTTTTCCTCTAGGAAACTGATTGACAGGATATATTAAAAAAGAAATTACACTTGCATCAGAGATTGAACAATACCCACACACCCACACTTATAGTATACCATTAACTGTCAAGAATCATTGAAATGCCGATTAAATTTCTATTCACCTTCTATCTCCACAAAGTAAGAATGCAATAACACTGCGAAACAATCGGTTTTATTGAATAGTTTAGTAATTATACTTCTAGGTATCTATCCCTACATTTTCGTCTCTCTGCAGAACACTCATTTGACCCATGTATGATAGTTGTGCTGGATAGTGGGGAATTTTACCACAAATCTACTCTGTGTTGTACACAAAATGAAGATTAAAGGTTATTTTAAGGTATATCCTTACAAAAATCTTAGAGTGAAATACAGTTTTCGTGTCCGTTTAAAAGAAAATTATTTTTCATATCAGTGTAAAATCTCTGATTATTCAAACAGTGTGCAAAGATTGAGACCACTGATCGTTACTAAATGATAGAATCTAAAAAAAATGGATATATTCACCTTCCGTAAAACCTCAAAATTATATGAACATATTGTAACATATCTAATAATCAATTTCTAATTATGGACTTTTATAGACGTCACTAAAAACAAAACATAGTGAAAGTTGATAACAAATTGAAATTGTAGCGTTTAATCATCAAACATCAGTAGATTGTATTTCATTTAATATCTAAAGAACTTGCTCTGTGACCTTCATATATCACCTCAATACATAAATTCTTTGAATTAATCATTACGGGCCGCCGGAAGGCGGTCCGTTATTTGATATACATTTAAATATTGTTACTGCGTTTCTCCGGGATAGTTCTGTTTTAATAGAATTAATATTATGCTTCTTTTTATGAATTAAAAATTAATTTGCATGTAGAAATATGTTTTATGCCTTTTATAAAATATCACATCATTTTTGTTTTAGTCGTAAATGAAAAATATGTCATACGTAGCAGACTGTCGTGCTTGGCGCGTTATTATCGAGACTATATTCTATTCGAAAAATTTCGGAGTTATTCATTCTTTTCAAAACAATGCATCGGGATAGGTATGCGGGACATACTAAAGACTTGAAATACTAAAGACCTGAATGTCATTAAATTTTATGTAGATGATATATTTGAGTTTCTATGTGCCGTGTCAAATAAAATATATGTATTATTTATTATATCTCCATGCAAAATGTGGTATAAGGTATCATGAAATGACATACATATCAGTTATTTACGCAAAATATGACATAAATGAAATTTTGAATTGACTGGAAAATCTGAACTAATTCATTTTTATTTTATCATGGAGACCCTTGAAATCATATAAACTAATGCACTGAGTTTTAATTCAATACAATGCAACAACAACAATAAACCAAAATGGTTTGAAATGCATAATATCCAAGAGAAAAATGATGAGTTGAACTTTGTATTAGAGTAATGTACAAATCAATGCGTTCTCCATTACTTCATACTATGGCAATGATCATACATACTGACAGTAACAAACTCGATTCTTTATGATTGCTGAAAGTATATTAAAATTCACCATAAAAATTTGTACAACCAACTTTTATTTTCTTCTTTGTAGTGTGTTTTTATGTAAACGACCAATGATTCATACAACACTTATATTTTTTTATATTTTTTGCGGCCCATTTGACGCTTGCGTCAATATTATTTCTTGTTGAAAGATTTTTCACAAATCACAGAGTTTAAATAAGAACATGGTCGATCATTCCATACTCCATCTCTTAGCATATCGATGCAATCCCTATTAAGTGCTTGGTTTGGGTTACCAAGGCTTGGCTCGTGGTAATGCCAATTAGTAAAACTCATGAGTGTGTTTGAATGGTCCCATTTATACTGGCCTTCAGTATCTAGGTCATTTCCTCCCGTCCAGGCCGTGCAATCAAAAAATGGGTCAGACCTACAGTTTGCTATAAAAAAGGAATGAATAAGAATCGTTTAAGTAATTAAATTTTGATCTTAGTAACACTATTTACTTTTAAATTAGTGACCCCAATTCGTTAGAAAGAGGAAAAAACAGCGGATTATACCTTTAATTCGTTTTATTTCAAGACTGTTAAATATTCCTAAATAAAACTTCTGCTACTCTTGTTTAGGATTTGAAAAGTGTTTACAATTTCATAGGTATAATTATATTCCATATTTCAACAATGTGCTTTAATCCGTGACCGAAAACCAAATTTAAAAAAAAGAAATACTGAATTGCTTGTTAAGTGCAGTATTTTTTTAAAATATAATTATACCATTATCCAGAAATGTTGTAGCCAGCCAACCAGATTCCTCTTTACTTTCAATTTCCACCAAGTATGAACACATTTTCTGGCATTCCAACTATAGTTGTTTTAAAAAAGAAAAAAGGACATCAAACTTATAATTCGATCGTGAGTTTAAGTGAAGCGAATTGGTTTTATTTTTTGTATTTTGTTTATTTCTGACTTTTTTGGGGGTCGAGGGGGGGGGGGCTACAGGCTAATATTACAATTACCCTGCGTTCAATTTTTAAATCGTATTATCGAGGATTCACGATCGAAAAATAGTATTATCGTGAAACGAAAAAAAAATCAATACTGAAAGCGTAATATACACATGTACCTTTGCATTAGCCCACGTGGTCTTTGATGAGCTTTTCCTGTAGCAATGGCCATTAAACTTTAACCAACCATTTTCACATCCTAGAAAAAGAAGGATTTTATATTTGCATATATTGAACACTAAATAGGTCATTCGTGTTTTGAAGTTTTCTTTCCTTTTTAATATCTATTTTTTGATTATATCATCATCATCATTATTATCATCTTATTATTATTATTATCAGTTGAAAATGATATTAAATGTTCCAGCAGCAATTTTTAAGTGGCTATATTAATATAAGATAAATGATGTAAAATTATGCTTTTTAAACTATGCAAATTCATTCGTTGTTTATAAACAGTCTAGCTGTGTTGACATTATGAATGTTGAACATGCTTTTGTTTATACTTGTAATTGTTTCTTTACCAATTACATATTTGAATTTGTTTACAATTAGTTATATGCAGGTCCTTCTTATAAACCCTTTTGTACTATCTCAAAAAAAAAATGAACTGTTAAGGGTTTTTTTTTTAACCTGAGATATGCACCTAAAGATAATTGAGCAATCATTACCTAATGTTTAATTCATTTTCAAATAAGTCCATCAATTCGGATCAGCGGTATGAACGCCCGTCAACATAATTGATATTCATTCTGAACAATTACGTGCATTTTAAACTTAAGAACTATATTGGTTCACTGTTAACGATACATTCGTAGTTAATGATGAATGTTTAATTATTTATATTAATAATCTCTCTTTATCGTCGAATACAAACAAAGCTCTATAGAAATTTGTATTACCGTAAATCCTGACTTGGTTGGTGTAAAAATTTCAATATGACACTTTGTAATTACACTAGATTAATACTTTCAAAATTATTGCCATCACACAACCCTCTACATCCAGTTTTTGTTTGTTGATTTAAAAAATTCTTTTTATAATGATTATATGAGATACTTTACCAATTTTTTCTTTAGAAAATTACAGGAAATAAAGAAAAATAACTAACTGCGACCAACTTTTCAATCAATTTCCCCCAAAATTATCAGTTTTAGCTATTTAATCAGAATTTCAGAAATTTGAGACATGATTTAGGTAACGATTATGCAAACTCTTTCCTTAATTGATCGATCCTTATTGATAATTCGACACGTACCTAAATCTATAATCCCTATATTAAAATAATAGACTCGAAATATTTGGCTTTGATGTTGCAACCACTATTGAAATAAAACCACTATTGAAATAAATTATTTCAATAGTGGTTGAGAATGCATTTCATTAGAAAAATCACTTTGCAACCACTATTGAAATAAAACCACTATTGAAATAAATTATTTCAATAGTGGTTGGGAATGTATTTCATTTGAAGAATCACTTTACAACCACTATTGAAATACAACCACTATTGAAATAATATATTCAAATAGTGTTCCGGGGTGTATTCCATTTTGAAAATCAATTTACAGACACTGTTGAAGTACAACAACTATTAAAATTATTTTTTCAATCGTAGCTTAGAATGAATTTCTTTAAATTATTAATATTACTTTGACAATTTATATTTTTTTCTTTACATTTCTCTTTCTAGAATGTCCTATGATATTGTATATTATTTGCACAATAGTGAACATCTTGTAAATTGCCAGAACTTCGATTCAAACCCCCTGTGTATTGAATAGTTTCTTATTGATGATTATTATTATAAAATTAATATGACTATTAATATAAATTAATTCAATAGCGGTTGGGGGTGTACTTCACTAAGACCACTATTGAAATATATTATTTCAATAGTGGTTAAGGATGCAATTCATTTCAACCACTATTGAAATAATTTATTTCAATAGTGGTTTGGGATACCTTTCATTTCAACCACTATTGAAATAAAGTATTTCAATAGTGGTTGATGATGCATTTCAGTTTTATGTCTATTATTATGTCTGTTTGTAACACTTTCCTTTCTGCTAAGGGAGTTTCCTAAGAAAAGAAGTATGTCTTATTAGATGATGAATTCAAATTGATTATAATGTTCTTTGATTTACCTCTATATGGTCATGTTTCCCATACCATCTGTCATCTGGAACCGAAAGTGTTATGCACAGTCGGAATAATAGGCATTAAAATAACATCCTACCACAATTGAAATATTTTATTTCGATAATGGTTGTAATGAACCACATCCTTAACCACAATTTAAGTAAATTATTTCAATAGTGGTTGTTATGAAATGCAAACCTAACCACTATTGAAATAATTTATTTCAATAGTGGTTATAATAAAACGTGTACCCAACCACTATTGAAATAATTTATTTCATTCAATATTGGTTTTAATGAAGTACATCCTCAACCATTATTGAAAATATTTATCTTAATAGAGATGTTCATTATTACATAAATCTATAATGATATATAAGCTATAAATTATTTTTTAATATGCAGGGGTTTTGAATAGAAGTTCTGGCAATTTACAACGTTGTCTTCTAGTACAAATAATTTACAATTTCCATAAAACATGATATATCTATAGAAAGAGAAAGGAAAAGAAAAGATATGAACACAATTATATATGTTTATCTGCAAGGATTGGTTATTTCTGCACAACAGTGAACATCCTAAAATTAGTACATTTATATCATATAGCGATTACTATTACCGTGAAATATGCAAGTCTTTCGTACCTTAATTGTGTATTTGAATTAGTTGTTAGATAAAAACAAATGTATATGCATGTTTATCTGTAAGAATTGGTTATTTACTTCTACACAGCAGTGAAACTTGTAACATAAATGTGTATTTGATATTATTCGTTAGATTTCTTGCATTTCATAATAGTTTGAAAATATGATTTACAACTTCTTTCTTTCCAAATGTGTTACAATAGTGATTACATAGTTATATTATTTTATAAAGTTATTCATTCCCATCAACGATAAAGAAAATAAATTTAATAGTAGTTGAACTTTAATGGTGTCTGTAAAATAGTTCTTATCATGAAATACATCCTCAACCTCTATTAAAATCATTACTTCAAAAGTGGTTGTATTTCAATAGTGGTTGCAAAGTGATTTTTCTAATGAATAAGTCCCCAACCACCATTGAAATAATTTATTTCAATAGTGGTTGTATTTCAATAGTGGTTGCAAGGTGATTTTTCTAATGAAATACATTCCCAACCACTATTGAAATAGTTTATTTCAATAGTGGTTTTATTTCAATAGTGGTTGCAAGGTGATTTTTCTAATGAAATACATTCCCAACTACTATTGAAATAATTTATTTCAATAGTGGTTTTATTTCAATAGTGGTTGCAACAACAGCCTCAAAATGGTTTGTTATGAATAATTCAACTGCTATATTCAATGCAGCCTCATTATTTTTTCAAAAATCGTTTCGGAGTGATTCAGCAATTTTCGCTACATTATGGGTATATGAGAACAGGGAGGCATTTCAACTGTTGTGAAGGTTAGATTATTCTAACTAAGCAGAGTGTAGTGAAATTAATTGTAGGCTGAAAGCTTGGTTATGTAAATGTCAACAATACGGTGTGTCGATGTATCTTTTGCGTAAATATCCGGTACCATATGCAATGTCAACCCGTGCACGGGTCAAAGCGTAGTTTTATACATTTAAAAAAACCCGTTCAGCTATCTTCACAGCAGTCATTGCAACAGTGATTGTACTATTGCTCTGTAATTTACAACTTCTCTTTCAAAGTATTTTTTTTTTTAATTTTCTTGTCTTATAGCGGGTATTTAATTAAAAGTATATAATCAGTAAGTAAAATCAATGCAACAATTATTTTAGAACATTTCGCATTAAAATTGTTAATCAATTATGCATACATATTTCTGATATAAAAAAAAAACAAATATTTATTATATCACAGAATTGCATTCAACCACAAAGAATGCAACATAAAACTTTTTGAGGTATATAAAATAAAATTCAGGTTCTTGCACTTAATCTCATATAAAAATGAATTTGTTTTTCTATTTACCTTTGACGAAGAAACAAAGAAAGTTCCATTCAGCCACACACTAAAGGTAGTTTAAAAAACAATAAAAAGACACTTTTACCTTTTTGATATGCCAACATTCCTTCAAACGATGAAAATGCCAAAGGAATAATTGCGCTAGTGCTCTGAAAGTCCGCAAAATGGACCCCAATACACCGTTGATTATGTCTACTGTATAGAAATTCCTTGCAGCACTGATTCAAGAGACATACGCTGCCGCACTTTACAAGACTCACTTCCAGGAGATCAAACATGGAGAGGGACGAGTTCGTCAATTCAACGATGTTATTTTGCGAGTATACTATATCTTTGTATTGGGCCTGAGTATGGGCCGTCAGTTCTAATAGAACATAAACCATAGTGATAATCATCGTTATGAACACAAATTTATCCACTTCAGGAGAGTCTTTTCTAAAATATAATCAAACTTTCAACGAAGATCGGATTGTATGTAAGGTAAGCTTATCTCGCTGTTTAACAAGCATCGGTCTCACGTGATGGTTAATTAATGCCTAATCAATAACTTAATAATCACTTTGCTTAATTGTTTATTTGAGGACTCGTTTCCTTCTTCAAGTTCAACCAACAACATTCTAAATTAATCCATATTTCTTTTCTCTGAATTTAGAAATATCAAATTATATATAACACATATGAAAAAAATATTGAACAGTAAGCACAGGCAATATATTCAAAATAACTCTTTATACTGATAGGGGCGGACAGAAATCAATCGTTGATATGAGATTATTAATAAACAAAGTAATGCTCATTTCAATCGGGAAAAAGAAAATTTTAATTTATTTTTTATTTATTTTTAATATCTCGTTATTTATTACCGATAATAAAGACTGCGTATTAAACAATGCATCTTTTCAAGCATTCTCTCTTTGATGAAAGTTTGGTTGGATATTAAAGGTGTGGAAACCATCAATCTTTTTTTAGCACTGTATCACTCTCACTCATTACTAGTTTTGAAATTTTAACACCATCTCAATAATTAGTGAAATTTTTCATTCATCTTTTTTACATTATCTTAGAAATATATCATGATATAATATAAATATACATGTTTTTGAAAATTATTGCTGAAGAATGTTATATCAACACTAGAAAAGTTTCAACTCTATACAACCAGAATGGATTTGCAATTAAAGCAATATGAGCTGTAATTTTTAGAATTTTATTTTGCTGCAAAAATCTGCTAGTATTATAAGTCTGGATATAACTTAAACTTTTAATTTATGAGAAATAAAGTTAGAAAAATCATTAATTTTTGTCAGAGGAAAGATTTCTCTTCTAAGGAACATAAAGCAAATCAATTTTTGAACAGGACAACAATAATTTAATTTTGCTCCAATTAAGGCTTCTTAACGGCCTTTTTCTCAAAAATTTGGCGAAAAGAAATTTATAAACCATGATATTTTTTGTCATTTTTGTAGAAAATAACATTTTCGTAAAAAAAAAATTCATCATGAAAATTGCAGCTCATATTGCTTTAACTGTTGACTTTTCTACTCGGCATAATAACGGAATTTCACAGACTGAGCTAACAAACTTTATTTTCCTCATTGCATTATAAACAACTGTTGAGATAATGATTTATTCATTTTCCATTTATCAAGCATTGAAAGTAATCTAGTTACTGTTATTTTTACCCTGTTTGGTACGTGTAAGAGTAGACTGAAGTGTTTATGTACAGTAAAACTCGATTATTGCGAATTTGATTTAAGGCACTGGTGAATTTACTTCGTTATATCCGTAACTCCTAATATCCATATCACGAATTCGTAAAGTATTTGTAGCGAATTCGTAGTAAATAACTATTGCTACCTCAATACAAGAAGTCTAACCGAGATACTAAATACAAAAGCCACAGAAAATATTTAACGTGTCCGTATAAAAAACTAAAAATAAAATATAAATCACCAAAATTGATTTTATTTCTGCGGTAAAATATCTTTGATTGGTTTAAGAATTACATTATTTTATTACTGTATGTTAATAATACAAATTAATACCATGATAATCATAGTAATGAATAATTCATTTCTTAGAGAAAAAAAAAACATTTTTCAATTGTTGTATATTTGTTGGCTTTTTATGAGTTCATGTTCAATTTAACTTATTTTTGAAAATCGTTTTTCGCTGATATTCTGTTGCAGTTCCGGTCCGCGACGAATGTTATCGACCGCCAAGGTTATGTCACGTAATGTTAATGGTTTTTCCTCCGGTTCCGAACCATTTTTGAAATGGAACTAAATTCATATCCCATTAAATGTCTGTATACAGGAAATGTCAGATGCAGAAATGACGCATCCTAAAACGCCAGACTGAGTTTCTCAAACAAAGGTATTAACAGACACGGACATGTTAATGTACACAGGTATTGTCTGACACGGACATGTTATTGTACACAGGTATTGTCAGACACTGACATGTTAATGTACACAGGTATTGTCTGACACGGACATGTTATTGTACACAGGTATTGTCAGACACGGACATGTTATTGTACACAGGTACTGTCAGACACGGACATGTTATTGTACTCAGGTATTGTCAAACACGGACATGTTATTGTACACAGGTACTGTCAGACACGGACATGTTATTGTACACAGGTATTGTCAGACACGGACATGTTATTGTACACAGGTACTGTCAGACACGGACATGTTATTGTACACAGGTATTGTCATACACGGACATGTTATTGTACACAGGTATTGTCAGACACGGACATGTTATTGTACACAGGTATTGTCATACACGGACATGTTATTGTACACAGGTATTGTCAGATAGGGACATGTTATTGTACACAGGTATTGTCAGACACGGACATGTTATTGTACACAGGTATTGTCAGACACGGACATGTTATTGTACACAGGTATTGTCAGACACGGACATGTTATTGTACACATGTATTGTCAGACACGGACATGTTATTGTACACATGTATTGTCAGACACGGACATGTTATTGTACACATGTATTGTCAGACACGGACAAGTTATTGTACACAGGTATTGTCAGACACGGACATGTTATTGTACACAGGTATTGTCAGATACGACGGACATGTACAAATGTTTCCTATACAAAGAATTGCAGACACGTAAAAATTTCTTGAACACAGGTAATGGCGTAAACGTTCAAGTTTATTGAACACAGGTGATAACGTACATGTTAAAGTTTATTGAACGCTGGTAATGGTGGACCAAACAAGTTTATTGAACACAGGTGATAACGTACATGTTCAAGTTTATTGAACGCTGGTAATGGTGGACCAAACAAGTTTATTGAACACTTGTAATGGCGGACACGAACAAGTTTCTTGAACACGGGTAATGGGAGACAGGTACATGTTTCTTGTACACAGGAAATGACGGACACGTTCAAGGTTCTTAAAGACAGGTAAAATAAGGCACGTACTATTTCTTGAACAAAAGGTAATATCAAACAAATACAAGAATCATGAGTACGTGTAGATGTAAAGACAGGCACGAACATGTTTCTTTATCACATGTCATGTCAAGCATAAACGATAGAACGCTACGAAGTGTCTTCTGCAGAAGATGTGGGAATGGCCCACGACGATCCAGTAATCATGGTTTGCTTCAGCTATCAGAACGTTTGGGTCCGTCTAATACCTGAAATAAATCAAGTTTCCATTAGAGAAAATAAATAAGATATCCATTTAATCAACTTGTATTTCAGAAAATCAATGAAGTAGTTACTATTTAAGCCCTTTAATTTACATATAAAGTTTGAATTATAATAACCATTTAGGTATGCACATATGAATACTTTGCATATATTTTTTTTACACATCATAAACGTATCATTAAAATGTATGCGTTTCATTACCAAAATAACCTTTACAATTGTTCCGAATTATTTCAATGAAGTAAACGAACGCATACCTGTGAATTTACTGAAACATATTACAAATTAAAATATATGACCATAAAAATGATCATTTTTTTTAATTCATGCACAAATTTCTTTGAAACTACCTACACCTTAACAAGATACGAAGCTCCCATAATCAGGCCTTGGTAGAAATCTGTAAAGATAATAATTAATTATTATGCTCCCTGTGAGTTTGTCTCTATGTATTCAACACTCATCTATTTTTGCATATCAACATGGGGTAATGTAGTGAAATCATACCATGTCTACATAAATACAAAAAGAAAAGTATGACATAACATGCTTTTAAGGGAATTAACAGTGTCGTATCTTAATAGGTAACTCCATTTAACGTCGCTTCATTCATTCCTCTTTTTCGTAATAAAATTATAAAAGGAATAAGGAATCATTCTTTGGGTATTATGAGGTGATAACTTTGGTCGGGGCGTGATCAAATCCAATAAAGCCCGATTAAATATTTAAATATAAATAAACACACCCCGCTGGCGCCTCAATTATACGTCATTTGAAGTTATGAGTTTTATAGTACAAAATCGATACGTAGTGTTCTCACAGGCAAAGACACTGGAAAATGTAAATATAAGGTATTAATACAGATGTGCGGTATAAAAAAAATTGCGAATATCTATGATATGCATTCTAACTTTAAAAATATGGAAAACGGTATGGTATTGAATGCCATAATTTTCAGATTAAATGTATTCATGTTTCAGACTAAACATCGTCAACCAAGCGTGTTTAAATGGTTTATTACAAACAAATCCACATATTCAAAGGATGGAAATCTAAAGTTAAAGAAGAACAATCAATGGGGTTATAAAATACACAATAACATATTAATATATGCACACAATGTTTTAAAAAAAATGCATAATTGAAAACATTTTAATCTTGCACATAATCTTGCACATATATTATGCACAATTTAAGGATGATGATATGTTTTTCCATCTTTAACGTTTGAAAAGATTAGTAAAAATATTTTTTGAAATAAATATACAAATATTGATAAATAAGCATTATTCAGAGAAAATGGTCTTGCTTCATATATTTTACAGGCAACGTTTTAATACTTACTTATGACGCAACGCGTGTATTTCTCCCGTTATTTCATACATAACAGGTTTTTCCAAACAATAACGCGACAAAGTGTTGTAATGCGCATTCAAATCAAATAGAAAGTCATTCATGGTTATTCCTTTTTTTCAGAATTTTCCCCCCATTTTCTGTAGAAACTGGTAGGCTATATATACTTAATATTTCATGATAATGTAATGCATCATTCTCCAAAATTCAGCTCCACCGCACTGCCATTGAATCCTAGTCCCATGAGTATTTATGTTACGCAAACGAGTATGCTTTTGTCTTTTATATATATATATATATATATATATATATATATATATATATATATATATATATATATATATATATATATATATATATATAAAATCTATGTTTTGTAATTTTTTCGTCTGTTTGTGGGGTTTTTTGTTTCTTTTTTTTTTCTGTTTGTCTAGCTTGAAATAAAAAGAAAATATAAACACTTACCTATCAACAAATCACTGGATTCTAATACACTCAATTCAGTTTTAATCAACCCGTTAGCATTTTAAAAAAAGTTTTAAACGATTAAAATTTGTCCATAAACTTTAAATGAAAAAACGATTCCTCTTCATTTTTGTCTTGCATGCAATTTATGTTTTCACATTTGTTTAAATTGATATATGTATAATAATATACATTTGTTTCGATTTTTTTTCAAAACTCAATGTTGAATTAAATTATGTGTGAAAATAAATATGTTACTTTTTTGACAGTAGTATCCAATCCAGCCAGGACGGCAGCCATAATCACATGAACCACTGACATCATTACAGCCATCACATGTGTAACTGTTGATACATGTCTCAGAACAGTCTTCTCCATATTATCCAACGGGGCAAACTGACATGGACAGAATATGTAAAATAATAAGTATTAATCACTACATACTGAATCATTTGTATTACGTATAGAATGTTTATATATATATATATATATATATATATATATATATATATATATATATATATATATATATATATATATATATATATATATATATATATATATATATATATATATATATATATATTCTCACGAGTTTTACACAAATCCCCTTGATAATCAGCACCACACCCAGTCGAACAAGTTCCATTGATATTGGAACACTGGTTGATGTCACGACAGTGTCCACAGGTTTCGTTGCATTCAGAACCATACCACCCTCTGTCACATGCTTCGAATGAAATTGTAATTCTTATTAAATTCTTATTATTAATAAGTCAATGTGTCAAGAAAATTTATACATTTTAATTGTTTTGAAATCATTCATGTTTAATTAGATTTAGATAGTAAATATATATTCATTTTAACAGCAACTTGATCTGAGAAACTTGATATCAATAAGACATACGCAGATTACCAGATCAATAAAGAAGGAAAGTGGACCGTCTCCTAGGATCAAGTTGGGTACATACATGTTATGATAAATTCATTACAACTTATCCATACGTATTGGGAAAAGCAATAAATTAATGGTTATCTAGCTACAACAGTAACCTATTATTTAAAAAAAATTTCTCAAACAAAATTAAAAGAAAATACAAACTTTTTTTTTTTCATTGGTTTAATAAGACAGCAGTAATAAACACCTAGAAAATCTCATAGTGTTGATCTAGAGAATCAGAGTACACTGAACCATTATCAGTATTGTTTTAAAGTTTTGATTGCATTACATATTTGTGGTTGATTGAAATGTATATCATAAAACAAAACACTTACATGTTTTACACAAATCCCCTTGATATCCAGCATCACATCCAGTCAAACATGTCCCTATAATAGAACACCGGTTTACATCACGACAGTGTCCACAGGTTCCATTGCAGTCGTAACCATACGACCCTCTGTCACATGCTAAAAGTTTAAAATCATTTCAATTATATGTACAAATAAGTGTATTTATAAATTAAGTTGCAAATGTAGAAGTTTGTCCATATTACATATGTGACTAACTAAATTTTATGATCTTGACTGCAGTCTCCAAAAACGAAATCTCTTTTTTTTTCTCAGCCTCTTCATTTAAATTGATGTCAAATTGAACGTAGGTAAGCAGATTATTGTCCGTTGTATTTTTTTTTAAATATTCATGAAATAAATTAATTTAAAATGCGGATCCAACTTTGCAGAATAAATTTGAGATGCATCAGGACATTGTAGTTATAATTTTGTTCCTTGACTTTGGATACGACATCCGAAAGACCACACTGTTATACATATAATGCAGTCTAAGTATCCGGCTTTCTGTTCATCGGAAATATATATCCGAGTTTCATTTTAATGTTGTAACGATTTGACGTCGACAAAGACGTGACGTAAAAACCCTGACTTGAACAATGTGGAATAATTGCTGTATATAGAGGAGGGGGGGGGGGGGTAGTGATGGTTACTTGTTGGGTGAAGCTGATAATGGTTCATTATGTGAAGTTCAGACTGCTTTTAACACAACAGTTACATTGCATATTTTAATCTGATTTAATATAGCATTGAATCATGATCTTTTTTTAAGTATACAGTCTCATAACTGCAGCGGTGTGTGCATACATATTGAGTACCGCGCGTTATAATAAAACGTCATAATAAAACTCGTCATTTTAACCTTTGGGTACCCTGTGTGTATTACAGTAGTATAACTGCCGTAGCTTTCAACACACTTAACATGCAAAAATTATGTGGAATGTAAATATATGTATTTATTACATACTCAGTAATGAATACATGTACAAGGTTTTTACACATACAATAAAGCTTACTTTATAATAACCGCCCACTCTCAAGGACTGATACAAATTCTGCAAGGCAGAAGGGCAGGTACGTATCGGTATTGCACCGTTTTCGAAACTCCTTTGATTTTTTCCACTTCAGAATTTGGTAGAAATTTACTTCAATGATCCATACGTCACAAAACAATGTCTAACCTAATTCACGCGTTATTATATTTTTATGGAATCTAGGACAATAATATGCAATAAATATGTTTATACTTAGTATGAAATAAATAAAATAACACAATAAAATTATATTTGATATCCAGAGTGTACTATTGGGTTACCAGATATGGATCATGCAGTTAATTTGATTGTCATATTGGTAAAGAAACATATTTTTCAAAAGTCGAGAAAAGACAAAATGCTATGTTTACCAACGCCAATGTTCTACTTTCAAACCTGATGTAATATAGAAATTGAACTGTTTCTTACTGAAGACTTTAAAAAATGATGGTCATTATAAAGTCGTAGGGTTTTTTAAATAAATATTAAATAATTATTCCTGGATAAATGTACCGTATACTGGGTGTATCTATATAGGTAGGTGTATATTAATACATGATACCGATCTCATGTGTGTGAGAGTCTGTAAAAAAAAAAGTGGTGTTTTGTCTGTAAAAAATGTGAAAAATGAAATAAATAAATATGAAAAGAAGTGAAAAGCTGTCGATTTGACAGCAGCAAACCGGGTTTCTTTTATATGAACTGTATCCATAATCCATGTCAAGCCTGAATTGATCAACAGTACGTACTGTATTCAGTGAAATGGAGTACCCTACATGCAACATTTTGCCAGAAAATGACTAGGTTCGAAAGCTGGTATTTTTTTCATGAATTATCAAAAATAAAAATCCTAGCAATATGCTATGATATCTGTACAATTCAAAAGAACAACTTCCTATCTTGAAAACTGTAGGAGGATGTAGGAGGAGTTGTCCGTACAATTAGGGTACCCTTTTGGCAGCCGCCAACCTGCCCGCCATTTATTTGTTGAAAGAACGCGTGTTTACGTCACTTAATTGTGTTTATTTATCCACACACTTACCAGTTCTACACAAGTTTCCTTTAAAACCAGCATCACATCCAGTTAAGCAAGTCCCATTGTTGATGGAGCACTGGTTTGCGTCACGGCAGTGTCCACATGTTTCTTTGCAGCCAGCACCATACGTTCCTCCTGCACAACCTATCGATTAAACCAATTTTTATGAAAAGTAATAAAAAATGACATAGTGATTTTTACTTTATTGTAATCTGATCAAGGCTTAAACTATGTTGTATCTGCATGTTCATTAGTATTTAATAAACTATCTATACGGCAACTGAGAATCATTTTTCCATCGAGCCACATATCTGCAAATTTACCCATTTCACACCGGTGACCTTTGTACCCAGGTTTACAGCCCTGACAGGTGCCCGTCTCTATGTGACAGTACTGACAGTTGACGTCTGAACAGGGAACGGAACAGTTGGACCCAAAATTTCCGGTAGCAGGACATCCTTCAATTTATACAATGGTAATATGATCATATGTAAAATGACATTTTTTACTTCAAAGTAGTTATTCGTGAGTAACATAATGGTAATTAAATAATGCATATTATAATGCATATGCATCATGAACTTACTATTTATTTTGATATTGTTCATTTCAATCTCTTATGTAGCATTGTGAGGGGACACCATTGACAAAAATAAAGCAATCATTATTGTTTAATGTGGAATTATATTGTTTAAATTAATACATGTAGTTATTTTTGTGTGGGTAAAAAACACTTTAAATATATCAAGAACACAATGTATAGGTATCATACTAAAGTCAGTCAGCTTTAAAGATAATGGCAGAATCACCGTTACTATCTTTTTATTTACATATTTAATTAAAGAATAAAGTGCACTCACCATACACCTCAACTTCACAGAGGTCATTGGACACATCATCAGAGTACTCGTCAGGGTAGGTAACACCTGGTAGTCTCTCGTTGTAGTAGATGACGTACTGTCCATGTACAGGACAGGTGGTGGTGAAGACAGCAGGTATGGTGGCCCGTGTAAAGTTGTTGTCCTTGTAACACAGTGTTCCCTGTAGTCTGTCTGTTGTATTGGAGACATACACCGAGAATCCAAGAAAGTACAGTGTGAGCTCATCAGAAGGACCTGCAAGAACAATTAAACACAATTATTTTAGATGGAAGGGCATATGTAGCTAAATAAAAAAATAACGATGAATGATTGCGACATGGTCTATACACAAATATAGTTGACACACAATATATGCACAAATGAACCGGGCATGTAGATATAATTCATGTCAATTTAATAGCAGTGATGTCTTTTTAAAGTATATAAGGATGTTTTACAACAGAGTATACACGTTTTATGCAGTTAGTTATATTGTTTAAAAGGACCATAACTCTGTCAAAAATGGCTCGCTCGTACCCAATATCAAACTTGACCTAGATATTATCATGATAAACCTGTATACCAAAGGACTATATGATATGGGCCTAAAATGGCCCCCTAAAATGAACATCATTTTCTGTAATTCTTTGATTTTTTAGTTCAGATTTATATGTGATGTGTTTAAATAATATTCATTTTGATTCAAGTGCCCACAATATAGAAATATGACATCGTTAAGACAACCTTTTCCCGCCATTTTTGCATTTTTAGCATAAAACAGCTTGTGTTCAAGCAGTTTTTCTTTCAGAAAACAAAGAGCGCATGCTTGAACAAACAAAATATTTTAATCAGAGATGTATCTACCCAAGACTAATAAGTGACAATAAAAATTATCTTGTTCAAGCATGCGCTCTATGTTTCCCATTCAAGAAAAGATTGACTGATTTTGATTGAATTCTAAAAATAGCGTCACTTCTGACGTCATATACTGCCAGTGAGTACAAATAAATCAAATAAATATATGAAAAATATATTCTATATCAACTCTTCTAAAAAATAAGTTAACTTTTTATTGTACCCGAAACACTTAAAAAATGGCGAATTATGGGGGCCAAATTTAACTCATATCATATATAGTTCTTTCCTTTCAATATGTTCATCCTCTGCGAAGAAAATGAGCGCGATTGTTTATGGGCCGACAGACAGACAGACCGACAGGCAGCAGCTAAGCAATATGCCCTCCCTTCTTCGAAGGAGGGCATTACATAAACAATATTACAAAATTCCTGTTTAAAATGTTGCTATTAAACGGTATTTTCATAATTTAACAATTTGACTTATACATTGATAAAATGCGTCCTTTTTCTAAGTCAAAG
Organism: Magallana angulata; assembly: GCF_025612915.1. Taxonomy (NCBI): domain Eukaryota; kingdom Metazoa; phylum Mollusca; class Bivalvia; order Ostreida; family Ostreidae; genus Magallana; species Magallana angulata. The sequence goes on from NC_069112.1 coordinate 23,367,615, forward strand.
AAGAGTAAAAAGGTGGATATTTTTTTTATTGTGGCAGTTATTTTTAAATCTTGCCCGTAAGTTGATAGGAGACACACCTTTGTCATAGATATCTGAGAAAATGAATTACTGTGCACCTAAACAAAAGTTATGCTCGCAGATATAATTATAGAATTATCTGAACGAATATATAAAATTTATATTTCTCTGATAATTTTGTTATTCGTCCCACCAGTGGTTGGAGGGGGAGGGGGGATCCTCATGTCAGGCTAAAACTTACGTCGTTATCAAATAAAGCCAATTAAAGTGAACATTTATATAAACATCACACTATTTTGAATTTTAAAAATAAGTTCTTACCCAGGAGATGCCATTATAGCGCTGCCTTTTCGTTGTTTATCATACTGATAAATACATTAACACTGACAAACATGTAATATTGTTTTGGATTCTGATGATATACGGGACAAGCCCCCTAAACTGTCTCATTAAAAATAATAACAACAACGGAATATGTACGTTTGACAGAACCTTATCAATAACGAGAATTAGTAAATGTGACTATACCCCATTGGTGATGGTCCGTCCTGAAGTAGATGGTGATGTGATGGATGCTGTGGATGTTGGACAGGTTCACCCACCAGATAGCGGTTTGTCTATCATTTGATACAGAACATTGACCTCCATCCATACTCAGGTCTGATTTACGTCCGTCTACAGCGTTTGTGGCGGTATATGTGTCGTCACCTGTACTGTATGGGTACTTTTGGTATGCTGGTTCGTTGAGGGCGACATTAACTGTGAAGATAAACACACATGTTTTAACAACATTACTATCGTGATTGATGTTAACTCGTGGTTCTAAATGTTTATAATACATGTATGCATGTATTGAACATTCAAATGCAGTTGTTAAAACGATTCAAAAGTATCAATTTAATCTAGCAAAACATATAAATATATATAAAATTCAAATGTAGTTCAAGAATAGAATTAATAACATAATATGAGAAGTTGATGCAGCATAAGGTTAGAGACTGGAAAAAAGCATACCCCCCCCCCCCATAATGTGGTATGGCTCTTTGTTATTTTATCAATATTTTTGGGGAAATTCAATAAAATGCCCTTATTTTGTACAATTTATTCTTTTAAATTACCAATTAATGGTTTGGTTCATTCCTTGTAAAGTAACCCAAAGCAACCTATTTGGAAAATATCATGAGTTATAGAAATATACATAAAGTGGACTCACCGTACGCCTGGGATACTGTCAGCAGACAGATCACAGCGAGGACATCATGGGGATACACATAGTGTCCGGACAGGGACATCATGCTGTTGTCAATCTGGTCAAATTATATAACTCTATGAGTATAGATTTTGTTGCCTAACAGAAATAACAAAGCAAATATAAAGTTTGCATTCGTCTTAGAAGACAGATGTAGACAGGCTGTTTAAATATATATTTATTTGCTTAAAAATTTAAGTAAGGGAGGGGTTCACCGTGCGTGTCGTAGTGAAGGCGCAGACTCAATAATCACATGACGAGGAAGTAAAACAAGAAGTTTTAAGAGCTTAGTACGATGTTCAATGACTAGCTGTCAATCATTATTACAACAAGTAGACCTTTATGTGTTTTTTCATCATTTGAAAATGTTAAAGCAATATAGTTTAATATAATAATATGATATAATAAATGCATGTAAATGTATAAAAGGTTGTTGATGTAGTCGAGTTACTGCACACGTACGTTACTCGGTCTGTGTCTGAATTAGTACTATCTTAATGTTCACCTTACTTATCTGTTTAATGGCAAAATAAACGATACCTAGAGTATGTTGAGTAATATACTGTGAAATCATTTAATTTCATGGGGACCAATTTTCGTGGATTGTTGGTTTTTTGCTTATACGTGGTGTGTAATTTCGTGGATGCGTCAATTTTCAGTTTCAGTAACTCTTTCTACTGTTTCTAAATTTGTTTTCGTTGAGGATGCAAATTCGGGGGGGGGGGGGGGGGGGGGGGGGGGGGGCTACCCACAAATACCATGGCAAAATTCCACTGTATTGAAATTGATTCATGACTGAGTAATTCAAGATAATAACTTGTATTGAGGGAGGGTAATTCTCGGAAAAACAAACTGTTCTTAAAACTCCTCACGAGTTTGCATTGCGTAAGCGTATAAAGGTAACTTGGCCAAATAAAAACGAGTTAACCAATCATACAGTTTGTACACCAGCGGCATGTATTGTTTAAGCATGATATAATGTGTTGATCTTCTGCTCGCATTTTTAGTGCATTGTTAAAACTGTAACACAGTACGTGCACATGTGTAATATCCTCTCAATGTGTTTTCTATACCTAACAAAAAAAAGTAAAAAGTTTGTTTGCCTTTTAGCACTGCGCTTCCTTGAGTAAAAAAAAAACAAAACTCAAAACGATTACTTTAAATTAATGATAAAAATATCATCAGAAACATATATTCAGCACGCGGGTGCGATAAGGAACAATGTACTAAATTCATGATAAACTCGACAAGATTTGTATATCATTATTTTTTACTTCATGACTACTTTCTTACCTTGCAAGGGAGATATTCTGATAGTTATTTTTCCCATATTCTGGCATCATGATTTTTTTTATAATTATTTAAATTTTCTGCAACGATTATTTTATTAGATGGAATTTGTTTAAAAATTTTGGGAACGAAAACAAATTTCAAAATTGTTTACAACATTGGCTTTGTTACATAGAAACGTCATGATTTATTCAATAAATTGCTGGAATCAGCCCTTCAAATTTTGCGTAATTTTTTCATTCTAAAATGAACAAAATGTGATGGCACATAAAAACTTGTCAATGATTTTTTAAAATTTCATATATCAACCTTAGCGTGACATTTACGATGAAGTGATGAAATTTAATATGGTTCTATTATATAGTAATAAGAGAGCATGAGGGGTGTTAGGTGAAGGGGAAGAACAGATGTCACTATGTTCATATAAGTCCCCTTTCCCCTCTCTCTCTCTCTCTCTCTCTCTCTCTCTCTCTCTCTCTCTCTCTGTGTAACGTCACAGTAAAGAGTGTTCATAACATGCAACACTAACACTAATCAAATTGTTATACATGGTCGCTTAGTTAAAGGTGGGGTACAGATGCCACTGCGTTAATTTTATCTGTCTGTCTGTCTGTCTCTCTCTCTCTCTCTCTCTCTCTCTCTATTTTTCTCTCGCTGTGTAATGCCACATTAAAAAAAAATTGTTAACCTACAGGCATCAAATGTAAACTCTTATCATGTTAGTGTACACTAGACTTTGACCCGTGCATGCACGGGTTGACATTCATTGTATATGATATCGGGCATCTACGAAATACATGATACATCGACACACCGTATTGCTGCCATTTACATAATAAAGCTTTAAGCCTATAATAATGCTATTAATTTCACTAAATTCTGCTTAGATAGATTAATTTAACTGTGTCTCGGGAAAGGCCTATACCACAATTAAAATGCCTCCCATATACCTGTGATGTACATGTAGCAACTGAAAATTGCTGAATCGCTCCGAAACGATTTTGGAGAAAATAATGAAGCTGCATTGAAAATATAACAGTCAAACTATTCATAATAAACCATATTGAGGCTGTATATACCTTTCATTTAAAAATTTAATTCATATTATTGAAGAATGCAACACACTCTCCAGCAACGTTTTTCACTCGCTTCGAGTTGACATTCGGAACTATCGGGATTTTTCATGTTAAATGCACAGAGTTAGAGTTATCTCCCGTATTTCCTTTGCTGAAAAGAATATATATATGACAAAAGTTCAATAAAAATTTACAGGTATTTGTAATATAGTTTATGAGTTTATCCATGCAAATGTGCAATTGTGGAAACAAAAACTAAAGAACCTCCTGTGATTGTTTGCGCAAGATTGTAAAATCCGAAACATCCATATGATTTCCGGATTTTTTAAAAGAATGTTCGTTGATTGTTAAATAGCGAAGCTTTATTGAGAAAAAATGAAAACAAATTGGTAATCTTCAAGTGCCAATAATGTGTTAAAAAATGACAGTACTCTTCCGATTTCTCGCTTTTAAAGCTTAAAAATTCGAGTCTATTATATTAATATAGTAGTATAGATGGACATTTTGTTCAAGAAGAGATATACAGATGTCTCTGTGTTGATATAAGACTCATTTCGTCTGCTCTAAGGGTTTTGTTTGTACCTATCTCAGATGATTTTTTTTTTGATCCGCTGAATATTTAAAATTTAGTAAACATTGCGTTGTGTTTAAATTATTCAAAACTTTTAAAATAATGTGTTTTGATATTGATTTGCATCTTGTTTATGTTTCATATACTTCAAAAACATATAATACATCATTATAAGATTGCTGATTATTAAGAAAAGTTCAAAACCTTTTAAAAAATGTTGTCTGGCGGCAGTGAACTTAGTAATAGTGGTTTATCAGAAAGTGCGAAATTGTGGGAGCCGGCATTATATTAAAACTATGATGCCGTAAACTTGTGTCTTGCTTACTATGGTTGTATTAATGCCAAATCTGTTGACGGGATGTAAGTACAGGAATTTCTCAATTAGTTGATGTTAGTTGATTAGTTGATGATCGTACGAATGTTTTTTTTTCTCTTCATCTGAAAACAAGTGTTTCATGGTTTACTCTCGAGATTTTATTAAAAAATAAATTGTTTTCTAAAGGCATTTCATCTTAAAGTTGCTCAATAAATCCATTAAATATTACCAAACAAAAATACTACTTAAACGGATTTAAATAAATGTCTTACTAAAAGGATCTTGGCAAATAATTGAGACTGTGTTTATATAATGATTAAAAGAGGAGAATGCGCACTGTTGATGGTAATTTCTGGTGAAATGATGTAACTTTTAATTTGTGTTATGATAGTGAATAACAATGTTTTGATGCATTTTTTTTCTTAATGACAATATCCGTAGAACAGTTATATGCTAATAATTTGATAGACGTTAAATTAAAATATATATTTATAAACAGCCCTGTCACAGATTGTTATTTGGTATATTGTTTTCTAGTTATGTCAAAAATTTATACAGTTATTTCCCATAACAAAAGCAGACTCATTTTTTATTGATTATAAAACTCTTTCGATTCCTACTTCCCTTAGTAATTTATAAAATTACATGTATGAAGAGTGGTTTTAAGTGCAAAATTATTGAACTTAAAAGGAAAGCATAACATAAAGAACATGTTATAACATGTTTATCTACATCGACCGGACGGAAACAACTGCAGGAGAAGAAAATCCCGCTAAAACTGAATCAAGCATAAGTAAAACAGATGTGTATTGTCATCATAGTTCTTTCTTAAAAAGAAAACCTCTTTGTTAATCGTTTTCTCCCAACGTTTTACTTCAAAATACTTTCTACTGTTGATGCTTTTCATATTTCCGTAGTACACAATTTTTAATTGATAATAATAAACAATCAAAGTACTGAAGAACTGACGGGAGTTGATTTTGTCGATGTTTATTTATCTTAAAATCATTGATATAATTTTTTTTTTGCATGACATGTACATGTAGATTCTAATTTGAATTACGCACATTTTTATAATATGAATTTTTGGACTTTTCGAAAAGAATGTCGAGAAACCCCCATATGAATCATGTTAAATATTTAAAGATAAAATTAATTCAATCAAACTGTGTATCAGTAATAGAAATATTTCTCGAAAATTGTATGGATCAAAGCAATATTGAACTCTAGTCTCGTTCACCCAAACGCTCGGCTGACACCGTAAATCTCCGAAAAGGATTTACGGAGAGAGGCGAGCGTCGAGTTGAACGAGACTATATTCAACTGTGGCGTAGGAATACGTACGACTACAACAAATATTTAAATTGTTCGTACCATTTAAAATCTGACCATTTTCAAGGTATTTATAAATACGTCTCCTTGAAAAACAATGCTTTAGCATAAATTACATCGAATTTATCAATTATTTTCAAGAACTAAGTCTTGTCAGCAGCAATGATTTGTGCTGAGGTCCAAACACTGTTTCACTTTCGGTTTGTCTGAGTAACTGCATAGAAGAGTTGATTAAAATCAACTCCAAAAAATGCAAAGGGATATTTCAAATAAGCGCCCGAAAAAGGAATACTTGACAAATAGTTGGGACGGTGTTTTAAGGAGGAACGGGTTTGCAGTGTCAAATTATTTGTCAATTTATATATATATATATATATATATATATATATATATATATATATATATATATATATATATATATATATATATATATATATAATATCCAAATCACAAAGTATTTTCTCAGTGTCCGGTAAAAATATAATAATCACTAACTGCAAAACATAAGCGCTTTCATTATTAAAAATCTTCAGACGTTTTACAGTCGTTAAAATTAACGACTGTAAAACGTCTGAAGATTTTTAACAATAAAAGCACTTATGTTTTAATATAATATAAATATAATATATATATTGACTGGGGTTGAGGGCAACATTGATTATATTAGCCCCCGAGGAACGAAATATTGTCCGATGCGAAGCGGAGGGCAATATATTCGTCCCAAGGGGGCTAATATAATCAATGTTGTCCGAAAACGCAGTCAACATTTGTTTTGTTATATGAAGAAACAAACCAAAAAATCAAGAAAGGATTTGAAAACAGATCGCTGTAATTTTCTCGGCTTAACATAGTATTCAATTTTGCGCAAAGATTATTTCCAAAATATCGTCGGCATCAGAAGGTCACTGGTGACATTCCACCGTCCATAGGAACTAAGCTAAAGATGTTTTACCTGATTTCACTTCACAATAATTCACAAATCCATATACCCGTTATGATAGCAAACTGTCGCATTACGCGTTCGTTGTTTACTTGCCTTGACTGATTGCTTATTATGACGTCACCTTATTTTGGAGTCGCAAAGAGTTATTTACGTCATCGTTAACCAATCAACAAATCAGAGTATAAGATAAATGATGTAATAATGTAAAATTATGCTTTTTAAACTATGCTAATTCATTCTTTGTTTATAAACAGTCTAGCTGTGTTGACACTATGAATGTTGAACATGCTTTTGCTTATACTTGTAATTGTTTCTGTACCAATTACATATTTGAATTTGTTTACAATTAGTTATATGCAGGTCCATCTTATAAATCCTTTTGTACTATCTTAAAAGAATGAACTGTTGAGGGGTTTTTTTTTTTAACCTGAGATATGCACCTAAAGATTATTGAGCAATCATTACCTAATGTTTAATTCATTTTCAAAAAAGTCCATCCATTCGGATCAGCGATATGAACGCAAGTCAACATTATCGATATTCATTCTGAACAATTACGTGCATTTTAAACTTAAGAAATATAATGGTTCACTGTTAACGATACATTCGTAGTTAATGATGAATGTTTAATTATTTATATTAATAATCTCTCTTTATCGTCGAATACAAACAAAGCTCTATAGAAATTTGTATTACCGTAAATTCTGACTTGGTTGGTGTAAAAATTACAATATGACACTTTGTAAATACACTAGATTAATACTTTCAATTATTGCCATCACACAACCCCCTACATCCGTTTTTTGTTTGTTGATTTAAAAAATTCTTTTTATAATTATTATATGAGATACTTTAACAATATTCTCTTTAGAAAAATACAGGAAATAAAGAAAATTAAATAACTGCGACCAACTTTTCAATTAATTTCCCCCAAAATTATCAGTTTTAGCTATTTAATCAGAATTTCAGAAATTTGAGACATGATTTAGGTAACGATTATGCAAACTCATTCCTTAATTCGATCCTTATTGATAATTCGACAGGTACCTAAATCTATAATGCTATATTAAAAAAAATTAACTCGAAATTTTTGGCTTTGATAGAGAGAAATCGGAAGAGTACTGTCTTTTGTTTAATATATTTTAAATATCAATGGTACTTGAAGATTACCAATTTGTTTTGTTTTGTGTGGTTTTTGGTTTTTTTTTTTGTTTTTTTTTCTTTGTTTTTTTTTTCTCAATCAAGCTTCGCTAATTGATAAGCAACGAAAATTCCTTTTAAAAACTCCGATATAATCTGAATTTTTTGGATTTTACAATTTTGCGCATGTGCATTACATTCACCCTAAATCACGGGAGTTTATATTTATGTTTCCACAATATCACATTTGCATGGATAAACTCAGAAACGATAATACAAATACGTGTAAATTTGATTGAAAATTTGTCATATATTCTGTTTATCAAAGGAAATACGGGAAAGAACGCTAACTCGATGAGTTTGATATGAAAAGTCTCGAGAGTTCCGAATGGCAGCATGGTGTGTAAATTCGAAACGAGTAAAAAACGTTGGTAAAAAAAGTTAATTCTTCATTGATATGAAATAAAGTTTTAAGTGAAAGGTATTTACAGCCTCAAAATGGTTTGTTATGAATAATTTAACTGCTATTATCAATGCAGCTTCATTATTTTTTCAAAAATCGTTTCGGAGCGATTCAGCAATTTTCGCTACATTACGGGTACATAAGACCAGGAAGGCATTTTAACTGTTGTGAAGGCCTGCCCTGAGACACAGTTAGATTTTTTTATTTAGAGTGTAGTGAAATTAATTGCATTATTGTAGGCTGAAAGCTTGGTTATGTAAATGTCAACAATACGGTGTGTCGATGTATCTTTTTTGTAAATATCCGGTATCATATGCAATGTCAACCCGTGCACACACGGGTCAAAGTGTAGTATTTATACATTAAAAAAACCCGTTCAGCTATCTTCACAGCAGGCAACAATGATTGTACTATTGTTCTGTCATTTACAATTTCTATTTCAAAGAATTTTTTTTAATTTTCTTGTCTTATAGCGGGTATTTAATTAGTAAGTAAAATCAATGCAACAACTATTTTAGAACATTTCCAGACAACATAAAACTTTATGAGGTATATCATTCAGCCACACACTAAAGGTAATTTTAAAAAACAATAAAAAGACACTTGTACCTTTGTGATATGCCAACATTCCTTCAAACGATGAAAATGCCAAAGGAATAATTGCGCTAGTGCTCTGAAAGTCCTCAAAATGGACCCCAATACACCGTTGATTATGTCTACCGTATAGAAATTCCTTGCAGCACTGATTCAAGAGACATAAGCTGCCGCACTTTACAAGACTCACTACCAGGAGATCAAACATGGAGAGGGACGAGTTCGTCGATTCAACGATGTTATTTTGCAAGTATACTATATCTTTGTATTGGGCCTGCGTATGTGCGGTCAATTCTAATAGAACATAAACCATAGTGATAATCATCGTTATGAACACAAATTTATCCACTTCAGGAGAGTCTTTTCTAAAATATAATCAAACTTTCAACGAAGATCGGATTGTACGAAGGTAAGCTTATCTCGCTGTTTAACAAGCATCGGTCTCACGTGATGGTTAATTAATGCCTAATCAATAACTTAATAATCACTTTACTTTATTGTTTATTTGAGGACTCGTTTCCTTCTTCAAGTTCAACTGACAACATTCTAAATTAATCCATATTTCTTTTCTCTGATTTTAGCAATATCAAATTATATATAACACATATGAAATAATACTGAACAGTAACCACAGGCAATGCATATTCACTCTTTATACTGAAAGGGGCGGACAGAAATCAATCGTTGATATGAGATTATTAATAAACAAAGTAATGCTCATTTCACACGGGAAAAAGAAAATTTTTATATATATATTTTTTTTCAATATCTCGTTATTTATTACCAATTTTAAAGACTGCGTATTAAACAATGCACCTTTTCAAGCATTCTCTCTTTGATGAAAGTTTGGTTGGATATTAAAGGTGTGGAAACCTCCAATCTTTTTTTAAGCATTGTATCACTCTCACTCATTATTAGTTTTGAAATTTTAACACCATCTCAATAATAAGTGACATTTTTCATTCATCTTTTTTACATTAACTTAGAAATATATCATGATATAATATAAATATATAATATGTTTTTGAAAATATTGCTGAAGAATGTTCTATCAACAATAGAAAAGTTTCAACTGTATACAACCAGAATGGATTTGGTTAATTACAAATTAAAAATCTGTGAATTTCAACTCGGCAGAATAACGGAATTTCACAAACTGAGCTAACAAACTTAATTTTCTCATTGCATTATAAACAACTGTTGAGGTACTGATTTATTCATTTTCCATTTATCGAGCATTGAAAGTAATCAGATTACTGTTATTTTTACCCTGTTTGGTACGTGTAAGAGTAGACTGAAGTGTTTTTGTACAGTAAAACTTGATTATTACGAGATAATTAAGGGACAGGTCAATTTGCTTCGTTATATCCGTAACTCTTCATATCCATATTACGAGTTCGAAAATTTTTTATCGCGAATACGTAGTAAACAACTGTTGCTACCTCAATACCAGAAGTCTAAACGGGATACCAATTACAAAAGCAACAGAAAATATTTAAAGTTTCCGTATATAAAACTAAAAAAAAATTGAATAACTAAAATTGATTCTATTTCTGCAATAAAATATTTTTGATTGGCATATATAAGAATTACATTATTTCATTACTGTAGGTTAATAATACAAATTCAAATGATGATAATCATAGTAATACATAATTCATTTCCTAAAAAAAAAACAGTTATTATTTTTGTCTAGAAGCTCAGCCACAATGTCATCGTCCGTCATTTCTTCCGTCACAATGAGGTCAGTGTCAGCTGTCACGAGGTCGGTAATAGTGTGTTTTTCCTGCGGGCGTCAGTCTTTGGGCGAGTTCTGCGAGCGGAATGTCTTCGTCAGAGTCGTGAGCTGAAGATGCGGATAAAGGTACAAGGCTTGACTGCGGCATATCATCTTCCGCGTTGAAGCCATTGCTGGGATTTAAAGACAACAAGAAACCGACCTTACTAAAAACAGTTGGCAATACAAACAACTCCAACAGCAGTACGAATGGCTTTGAGAACATTTAACTGGGGATCGACCTTGCTGTCATCACATTGAAAAATAGAATGGGGCTTCTTTAATAAACACCTCACATAATATCTATAAATATATTCTTCATTTCTTTCTATAGTTTGTTTCATAGGCATTAAATGTCGTTTACTTGCTGACAATCACTAATACGGGGATGTCTCATTCTGTGGCCAATGACTGCATTCATTTGCCAATATAATATAAGATCTAATACTGCAAATAAAACTTCATTTCGAGGACCGGTGTTATATAGTGCCTTTTCCCCCTAGCCATCTTTCCCCCCGGAAAAATGGCTATATAGCAGTTCTTCCCCCCGGAAAATGGCTATATAGCAGTTTCCCCCCCACGGAAAGCTGACTATATAGTGGGCTTTCCCCCTTTTTATAGCCAGATTACCCCCACGGAAAACCTACTATATAGTGGATTTTCCCCCATTTTTACTTTCCGGCCATGTTTATTGCGGACCATTCGTGACAATAATTTGCAATAACTGATATGATATTAATTGCTCACAAAAAAGGATAATTATGGCATGTATTAGTACATAGAATAAGCTTCTCCCAGGGAACTAACTGACCAATCTTGACTTAATTTTGTAGAGGAATGGAATAAAAAGTGGAAATGTATTACTACCTTCGTCCAAAAGGCTATCAATTTTAAATTAATACCGTTAGAATTGACGAACTTAAAAACAATTATATATTTCTTCTAAATATCAAACGGGAGACAGGATGCAATGATATGATGAGAAACTGAAATGTTTTAGTTTTACTTTGATTGATGGGGTTCTAAATCATGGTTAAGGGGTATTTTAATTATGTATTAAAAGCATGTGTAAAGTCAGTGTTTACCATTTCGTTTTAAAGTTACGCATATTCATATTTTTAAGCACATTTCTACGAAACACGAGATATTATGATGTAAACATTTTAAAAAACAATGAAATGGCTTCACAACCAGAACAATGTCGGTATCTTTGCTGGTTACTTTCAATTGGAAAATGTGAAATGGAGCCTGAACTAACTTTATGTTTATATTGTCACTCACTATTTGCTAATTTTTTTCACTTTTAAGTTTGCGACGTGATTTATAAATATACAATTTTGAAAACGATGCTATATAAATCAAGATATACAATTCAATTACCTAAAAAAATTATACTATTTGTTTCATATTTTTGCAATAAAGATTTACTTGTGTACCATATTATTTCTTCGAACAATTAAACAAGGGTAATTAAAAAAAACAAAATAAAAACAAATAACAAAAAAACAACCAACACATATATTGTGATGAGCTGACTTTTTTAAAAATATAAACTTGTTCTTCTAATCAAATAACAAGTACAAAAGTCGTATATGCGCTTAGGTTGGTTAAATATTTTTGATTTTCGGTTCATTGATTTATTTATCTAGTTATTTATTATTTCATTAGTCATCTTATGAATTGATTAAATGTTTTGAAGAATAATGAATTTTACCCGCATACCTTTTTTAAAAAATTTCTTCGTAAATTAAAAAAAAAGCAGCAGAATTAAACGTAATTTTCAATCATTTTGATAAAGAAATATATGAGTGATTGTGTATTTTTAAATGATGTTTTTACTTTTAAATGACCGTAAAAATATGTTCATGTGGTCATCTATAGATTTTAGCCGGGCTCTGCTGAAAGCAGAGTCCTGGTTGTAGGCAGGCAAATCGCCAATGTTACTATAAATAGCACAACTTCAAAAGTAAACAAAAAAACCAAACAGCGTCAAAGTCAAAGCTTCTGCTTTACCAAATAGTTACACAAAGAACCATGTTTTGTCAAAAGTGTTTGCATTTTGTTTCTTTTTTATAATTTCGAGAGAATGGTCTATCTTTTTTAGTTTTCTTAATAATAACGTGTTTTAAAAACAAGACTATGCATTTTGGACACATCAATGCGCATGAATTTTCATGAACTACTTTGCTGCGCGTGGAAGAAATGGGGATTGAATATATAACGCTTGTTGCAAAATTCAAGGCAGAAACTGTTGAAGTTTTTTCTACTAGACAGACATATTTTGTTTTTAGCCGCTTACAAAAATTTATCGTTCTCTGATGCTTTGCCGACATTATTAGCATGAGAGATAGAGAGAGAGAGAGAGAGAGGTGTTTTCATTTTTTACTAAACAATATGCATAAAGACACACCAAAAAAAAACCGGCTTTCAGTACTTCAGTACTTTGATTGCGATATGGGGTCCTAAAAAATACATTTTCTTTATACATGTAATTGGATTTCAAACATCGGGCTCGAAAACAACAAAGGCTTCTACCCTGCATGGGGGCTTAAATTTTCGGTGTCATCTACTAGTGGTATACCACTATCATTGTGAACATATGGTTAATTGGTCATTTCTAGAATTTGAGATTCGGGTCCCCACTTATAGAACACTATTCAATCATTATAATGGGTTTTAATCATCGGGCCTTGAAACATCAAGGGCCCCTACCCTGAGAGCTAAAATTTTCAGAGTCATCTTCAAGTGGTAAACCACTGCCACTATAAAAATATAGTGATATGGTCATCTCTAGTTTATGAGACATTGGACCCTAAAGAATATGCACTATAATTATTATAATAGGATTTTTAAAAACGGGCTCTGAAACTTCGGAAACAAAATTTCTCTAAAACAGAGGTTTAGCCTGGATGAAATTTTCACAAACAGACAAACAGTCTGATAAATTTATCAAGAAATTCTTAAAACATTCTCGTTTCATACAATTTCAGAACACAGAATTATGCATATAAGTGTATAACTTGTAAAACTTTTTTCAATAAATTACCTAAATTAAGTTCTATGTGTAATCCCATTACACATATGTTCAACTTTCAGCATTGTCTATAAAAATAATAAATCGGCAAAACGAAACTTAACCTGTACAGATGAATGCAGATATACATGTATGCGACCTGGGAGTGTAGAAACATTGATTTTAATCCTTACTGGATTTCCTTAAATATTATTTATAAAATCTGAACCAAAAACGTGAGGGAGAAACCCTACTATGGGGGAAAGGCTACTATATAGTAGCTTTTCCCCCCCGGGGGAAAGGCTACTATATAGTAGGTTTTCCGGGGGGAAAAGCTACTATGGGGGAAAAACTGCTATACAACACCGGATCAAATACGAATTCCACACTCATAAATTTGTTATTTTTTTTTTCATAAAACAGACAGGTAAGTGTTAGAACTCTATATCTACAAAGAAAGTCGACATAGAATACACATTTATAAGCTTCCGGTATCAAACATCAATTAGGATAATTTGATATAAAGAATTTCACAGGTCGCAGAAAATCTGTCTAATCAAACTTACTCTCTTTGCACGCAAGGACTGATAAAAAAAAGTAGCTGACATGAATGTATGTACAAATAGGACAACGGGCTGATTTGATAACATTAAGTTGTGAAAAATCCCATAACTTTTACAATTTCCACATTGTCTTAACATTTCTATACTCTTTCCTTAGTTTCCGCTTCCACTATCTTTTTGCTTAATATTTCGATAATCATCAATACTTCTGTGCCTAAACTACGTTTCACCACTGGAATAAAAAAAGTCCAGATTATCTGTTTTGAAACGCCCCCTCAACCGCTTCAGCTTTCTATACAAAGCCAACAGGAGAACAACAATTGGGAGTGTGCATTGTAGCAGATATGAAAGCACCCGGATGACAACGATGGAAAATTGTGCGAGGTGTTCCGAGTAAAAGATGTGAACATATCCCTCAGATTATAAATATATGCGTAAGAAATTTGTTTTTGTTTAGGTTAATTTTTTCTGGTAAAAAAAGATAAAGTTTCAATGAAGAAATATTTGACTTTTCCCTTATGATATATCAATTTTAGATATACTTCTTTGACAAGTATGTGCAATTTCGTTAAAATCCGTCAAAAAAATGTAGAGAAGCAGTGAATTGGTACAATTCATAATATCAAAAGAGATTCGGTAGCAGGCAATTCATACAAAAAAAGGCTCAGCTAGTTTTCATGGCGTTTACAATAAGAAAAACTGTACATTTGTATCATACATGCATAATCAATGTTGAATGCATTACTGATTAAATTTAAATTTGATGTAAATAATAACTATGTAACAGTGTGGGATTTTTAAAAAAAAAACATTTTTGGATGTTCTTTCCCCAAATTAAAGGTCATACATTTATATCTGACTCAACACAAAAAGCTATGCGTCTTAATCTCAAAGAACCACATTCTATTATCTATGCCTGTGAAAGTTTTGTAGCGTGTATACATGTGCATAATGTTGAAGAAAAAAATCATAACCTTCATTTGAGAGCGCTTATTGTTTGTTACTATTTTTAAACTACTAGTATATTGATCTCATTGAAACGAAGAGCTCAGTATAAAGATCTAGGAATACCAAATTTCAAAGAACAATCGTATCTTAATATTCAAGGAAGATCTATTGATTACCAAGCCTCCATACACTACTGATACCTTTCAATTCATCTGATAAATTATCAAACATAATTTAAGATTCGATAATTATTGAAATTCCATATACGACAGCAAACAGGCAAGTGCAAACTGCTGGCTGCTACTGCCAAATGCCTAATATCCTGTATCGGGAGGACAATGCTGTACTTTTGATTATTGGAACATAGATAAAAAGGTCATAACCTTAGTCTCTTTTCCTGGTTTATATTCATTTCATCATATACATGTCTAAATTGCATAAGATTTTCCTATGGTGTGAAAATAGGTGGTTAGAGTTTAAACATCATCGCTATGTACTGAACATCACAAACACAACGTTGGTAGATGCAAAAGTATTTTTTACGTCAGAAAGATATTGCATCATTATCTGACTACTTTTTAGATTTTATCCTTTCAGTTTATGTCAAACGTGGAATTATTGGCATAATAATTTAATTCTGGCTGTAGCGCGCTTTCTGATTGGCTAAAAAATTATTCTTATATCGTATAAAGAATGTTGCTTACGTCATAGTAAGACTAACGTGTATCAAAGTACCGAGACTAGTGAAAGACGGGGTCTTGAAAGTTTGAATTTGTAATTGTCCTGGATTTCCTCGAATATGCTTCCAAAATTTATGAGTTTGAATAAGTTGTTAAAATCTATGTTAATTCGGCTTTTTGGAATTGTCTGATACTTTGTCTAAATTTTACTCAATCCTGGCCCTCATAATTGTAGAAAATTGACACAACGGTATATAATGTAAAATAAGACCGCAAGGAAAATTTTTTAAAATTACTACTAACCGGTAAAATCACACAACTATATCAAAATAGATAATTTTAATCATTAGATTTATTCAATTTTGTGATCCAAGGGAAAATCCAGAAGTCGGACGGTATCTGTGATAAAAGTTTTATGAAAACCCCGAAAACTCTAAAACTGCTGAATTAACAAACAAAGTGAACATGTGTATACTGATAACAAACACAGGCACCTGACGTTAGAAATATTTTTTACAATAAGATTCCAAGAATTTTGACAATAAAAAGATTTGTCACGGTCGCCGTTTTGATTTTTAAGACCGACTTATCTGACACGATTTTCTTCATTTGCGATTCATGCAAAATGAATTGGTAAAAATAAATCCGTTCGCCACTTACTACTTTTTTGTGTAAACTCGTGCATCACCTACACGAATTACGATACAACCGTTCTCTTTATTAAAAATCATACTCCGAAAATCAGAGACATAAATAACAACGATTGTCAACCTCGCCATTAGCGTGTAATGTTACGGGACCAACCTTACTTTGAGAACTACAAGTGCAACAGCAATCTTTTATAAGTCATTAAATTTGAACCTGATAACGAACATGAACCTGTAAATATTTTAAGCATGTTTTACTTGTGAAATATTTACAAAAACTCTTTATTTAGTTTTTGAATTACTTTTTAAAACTTACTGACTTTTCAAAAAGTAATGGTAATGCATTACTTTACTCATGTAATGGTATTGTAATGCATTACTTCAAGAAAATTAAGTAATGGTAATGGTAATTTAATGCCCTAATTCATGAAGTAATGGTAATGTAATGCATTATTTTACAATGTAATTCACCCCAAGCCTGATTCCAACTAAGCCGGAAAACATGAACATTTAACTTGGTTCTTCAATCGATAATATTGTATATTATATGATGTATAAGTCTTCCAAAATGTATAATCTATTATAGATTATGCTTACAATGCATTGTTTAAAATTTAAATTCAGTTTAATCAACTAAAAAGCAAACGAACGAAAAGGCAAATTCAGACTTGTTTTTATTTTCTTTGTACAAAATTCCTTTAGAGACGAACAGCAGTCATACCGCAAGTAGACTGGAAGCCAATGAAACACCTATTTAATTTGTAAAACATAATTGTATAACCCGTCCCGATTTTAACTTCGGCTTGCGCATTAATCGAAGTTTGGTAGTATTGAGGTGAAAGATTGTCAAAATAAAATTCACAATTTTTCAAAAATGGCACTTTGCGTTTGGGAACTTTAATTACGATTCCACCATCAACCTCTTTTATTGATTAATGAGCTCGTACACCAACTGAGTCGTCAACGGCGCTGTGCATTCAGTTACGTAGCTCTTTCCACATTTGAACCCGAGCAAGAATATTTTGATCAATAAAACTATTTGTTTATTTTCTAAATAGAACTTTGTTTATACACAGAGGACTTAAAAAGATTTAATGCGTGTTTTTATCATACATATTTACTGAAAAGCATGAAAACTTTCTGCACTATTTTCTTACGCGTAGACTCAATTCATGTGTTCTACGCGTGCCTTCCAGTTTGAGAATTCGGCTGACAGTAAACCAATAAACGGGGTCACGTGACCCCGTCTAAAACGTATCAATACGCCTGACGTTACGTTTGAATTTTGAACAATTTTACGTCTTTTTAAAGGTCAAATGGCTGTTTTTTTATACAATGAAGAGTAAAAAAATTTAATTATAAGCAATGAATTCAACGTTTATTAGTTTTTTTAAATATAAAATGGTTTGGGCAGTTTACTCTTCTTTTTTTTCATAAAAAAGCGGAAACTGCCCCAAACCATTATATATCGTACAAAACTAAACAATATTGAATTCATTCCTTAATACAACAAACTAAACAAAATAATATGACTTTTTGCATATCACTTTTTATGTTTTATATGATGTTTCACACAAATTTGAGCTTTTCTAGCTATATATGGTTTTTTGAGGAGCAGATTTTTAAACATTTTCTTATCACATTTTTTGTAACACTTTATACTCTTATTGTGGCCCATCCCTACCCCCAAAGACCATGATTAAGACAAAGTGTCACCTTGTACACATAACATATTCTTGTATTTGGATTGCATTCGGACGGTTAGTTTATGTAACGAATGTAAACAGCATTGTGTGAAAATATCATTCTTCGCATTTTCTTTAGGAGAATCAAATACAGAGGGTGTCAACAATTTTTACAAAACACATAAATTATTATATGTAAATTTGATTATCTGAATATAAGTGAATATCATTTTCTCATTTATCATTATTAAATTCCCGCTTAATCGATAACCTAATAATTTTGATAATCGATATTCGACTAGAGTGCTTCATACCTGATATAAAGGAGCATAAACATTACAAATCTCTTTTTTTAAACACAATTTCTAATTTCAACAATAATTTTATTTGATAATGTTGAAACATATTTCAATATTTTCTAAAGATCAAATTCATTTATTCATCTCAAAACATATAAAATGGTATTCGGAAAACACAGTTTATACAACTACAAAGAAACTGAAAAAAGCTGAATAATTCCTAATTTATCTTTATAGAGTTTTGAATTATAAAGGAGAACCGACTGTACCATGTAGCTTACTTATAAATGTAGAGTCAAAATTTTTTAAAAAGTTTTGCATGATTTACAATAAGATATCATCAAATCAGACCACTCTTATTGATTCTGATTTTTACATTCTTGAATTAAAACGTACACAAGTGATAAAAAAATCTAATACATGCAAAACCTTACTCTCCACAAATGAAATAAATTCAATAAAACCCACCTCTTCTGTAGATGGAATAATGTGTTCTTATTGCAATTTTCTTGTAGAGTCGTTACATTGAATATAAAAATGTGGAAAAGCCATAATATAAACAAAAAGAATTGCCTTCATAACAAACAACATTGCTTTCCTTTCGGATTAATATGATGCCCTCACATTCTGAATAAATAAGGAAAGTGATTTGTTAATACGACTATGCGTTGCATTTAGACGGTTAAAATGTGAATATAATGTCTTAATAAATATATTCTTATTCTCGTCATTATTTAATTCAGGTTTACGTAACGCTACATTTCATAGAAAAGACATTTATTTTGTAAGATTATATATTCTTTTTATAAAACAGATAACAATGAATTATGCATAAATTCGCGAAGCATGCTTATCAATCGATTGTTGAAATTAGTGGAAGTTATAAAAAATGAAATAAACTCATAATGAACAATTCTGTATCCCTGTTAATCTAATCATAACAACATTTAATGACAAATTCATTAAAGACACACAACAATATAAAATCATAATGATGTTTTGATGCCAATAAAAATACATGGTGATGATCATTGTTGTTTACTCATTTATTATGGGTAACATAAATGCATTTGCAAAAAATGAAATATCATAAAATAAATTAAACAAAATTCCTTTTTCTTACATTTTTTTTATAAGGAGGCTGGATACTTAACATCAATGAACCATCGGATCTGCATATTTGTTTAGCTATAAACTATGATTTATAAAGAAAAAAGTTTTTAATTACATTATCAATTTCATTATTTTTAGTACATTTTAAAACGGAACTCCTATAAAGCAGATCAATACAGTCTAAAAATGAACCGCGAGCCCTCTTACATGTAATTATAGTTATTGAAATGGCTGTCGTAGTGTACCAACTTATTTTATCTCAAGAATTAGGCTATAAACCTGTAAATTTGATTTCCACTTTGTCCGTATTTTTTTAATTATTCTGGATGGTAATATTTTAATAAAAAAAATAATCTTAAGTAGTCCTGGAGACATATGTTTATAACTCAAAACGTTAAACATAAATGTACATATATCAATATAACAAGGTAATTTTATGCAAATCATTGAAAATAAAACAGTATAAGAAATTTACTGATGTGCAGCAAACGAAAGTTTTCCAAAACACTAAGAATAAACAACAAAAAAACCATCTTATAATGATAAGAAATTTACAGTGATTCAGAGTAATAATTTTTTTAAGACTGACCAAAATTGCCCCATGTTATACGATATATTATTATGTGTGATAGTTTAAACTTTAAAAACCGCGAGGCTTTATAAAAAATTGATCGTTCATTATTATATTTTATTTTCATAGAATAATTAAAGTTTAATTCACATTTTAAATTTGTAAAATTTATAGATTTTTGTTAAGTCAAGATATTTAGAGAACGTAAGGCGTTAACTGCTACAAAATTTAAATACTGTAGATTCCTAATTAAACGCGAGGAATTACATCCGTGTAAAATCGCTAGAAGCGCATCTCGCAGATTTTAAAATCTCGCTTTAATTTTTCGGAGAGATGTAAACTATTAAGGAATTTGATAAAAGTTCCTTAAAACTCTTCTTTCGCTATTTGATGCATAACGATTGAATTGCGGAATTAAGTAGTCGCGTAAAATAAGGAATCTACAGTATAAAGTGAATATCAAACACTATCTAAACAGCCTATTGTTACTTCATGAGGCGTTGCCATATAAAAGAGCTAAAATCAAAATTAAAAAGCCCGTTGTTGTCGTGGACATCGTAATATTGGTATAACCAGAACATTACAATTGATATAGTTAAAATAGCGGAAATGTCTATTGTCTTAGATAAATATTAAATAACAAAAGTAAATTTAATACTGTCACTGTGGTTTTTCGTTTAATAACCTCCTAGGATTCCTCAACGTAGATACACATATTTGGAATATCGATGTATTTGGGATCTATAATTATTTTTCTAAAAAAAAAAAAAGAAACGAAAAAAAATTTAAATGAGTCTGATAGTTTTGTTTTCTAATTTTTTACACAAAAGACAGTGATATATGTAACTTCTGATTTACCTTTTAATCATCTCATCCGCTGCGTCCTTCATATGTGAGAGTATTTCTTTGTTTGTTAATGAAAGTAAAATAAACAGCAAAGTATTAACATAAGCCACTTAAAATTGTACTTGTTGAAGGAAAAAAACATTTTTTTCTATCTTTAAAATATTTACTACCTGACAATGTGAATTTTCTTTTCCCTTGGAGGTCAACAGGACCAACACCAATAGGCAAAGGTGGTTTTTCTAACAATTTGAAGACAAGATATTATTAATAAAGTCTTTCTAATTGGTTCCCTACATTGCAATTTTTTTCATAAAAATTATATCATTTTTTTGCAAGAAAAAAGAAACCGATATGATTCTAAACATAGATTTGTCACTGATTTTAACATTATATAAATAGTGCCTGTTTGGGAGGGTAACAATTCAAATTGGCACTCCGAGAAAACCATTGACAATGGTTTTCGAGGGGTGTCGATTTTAACTGTTATCCTCCCAAACATGCACTATTTATTTTATTATCCTGAATGTCAATTTTAAAGAAAACTTAAATGCTTTTCTATATGAATGACTTGAATTCTACTGCGAGCCGTACGCGCATCATTTATGCGCATGTAACAATTCGTTATGTTACCCATTGCTAAGTGTGTTGCTAACGCTGAGGGTAATAGAACGGATTTTCAACTGCGTCTAAACCAATCAGATTTTAGTATTAACCATGAAAGTATAATAAAACTTTATGATAGTTGATTTAATCAAATGTAAACTTTTACATCAAACAGCACTTTTACAAAATTTAAAAGTTATAATGTAATGCATATTTAGTAACAATTTTTTTTATGTGAAATCAATTTAAAGTATGATAATAATATAGATTTGTTTTTCAATGAAACAAAATAGTAATGGCCATTTAAGACATTAAGTGTGGACCCTCAAATGACAGGTGATATGGGTTTATTGATAATTATTCCCCATAACGGAGGTAATCAATGAATTTCAATATCGGAATGACATACCCTCTTTTGAAATAAACAATAAAATGATAATTGAATGTTCCATCATAAAATTCTTTCATAAGAAATAATAGTTACATTTTTAAAACGAAAATTGCATGCTTAAAAATTGACTGATCTCCTTAAATTATATTAAAAATATCATAATGATCTGTTTAGTGTATGGTATTGGCAAAGCGGATTTAGATAGATATCCCGATAAATTCATTTGGTCTGCTTTTTTAATTCAAGTAACGTTCCATTTTCACAGTTGTACTCAGTAGAAACAATCTGCCCCCCCCCCCAAACGTTCGTAATTGATGCTATCGATTGCTGATTATCTTCCAGTGCGAGCTTAATAATGCACGTTTAATTTTGTACAAATTTGTTCTGTTAAATAATGGACCTTTTTCTGACTTGAGATGTTAACAGTTAAATTAAAAGTAATAAAATTAAAAAATGTCTACATCTAGAACAACATAACTCGGATTTGTTTACGCTTGATAAACAGTTTATAAAGCGTATACCTCCCCAAGTTCTGTAGTACCGAGTAACACAAGTAGAAATTAAACTTATGGAACGCCATAGCTGCCTCAAGGTATGGTACGTCAAAATACATGGCGAGAATCATAAAATAAAGGGTCGTTTCTGTATGTTAAATGGTCACCAGCCTTTGTTATATGATGAAAAATGTTGGTAATAATGACATAAATGGCGCTTTATTTATATTTAATGGAGCGAAAAATGAAGTAAGGAGTCAGAGCGTAAAACGTTTTGGTCATTATTTCATTCATTTGGTGTTCTCGTATCTCAGTTGGTCAGTACAGTATGTTAAATGGTTGCCACTCCTTGTTATTGTGTGCAAGGTATAATGTATGGTTGGATACACGCTCCAAATGATGCGTCCAAATCATTGGTTGGTTAGAGTGCAGTAAATTTTATCTGGTTGAAAAAAAAACATTAAATGGCGACAATGGAAAATTAGATGGTGTATTAATTTTATTACATGGTGAAAAAGAGACAGTAATTGGTCAATAGCTGAAACCATTATTACTCTCCTTTTACAAATAGTGTATTTGGCATAGCATTTGGTATAAATGTTATTTTATGAAATCTATGTTCTTATTGTGCTTTTGTTAATTCACACCATTCAACATTTAAATTAAAATGTTGAACTTTCAATATACTGACTACACAATCCATAACAATCAGTGTCCGATAGTAACTAATTAGTTGTTACTCTATTATTAATCGTGCAAAAAGAACTTTACTTTGAGCATATTCTGTATTGTATGATGTCGATAATAAAATTAATGGTAAACTTTACAATTTGAATGCGACACATTTATTAATCAACTTCTGTTATTTAAACAATGGTATAGCATTGAATGATTTATTTTTGATAAATTGAATAACGCGCATTAGCGCGTTTTGATAAATTATCTACTCAACTGACGGCAGTTATTAGAGAAGTTTAGCAAACCAACGTGTACGCGTACGTGTACGTGTAGAAAGGAAAATATGTGCATTACGTCATCAGTTTGTGTAATGACAAATTTCTACACGTACGTACCCAAATGAACATACGTGTAAATTGCAAAGTACCCGTAAGGTCAAAATTGTAGCTTCTGTTTCCCTTTTGGCTATCTATTTTATAAATATTTTTATTTTCCTTAAACCTGAATATTTATTGCGAATCCTGATATCACCAAACATAAATTTTCATTAAAATTTAAAATGTTATTGGTGTTTTAATACATGTATCTCTTCTTCCAAAACATGCAATGACTCTAATTTTATTCATCTGTAAACACACGTAGTTCTAACTTGTAACCTAAACGTACAAGTACGCGTACCCGTTGGTCTGCTAAACCTCTCTATTGACACGATGACGTCAAAAAATAAATCATTCAATGCTTATATTTGCATTCCATTACTGATTTATTGATTAAGTGGATTATTTTGATAAATAAATTGATATAAATTGCAGGTCACGTAGGGAATTAATTTATAAATTAGTAACAGCAAGAACAGTTTTTTTTAAAACCAGTTTAACTGGTTATCACATAGACTGTTGAGATCAATCTTAAATATATTATCCAAAAGAAATAAGTTAAAATTTTGCTTCTAACAATAGGATTAGCTTTAGTGTTGAATAAGTGTAAATTATCATGAAGATTGAGACACTGCAGAAAAAATACTTCACCCACATTGTCTATATTTACATTTCTCTTTTCACAAAATTAATTGATTGTAAAAAGTAGGTAAATTACTTTTATTGTACATCAGTCCGTTAGCTAAATAGCCAAATCGTCTCCTATATTTGCGACTGACATCATTATGATTATTTCGTACAGTCCGTTTTTAGACGGGGTCACGTGACCCCATCTATTATTTTACTGTCAGCCGAAGTCTCGAACCAGAAGGCACGCGTAGAACACATGAATTGAGTCTACGCGTAACAAAATAGAATTTTGTACATAGAAAATAAAAACAAGTCTAAATGTGCCTTCTCGTTCATTGAATCTTAGCTAGGTTATTTAACTGAATTTAGATTTTGAACAATGCATTATAAACAAAATCTATATAAATGATACAATTGGGGTGACCAATAGATCAAATAATATATACAATCTTATCGATTGAAGAACCAAGTTAAATGTTCATGTTCATTTTACACTTTTTTCTATAATTTGTAACGGACAAAACCAGACATATTCATGATTTAAAAGAATTTTTCATCAACATCTTAATGTCTCTCATCAGAAACTCAGCTGATCTTTCAATATCTCGCACAAATATTAGACCTATGAATTCAGAGATCAGATAATGCATGGTTGTTATGTTTTAAATTTGCAATTAACCATGTGGTAGTACATGTAAAAAAAAATACATGTAGTACTTATCGCAATTTTAAGAAGATAAAAACTTCAAGTTTTTGTCCTAGTTTTAAAATCTGATTTACAACTCCTTTATTGTAGCTCTTCGAAAAAATTGAAATTAAATCGCTTTCGAAATCAAGTTCATTTTTTCCAAGACACGCATGAAAATGTGCGCTTAATAGATGAGAGTGTATTGAAAGGACACAGATCCCTAAAATGACAATGTCCTACAACATTTTTTAATTTTACTGTTGAAAGCGTTAGCTTTGCATATATATATTAGAAATTTTAAAATAAAAAATTTCTGAATTAATACCTAAAATCAACAATTTACAATTATCATACAATAATTTTTGCTTTATCAATTGTCAGTTAAACATATTATCGCCATGTGAATATTTTTCATGAAACCAGCTCTCCTTCATTAGCACTAAGTAACTGATCTGGACATTTTCCTTATTTTTTTCTAACCAGTCCTTAACTGACTTATCTCTGTACATTTATCAATTAATGTCTTTATCATTCTGTTCCTTTATTTTTAACAACATATATAACAGCCAATCAGGAAATGTCTACCCCAAAATATGACGTGATTCATTCACTTTTGGTCTCCATTTTCTAGTTTTGTCGATTTGAAAAGCAGTTGACTGAATTCGGAGTATGATTTCTCATGGAAGTAACAGTTGTATCGTAATTCGTGTAGATGATGCACGAGTTTTCTCAAAAAGTAGTAAGTGGCAAACCAATTTATTTTTACCCCTTAATTTTATATGAATCGCTGCAAGAAAATCATGACAGATAAGTCGGTCTAAAAAGTCAAAATGGCTACCGTGATGCACTTTTTTTTTATTGTTATAGTACTTGGAATAATCTTATTGTAAAAAAAAATATTTCTTAAGTCAGGTGCCTGGGTTTGTTATCGGTATACAAATGTTAACTTTGTTCGGTAATTCAGCAGTTTGAGAGTTTTCGGGGTTTTTCATAAATCTTGTATAACAGATCCGTCTAACTTGTGGATTTTCCCTGTGATCACAAATCTAAAAAATCTAATAATTTAAATTATCTACCTAAATAAAGTTGTTTTGATTTTCCCGGTTAGTTTTGGTTTTTAGAATTTTTCCTTGGTGTTTTATTTTACATAAAATACCGTTGTGTCAATTTTCTACAATTAAGAAGAAGAGTCCCAGTCGGTATTTAGTAAAATTTAGACAGAGTATCAGGCAATTGCAAAAAGCCGAATTTTAACATACTAGATTGAAACTAATTCAAACTCATAATATTTGGAACATATTCGAGGAAAACGTGGACAATTATAAATTCAAACTTTCAAGTACTCTCAGTACTTTGAATATTCTTATGTCACTGTAGGTTTCAACTAGTCAATAAACGGGGAGTGCTGATTCAGTTCGTCACTTTCTACAGAACTATGAGTAATGATAAGAAATTGAAGGAATCATACTCTGTAAATGAATAGATTGAATATGAAAAGCACTCTGTACAAACGAAATATTAAAATGCCCCCGCTGATTTCACTTTGTTTCAGAGAAGTATGCGAAATCTGAAATGGAAAACATACTTGTAAATTTTAATATAAACAATGTCTCAGACAGTTTCCCATCGCAGAATACCGGTACATCGCTTTATATTGTTTTTTATTGTCCAATCATGAATGTGTTTGATTTGATTTAAAGTAAGCGAATTAAGTGGACCGCCTGCATTTAAAATTTTGAAATATCTTTTGACTAAATTTCTTCGGCAAAGGCTTAAGTTTATAATATATCTGATAAATGAAAGATTAATAACTCTATACAATGTGTCACAGAATACAACACCTTAACATTCTCAGAATTTACCGATAACGAACTTTACCTCAACGTAAAAAAATTAAATCATTGAATTTTCATTTTGCTGTGAAAGTTTTCCATGGTCATATTTCGAGACTAAAGATGTTCACATACAAAGGTGCAGATAGGGAAAGATCGAACTTACATCGAGTTGATAGTATGGGTGTGAGGGAGCAAATAAGAAGTCTGAAAAATCGCGTCTATAATGTTTAGGGACCAAATAATATTTGGCATATTGATGCGAATTAATTTATAAAATTGACCCTAAATTTTGTTGGAGAGACAGATGTGTCGTTGCCTTAAATGAAGACATGCCAAATTCGGCACTACGATTACCGCTGATAGCGGAAATCAAATGTATAATCAATTGGTCGATAATATTTAAAAAAGAAATAATATAAATGTTTTTAAATGCAGAATAAATCTTTATACTGTTGATCTTGTAATGAAAACATTGCCTGTGTCCTTGATGCAACGGGAATAATACTGAATCAATAATTTATACATTTTCTTTCAAAGTCAAACAACTGCGTTTATACCAATTTCTAACTCTTTGCAATGTAACAATAATAAAATGGTTTCATGTAACGACCAATTACTGTCACTTTTTTACAGTGTAATAAAATACTACACCAGTTCATTTTCCACTGTCACCATTTAATGCATTTGTCAACCGGATGAAATGTTCTGCACTCCTACCAATGCATTGGACGCATCATTTGGAGCGTGTATCCAACCATACACTATACCTTGCACACAATAACAAGGAGTGGCAACCATTTAACATACTGTACTGACCAAATGATATACGAGAACACCATATTAATGTAATGGTGACCAATCGGTTTTGCGTTCCGACTAATTGCTTCGTTTTCCTAACCATTTGATATGAACAAAGCACCATTTATGTCATTATTACCACCATTTAACGTGCTTTTGCAACCATGTAAAAATAGTTGTAAACAGTTTATTGTATTAGAGACACTTTTAAATATGTGTTACCCACCGTACGCTATATACTGTTCACCATATTACAAGAGCTGGTGACCATTTAACATACAGAAACGACCCTTTATTTTATGATTCTCACCATGTATTATGACGTACCATACCCTAAGGCAGCAATGGCGTTCTATATAACCTCATCTCTTAAATTAACCAAACAAAAACAAGAAAGAATAAATTTTTAAAAATATAGTGTCGTAATTTTCCAAGTTCAAAAAGAGTTTAGGAATTCACTTTGCTCAAAGACTTTTCGTATAGATAGGGTCATATACAAAAATTGAATATAATTGCCTTAAACAATATTTTAGCAGTTTCGATGACTTGTTATTTTATGAAAGATTTATAAGATATCTATAGTTAATATTTCCTATGTTAACTATGCTTCCTAGTCGGCGCTACCAAATAGTACACCTTTTCAATGTTGTGTGAATACAACTTATTTAAAATTGAAAACTTCTTATTTTCTACTAACCCAATTCCACTACTGTCTGTAACAGCGTTGGATATTTTGAAGATAACATCTTGACACATTTCACATATGTCAATATTGACTGTGGTGATTTGTACAAATTCCTCATCCGTATTAACTCTACGCTTTTGATTTTTTCTGTCAAGCCCATATCAGATGTGCTTTGTATGCGTTTTTCTGGGCTTGTAATATTTATCGTTGGCAATATCTCAATAAGATATTCCATGTTCCTTGACTCCCTGAGAGTTGCCTTGCAATGATGTTTTAAAAATGTCCTGTTATTCATCTTGAAAGAATGTGCTTTCTTTATGGATAAAAGAAACTTGATTGGAACAATTGATGAGTGTTCGTATACGTGTTCATATATTTGTGTACTGGCTATACATCTTTTCATTTTTATTTTCTGTTTCTTGCATCTAATTTCAGCAGGAAAATTCAAACGCAAGCTGTCAATATAACCCGTTAGGTTTTTGGATAGTATTTGAAGCTCTGAGTTAATGTTTGCTACATCTTCAGATACCATTTTGAAATCTAACTCAGTTTGATACAAGAGAATATAACAAAATATTTCCTTTTCTGCAAACTTTTGAATCATAGCCTTGTTTTGACGCCGCTTTGTTTCATACGCGGTTCCAACATCAGTTTTTTTGTGTGTTCTATGTTCAGTGCAGTCAGAACAGATTGGAATGTTACAAAATTCACAAAAATTATCATAAACACTGTTTGGATGTCTCAAGCATAGATCATGTTTTTTTAAATATTTTGATTTTTCGCGGTATTTAATTACATTGTGGATACTAGTATTTCCTTTTGCTGCCATTTCCATAAAATGCTCCTTGCTGCATTCTAAACACAGATCACGAGAACACGTTTCACAAAAATATTCCAAGCCATCTGAACACTCAGAGCACTGGCGTATTCTATATTTGGTGTTTGATGTATCCATTATGTCTAGAGTCCAGCTAACGAACAAACAACCTGTTTAAAGGAGAGTATTAATTAAATATATGTATTCAACAAATAATCAACAATTTTAACTTCTCAAAAGATACAAAAGTCCACTTGACCACCCGTTTTTCTGGATGTTTACTCTTAAACCTTTCATAATGTAATTCATCTGATCCACGCTTGTAACGTGAAATACATTTTGGTAACCGTGTTTGATGTGACTAGTATATATGCAATAAACTTTCATTAATACTGTGATATGTTTTTTCAATAGATGTTATTACCGATCGCGAAGAGGTCCATCAACGTGTGGGGTTTTAGCGATGAATACTTATATTCAGTTTCCTTATGTTTGCAATATGATGTTCCTTTTGCAATAAAATACAAATCATACAAGCACAAGTGAACGACAACAAATAAACGTTAATACATGTCTTGAATAGATTTACTATTTGTAGAATAAGTGGCTATGAGGAGGGAAATATTATCGCTATTTTATTTCCTGATTGCCTCGACATTGTAAAAGACAACCGTATTAGTGTCAGCGCATACAATCTGGAATGATGAACCATCCAACTTAAGGTGTCAAAGTAGCGTAGTGGACAATGCACTCGCCTTTCACCACTGCGACCTGAGTTTGATCCCCGTGATCGACAGTGGTTTTATGTGATAGGATAAGGCGGTCGTCCGCTTGGACACGTGGGTTCTCTCCGGGTACTCCGGCTTCTTCCCACACCAATTACCCCCTCGCGCTAACATCCGTGCCAATGAGAGATATTGATAGAAGTTGAAGAACTAGCTTATCAATCGTTGTTCAGGATCAGATCCAACTTAACGAGGCCGGGTCTAATTTGTTCTGCCCTAGATTTTTGAATGAATTTTTTTACATGAATTTCTACTGATATAATTATTTTTTTAAGATATAAAAATAAGACATTTACAACACCGTTTGTTTAAGGGGCAATCTCAAAGTTTGTTAATTCTTAACATAGGACCCTATGGGATTTTGCTTGAATTGTATCAATTTTGCAATTTTTTTAAAACTTCTGCCCTAGGGATTTCTTTTTCTGTTCTACATATTAAAGTTATTGCTAAAAGGCATCAACTGGTCAAATAAAAAAACACTTTTACCTCCTGGTTTGTTCCAGGGGTCTTATCAAAGTTGTTTTTTGTATGCCCAATTTCCCAAATTTGTCAGGTAATGGCTATTTTTTATTTGACAAAGGCGGAAATGGTGATCTTTATAGTTTTATTAAAACATTCAGACATGTTTAAGTAATAAATAAATATAAAACATCACGTATTAAGGGTCATTAATATAAAATACATGTTTACTGTCTTGAAATATATGAATTAAGCTATATTTAGGCGGGTAAAGAATACGTGACAGAGGGCTAGACTTGCTGAACTTTCTTCACGTTTTCGACCCGAGCCCAAATATAGCTTATACTTCGAGACATTTATGTTTATTCCACAATATAATATCAATTTAACGCATCAAATGGGCTATTTTCAACAAATTTTGCTGAATATCTGCAGTTGAAACTATCACGCCATGGCGTCAACAAAGCAAAAAGATGACGTCACAATACAAATGAAACGCTGTGCGAAAGCGTGCGTACTCGTTCTGTACTCGGCCTCGTTAATACGACACACCATTGTTTTGTTCATTAGATGTAAAAGTACATTCAATTAATTGCGCAACAAAACAGTCTTAATTACGAGGGCGGGATTCTCGTTGTCATTTTAAAATCGTATTGAGATTTCTTCAATGAGAAGAGCTATGTTTAAAAATATAAAACATTGCTCAAATATAAAAGACTACAAATTATGGAAATGGCCATCCCATCATTTATCTTTATTCATGCTTAAGAGCCTATGTAATGGCTATAAAGCGACAAAACAAAAATTTAAGGCAAATAAACATAATTATAAATATATGCATATAAAAATAGGCATTAATTGTTTATGTAATGGATAAATGCCAAACGCCGTTCATTCTTAAGCAAGACCCCCCCCCCGTCTCTCTCTCTCTCTCTCTCTCTCTCTCTCTCTCTCTCCTATTTAAATAATGTCACGTAATATGTAAAGGTATCATGACCGATTTGCTTAATTTCTTCATTTGTATATCCACTATCGTACTTGATTGAAAGGATACTACCAACGAGCATGCGGCATTGTATATTACGATTTTTCATCTCTAGACATGTTTTTAAAAACAAACACTATTATTGGTATCATTTCATATCTTTTAACTTAAGAAACAGTTTTTACAAAAGATGTTATTTAATCATATTACTTTTTACATTAATTAAGATCATTAAGAATCAAAATAGTCATGTACAAATTACAAACCTCAACTCAAAAATCTGAATATCAGTAAAGGGCATTGCTGACAACTAAAAAGCTGTCTGGGATGATAAGATCTTATGCAAGTAAAAAGAAGTATTTTAACAACAAAGCGTGTTCCTGATTAATTAACATAACTTATCTTTTTAAAGTAAACGCTGCTTTTATGATGAATAGGAATATTTGTTTCACTTCTTTTAAGTAGACAGACAGACTGACGGAACATCACTCTTTCATGAATTCTCACACACAGCAAGTTAATTATTAGTACCATGTTTAAAGACATGTATAGATACACATACAGGAAAGACACAAGTCCATGATGATAACTTCTTTGAAAAGTCTTCAGTGGTAAACAGTTTCATCTCAATATGAAAGCTAGTTTGGAAGTAAAACAGTAACATTGCAAAACATATTTTTAGATCTTTTCTCGACTTTTAAAAAATATATTTCTTTACTAATAAAATAATAGAATTAACTACATGATCCATTTCTGGATTACCTAAGCGTACGCTCTGGATATCAAATGCCATTCTCTTGCCGATTTATTAAGCATAAAATCTGACAAACTTGTCCAAACACCCAAGATCAGTGAACATTTGTAGAATAAGTGCTTAAAAGTCTCAGGTTCCAACAAACATTTTGAACATAAATTATTTTTTAATCTTAGTAAAACACAAAAAGTTGTTTGTACTTATGTTCCTACAATTCTTTGAGTAATTTTGTAAAAAAAAAAAAAAATAAAGCATTCCAGTTTTAACAGAATATATATATATATATATATATATATATATATATATATATATATATATATATATATATATATATATATATATTATTTATCACAGATACATTATAAACATACATTTTGTTAGAAAAAGATTAAACAAATTCACGACGTCTTAATTATTAAACATTTGTTTTAGAAAAAGGATTGATATAGATAGAAAGGATATAGATAGTATAACCATCCCCCTTCTCCGTTATAACCCCGTCCGATCGAACTCAACATTCCCGGCGTTTATTGTTACTGGGATAAATGCGCATATCCGAGACAAGCTCATGCAATCTTAATTTAATCATTGGCAGTTTCCCAATACCGAAGCATTCAGGGGGAAAATACAAGTTCCATCTTTAAACATTTGACATGTTGGATCTTTTTCAACACTCATCTAGTACTATCATATTAAAAAAAAAACAACAACAAAAACAGCGCGATATACAAACCTGTTCGGCTAGTCCTGGAGTCCTGGAATGATAAGACTTACTTTTAAAACCCATCTTTATATTGTTAGTGTCACAGTATCTCGTGCACATGCGCAGAATTTAATTAAATATTAAGAAAATTCTTTTTAAAATCTCCGTTCTAATGATCAAGTGTACCCCCCCCCCCCCTCCCGGCGGTGTCAGGTCGCAGCACAACACCGATAGAGATATCAATTTTATTGTGTTTCCTTTGAAACAAATCGTGACATGATTGGCTTACATATCTCTGGGTTCGGTTTAGCTTCATTATCTTCCAGTTGTCTTGCGTCCGTCTGTCTACCTGCTCGTTTGTTATCCCGTCCATCTGGAAACTTTTTTGACAGGGCCCTGAGAACAAATCAATCAGATAACGTCGTTTATCGATGGCGGGGTGGTGTATGGAGATACGAACATGAAAGGGTTGCAAATGTTCAACTCATTATTCTCTTTAAAAAAAGAGTTCTGTCCAGACAAGCAATTAAGCACTGTTGTGTAAAAAGGACTCTGGTGTGTTCCCGTTTTGTACACATTTGATACTTGGGTATAGAACAATAGGTGTGATTTGTGTTGTGATAGTCTGTTTTCAGTCAAAGATTTTAACTGGATTTTCACCTGTGTTTTATCAGAGCCTTAACGATAAAACAAGAAGAATACAGATATTTTGTTGTGTTTTAGGTCTAGTAAGTAATAACTATCACAATTTTTTTTTTCGTTTGATAAAATAAAAATAATGATATATTTAAAAAGTCTGATAAAAAAAATAATGATTATATTACTAGATTAGATGAATTGACAATGACATTTTTTGTCCATCTACCTTAAATATAAAACCAAATGAATTAGGAAAAATTGCTGGTTCAAAGCTAATTGGAAGCTGATTCAAATGATAATTTTATGAAGAGGAAAACTACATAGACAGTCATACGGGGTACTCCGTGTCTCTTTTCACAACTGAATTGCAAATTATGTAAAACACATGTTTATAATTGATTGTTTGGTATCAACAGAAAGAATATTATTGAAGAAAACATAGAATAACAATGGTAATTTGTGGACCATGGGTTAGTTGATCTGCATATAATTACAAACACCTGATCGAGCAACTGAGACCCCTAAAGGGTAATTGTATTGGGAGGAACAAAAGAAGGCAAACGATATGAATTTAAAGAGACTTAATGAAGTGATACTTGAGCGTTGTAAAAACCAATACTATTTTCTTGATAAAATATTTTGAGGTTTGTTCATTTAAATCTTTGTACATATATGTATTGAGTGTCGTAAAAATCTGTTGAGTTAAAGGACATCTGTCTTTAAAAACGACACCAAACGGATGGCTAGAGTAAGGACACAGTAATATCAATAGATTGATGTGAATTTAAATTTTGGAAAATTTTATAAATATTTTGTGACTTAAAAGATCTGCATGGTCTGTGTGTCCTTTTTGATATGGCGGCAATGAAGAACAAGAGATTTTTTGTGTTCTGAAAACCATTATCGAGTATTAGAGCACACCCTTTTTTGACAATGATTTAAAAACATAATTTTATTGAAGATGAAGTTAAACTAAAATAAATTGTGAAATATCGAGGAAGATGCAATATCATAACTTTGTGTTGAATATGCTCTTTTATAAATTAAAAAAAAAACTTTTGCAGTTTCTTAGATATTGAATACGTATTTAAAACAATTTTTTGTTCAACGTAGATCATTTTATTCAAGAATGATGAATAAATCTTCTTATCGACGCAATAATTTTAACAAGATAATATAGCAAAGTTAAATAATGCACGGGCAGCCTAAGTTCTTGCCACAATCTCTCTCTTCCACTTTTCTCTCTCTCTCTCTTCTCTCTCTCTCTCTCTTCTCTCTCTCTCTGATTTTTTTAACCAATAAATATTTTAACAAATCATATTCTTTGTGAAAATCCATTGAGAAGTCGTATCGTATCGTAAATCAATCGACACCAGTTGACTTAGCCGAGCAATCGGATGAAAATCGAATCGTGTGAATGCACCTATGAATAAATCATTCACATGCAACAAATTATCCGACATATTTTTAAATGTAGAAACAGCATGTTGACAAAAAATTTAAAAAATTTAAAACTCTTGACATAAGATATTTAATGAGTGAAAATGATATAACTAAAGGTAAATGCAGTTCGTAATGAGATAGAATTGGCACGAAAACTTTTTTCAACCAGTATTCAATAGTTCAAGAATGAAAGGTTTCCGTACAACAATTTTTACAAACTGAAGATTTTCCACATTCTCAACAACAGGGTTTTCAGAAGGAACTAGGTTGTCTGACAGCGTCATTTAATCTCCAAGAGACAATAATACATAACTTATAACAAGGAAACAATGGATAAGCAATCGAGAGTGGGAACGAAAGTGTGCAACGCAGCGCGCTTCCGAGGACTGGGACAATGAATACGGTGCCCAACACAACTATTAACTTAGATTAAACCCAATCAAGCGTATTTGTACATAGTTTCTATATGACACTAATTATGTTTAGATTCAGTATTATTTTACTTTACATTATGATTTCTTTAATGACATGGAATGTACGCGGTGCTATATCGTCCACTATGTGTTTGTCAGCCTTTTTAGACAAAGAAAAATGTGATGTTGTAATCATTACAGAGCATAAACCCAAAGATAGTACAAAGAACTTCCTTGAAACCATTCATAATGACTATGCCTGTATTGTTAAACTTGATAATCAGTGTACAATGCATAGTAATTTGCCATTCACCGGCAGAGGTGGGGTGGCAATCATGTATAGAAAATCGCTCATGTATTCTGTCAAAGAAGTCACTTGCTATAATACAAACCGTATTACCGCAATACAGCTTAGTGATAGTTTTGGCAATATATATTATATTCTTGGTGTATATTTGCCCTCTGATGGTAATATTGAAATGTACATAGATGAGTTAAGCATTCTTGAAAATCTCTACTCATATTTTTCAGGTTACGGTAAGGTCATTATTGCAGGTGACTTTAATGGCAGCTTAGTTGACTCATGTGATACTAACCTTACAAAAGCAAAGCTATTATTAAATTTTGTCTCAAAATACAATTTATGCATTCCAACCAAGGATTTTGCTACAGATGGTGAAGAGTTTACCTTTACCCCGAAAAAAACTACGTTCGATTACATATTGTTTGACGGGCATGTTCTTACAGCGCTAAAACATTACAAAATTTTTAAGGAAGGATCAGTCTCCATCACATCAGATCATTTACCTATCATAGCTTCTTTTGATCTCAGAATTCAAAGACATTCTCTTAAAAATCCACATGCCAAATTACCAGCATGGCACAAAGCCACACCTGAAACTATTGTGAAATACAGAAACGAAGTTGAACGTAGTCTACTGAAGCTACCACAGACTGACCTCAAGACAGATAGGGACATCGATAAGTATATTAAGGATCTGTCTCAAATATTGACTACGCACGCTGAAATGTCCATTCCACATTCTTCATACAACCCACACACCCGCCCAGAGTGGACAAAATCAGTCAAACACCTACATACTATTGAGCGAGCCAAACGTAGGATATGGATGTCCGAGGGCAGACCAGGGGGGATGGAGTTCGAATCTTACCGCGAGTACAAGCGAGGGAAACGTCAATTCCGAAATGCCCTTGACGAAGAATACGAACTGTACATGCGCAAAGTGTACAACGATATTGACAAAGCGGCGGAAGTCGATGTGCGTTTGTTTTGGAAGCTGACTAAACGCAGAAAGCCCAGATCATCGCGCATCTATCCAGAGATTCGTAACGATGAGGGTGTGATCCACACAGATCCACGTGGTGTAGCTGAAACATTCGCACAATTTTATAAAAATCTATACACACCTCTAGAAGACCACATTTTTGACCAAGCTTTTCGAGATCAAGTCGAAGAAAATTTCCAAAAGCTAACAAATGAGTGCTTACTTGATTCAACTGTTATACTAGGTGGCCAATTCACATCGATAGAAATTATTTCTGCTATAAAAACGTTGAAGTTAAGAAAAGCACCTGGAGACGATTTGATCACTAATGAACACTTAATACACGGCGGTAAAACACTCGTTGGTTGTCTTTTAAAGCTATTTACTGCCATTGTTGTTCATGATTACATCCCGTCGTGTTGGAAACGTGGTCTCATAGTGCCATTGTACAAAGGAGGAGCTAAACCGAAAGATTCTTGCAACAGCTATAGGCCAGTTGCATTACTACCATGTGTCTTTAAACTCTTCGAGAAAGTAGTTCACAATCGAATATATACCCATATTCTACAAAAAATAAATTTCCCACATGTGCAGCAACAAGGTTTTCAGAAAGAATTAGGCTGCTTGACGGCATCATTTAATCTTCAAGAAACTATTCTTCACAATTTAGAGCAAAGAAGTAACGTATATGCATGTTTCCTCGATACCAGCAAAGCCTTCGATACCGTCTGGAGACCTGGACTCATGGTCAAACTACACAAACTTGGCATGACTGGAAAATTATGGTCGATAATTAAGCAGTGTCACCAGGATACTGTGAGCTCAATAGTAGTGAACCAGACCCGTTCAGAATGGTTTCCGACATACCAAGGCGTTAGACAGGGTGGTGTCCTTTCTACCTTTCTTTATCTTGTTTACATCAACGACCTTATTCAAGCGTTACAGTATGGTAGCCCAAACACAGGTATACTTAACATTCCCAGCAGCTGCCCCTCCTTAGCCGACGACTTGTCTTTAATTGCTGTCACTCCACTTGCGCTTCAAAAACTCTTAGACATCGCATATAGGTACGCTTGCAAATGGCGATTTACATTTAACGCATCCAAATCGTGCGTATTGCAGTTCCGTGCACAAGGAGCTAAACTAGACACATGCAACATGTCCTGGCATCTAGGTCCAGCGATTGTATCGCGCAACCGGTCTTACAACCATCTAGGTATAATTATAAATGAAAAATGTAAACTCTCTGACCGAATACAGGAGGCCTGTAACAAAGGACGGAAGTCATATTTTGCATTATCTGACCTTGGTTCACCATTCCTAAATCCAAGAACACTGACTCATCTGTACAAAACAATTGTGCTACCATCAGTACTCTATGGGTGCGAACTCTGGAATAATTTGTCGTTTAGAGACAGAAACCAATTGAATACATTCCAACATTTTATTTGCAAAAACTCACTAAACTTACCCAAATTAAGCAGATCAGATATGTGTGAATCGTATTTCGATGTACTCCCCATATGTGCAGAATTAGATGTTCGAAAGCTACTATTCCTAGGCCGACTATGTCGCCTCAACCCAAAAATGTTAACAAAGAACATTTTCCTCACAAGATTATTTTCTTATTTTCACGATCTCTCGACAAACCAGTTGGGATTTATCCCTGATATTGTGAGTATTCTACAATCATATGATCTTACTGATCATTTGTGGACATTTCTGGACGATGGATTTTTTCCCGAAAAACCTTCCCGGAAAAAAATTGTACGTGACAAAGTGACTGCATCACATGTTTCCCAGCGGCAAACACGTATGTCTCACGATCGTGACTTCACACTTTTCACAGAACTTTATATAAACTCAAATCCGTCCTCTATTTGGAAGATACCCGAAAACTACCGAGAAATCGAACTCTGCAAGTTTATCTGCAAACTCTGTACTACCACTCGTTTAAATGGAGATCTATATACATGTATTCTGTGTAATCATTCATTCTTCAACGTTTTTCAACTTTCTTCATGCTCCTGTCCGTCCACGGCGATGATTCGCGAAAACTGGTGGGACGTGATCGTAAACTGTTTCGATGTGCGGCTCTCTGCGGAATCGTGTGGGTTATCAGTAAACGACCTATTCCTTGTACTGCTGGGGCGCCATACCATTCATGAATCCGATAATAAAGCATTTCGTATTCTTAACTTCAAACTAATACGAAGCGCGGCAGCAGAGTACTACAGATCAACTTCTGTTGTATTCCACACATGAGGACATGTCCATTTGTGTATCTACAGCATGACGAAAACTTTGTATATAGTCTTGATATTTCTTTTTTTATTTGTTAATCCCCCCCCCCCCCCCATATTACTTGTGTAAATGTATATCTTTGATGTGACTCGTTAGAAAATTTATGTATGTGTTATGTTCAATCTCTATTTAGAGGAAATAAAGTATGAATGAATGAATGAATGACTATAGCAATTAAGCAATTATCTCACCTGGTCAAATTCCCGTTTTGCACACATTTTTCGATATCTAATTTTCAAATGTGTGCAAAACGGGAACAAACCAATGGGGGGGGGGGGGGGGGGGGGGGAGGGAGTGGTATAGGTGTACATAATGAATCTATTGTCAAAAAAAGACAATGGGAGAACAATGGGTATTTATTAATTGGTAATAACAATGGTAATTTGTGGACCATGGGTTAGTTGATCTACATATAATGACAACCACCTGATCGAGCAACTGAGACCCCTAAAGGGTAATTGTATTGGGAGGAACAAAAGAAGGCAAACGATATGAATTTAAAGAGACTTAATGAAGTGATACTTGAGCGTTGTAAAAACCAATACTATTTTCTTGATAAAATATTTTAAGGTTTGTTCATTTAAATCTTTGTACATATATGTATTGAGTGTCGTAAAAATCTGTTGAGTTAAAGGACATCTGTCTTTAAAAACGACACCAAACGGATGACTAGAGTAAGGACA
Source organism: Magallana angulata (assembly GCF_025612915.1). NCBI lineage: Eukaryota > Metazoa > Mollusca > Bivalvia > Ostreida > Ostreidae > Magallana > Magallana angulata. The sequence continues at coordinate 23,407,199 of NC_069112.1, forward strand.
CAGTAATATCAATAGATTGATGTGAATTTAAATTTTGGAAAATTTTATAAATATTTTGTGACTTAAAAGATCTGCATGGTCTCTGTGTCCTTTTTGATATGGCGGCAATGAAGAACAAGAGATTTTTTGTGTTCTGAAAACCATTATCGAGTATTAGAGCACACCCTTTTTTGACAATGATTTAAAAACATAATTTTATTGAAGATGAAGTTAAACTAAAATAAATTGTGAAATATCGAGGAAGATGCAATATCATAACTTTGTGTTGAATATGCTCTTTTATAAATTAAAAAAAAAAAACCTTTGCAGTTTCTTAGATATTGAATACGTATTTAAAACAATTTTTTGTTCAACGTAGATCATTTTATTCAAGAAAAGATGAATAAATCTTCTTATCGACGCAATAATTTTAAAAAGACAATATAGCAATGTTAAATAATGCACGGGCAGCCTAAGTTCTTGCCACAATCTCTCTCTTCCACTTCTCTCTCTCTCTCTTTCTCTCTCTCTGATTTTTTTAACCTATAAATATTTTAACAAATCATATTCTTTGTGAAAATCCATTGAGAAGTCGTATCGTATCGTAAATCAATCGACACCAGTTGACTTAGCCGAGCAATCGGATGAAAATCGAATCGTGTGAATGCACCTATGAATAAATCATTCACATGCAACAAATTATCCGACATATTTTTAAATGTAGAAACAGCATGTCGACAAAAAATTTAAAAAAATTAAAACTCTTGACATAAGATATTTAATGAGTGAAAATGATATAACTAAAGGTAAATGCAATTCGTAATGAGATAGAATTGGCACGAAAACATTTTTCAACCAGTATTCAATAGTTCAAGAATGAAAGGTTTCCGTACAACAATTTTTACAAACTGAAGATTTTCCACATTCTCAACAACAGGGTTTTCAGAAGGAACTAGGTTGTCTGACAGCGTCATCTAATCTCCAAGAGACAATAATACATAACTTATATCAAGGAAGCAATGTATTTGTATGTTTCCTTGACACCTCAGACGTGTGCGAGTCCTTTTTTGATGACTTACCTATCAACGCAGAGATTGACGTTCGGAAGCTTTTATTCTTTGGGAGACTTTGTCGTTTAAACCCAAAAACGTTAACAAAAAGGATATTTCTAACGAGATTATTTTCTTACTTACACGATCTTTCCGTAAATCAGTTTGGCCTTATTCCTGATATTATAAAGGTTCTCCAATCTTACAACCTTACAGTTTACTTGTGGGATTTTCTAAAAGACGGAACCGTTCCCGATAAACCTTGCTGAAAGAAAATTGTCCGCAACAATGTTACTACTTCACACCTTTCTCAAAAAGCGCGAATGTCTCATGACCCTGACTTCCTAGTTTTCACAGAAATTTTCAGAGAGTCAAAACCCTCTTCGATTTGGAAAATACCTGAAAACTATTCGGAAATCAAACTGCAAGTTCATCTGTAAACTCTGCACAAGTGTAAGTTTCAATGGAAATCCCTATTCATGTATTCTGTGCGGTAAATCCTTTGTCGACGTGTTTCAGCATTCTTCTTGTGTCTGCCCAGCTACTGTGGTAACACGTGAAAATTGGTGGAACATAATAACAAACTGTTTCAACATAGAAGTATGCGCGGAATTATGTGGTCTTCAGAAAACGACCTGTTTCATGTACTTCTCGGGCGTCGTACAAATTATGAATCGGAGAATAAATCATTCAACATTCTGAACTTCAATCTTGTTCGGGCGACAGCGGCAGCATACTTCCGATCCATAACAGTTGCCACTTCCGCTACTACCTGATCCATTTCAAGGCTATTACCCCTATGGGACACTGTAAATAACTTTTTCTTTTTTTTTCATTTTCATGTATGTGTACATGTAATGTGTGTGTGTGTGTGTGTGTGTGTGTGTGCGTGCGTGCGTGCGTGCGTGCGTGCGTGCGTGCGTGTGTGTGTGTGTGTGTGTGTGTGCATATATAAATTGTATATAATCATATGCTAGTTGTATGTTGTCATATCTCTTAACAGAGGAAATAAAGTATGATTGATTGATTGTGAGGATATTTGAGAAATAAAAACAGCAATTTAAAAAGTTCACCGGGATTTGAAGTTGGTTGGTCACGTTATAAAATCCATTAAAATTACCAATATTTTATGTTTCTAAAAATCCAAGCGACAAGTGATAAGTGACGTCATGAAAAAAGTTCATACAGAATTAAACGTTTTCGCTATTTAATAGGTTCATATAAGGACACGTATTTGCAAAGTGTCAAAAGGCAACTCGATAAATTGATACTTCTCTTAACAGTTGTTAGCTCACCATAACCGAAGGTTATAGTTAACTTTTCTGATCACACATTTTTTTGGCGTCCGTCCGCCTGTCTGTCTGTAAATTTTTCACTTTTTGGCTTCTTCTCAACAACCACTGAGCCCATTTTCACTAAATTTTAAACAAAGCAACTTTATGTAATAGGAAATATAAATCCTAGAGATTAAGGCAAGGAGAAGGGGTGTATTTATAAAAAAAATTCTCTAAAATTGCAAGATAAAATGCTATGAACTTTTGCACAAAGCTTCCTTATGAAAAGGAGAAATAGTGTAAAAAAGTGTTAAAGGCTCTGTGAGTCCAAAGCTGTATGCTTTTAACGAATTCAAGACAATGAGTAAGACGTTATATTTTGTCTTAGAGAGATAATATTCTTTAGTGTGCGAGCTACAAGAGCATTTGCTCGTCTTGTTTTGTATCACGAGTTGATCTGAGCAGCCTTTTTATAGTACTGCCCTATGCAGGCGGGGCGATACCTCACATTAGCACGGGGGGGGGGGGGGGGGGGGTTAGTGCTCTTGGATTATATGCTCGGTATGAAGCTCCCTTGTTTTGAATGCCTACCGTCCTAATTGGTTTGACTCTAAGATGAGTTTAAGAGCTCGTTAAGATGTCTGTGTCGCTTATATTCAATGAAAGGAGGTGTCGGGAATATTAAGGAGCATTGTTTATCTTTTTTAATAATATATATATACCAATGTTTGCGCAGTATTCTCCCGAGTCTTTTGACAGCTGGGTTGTATTTGGTAAGAAACACTGAAGGGGGTCTATTTGAGTTGGTCTTGCTATTTATTAACAGCTCATGTCTGTTAATTGATTCTGTCTCTAGAACAATGTTGTCGATTTCCGACTCTGAGTATCCCCTTGATATGAGGCGTCTCTTAAACTGTAAGATTAATTGTTTTGCTTTCTGTGGATCAGAGGTGTTTCTCTTGTACCTGATGATTTCACCCTTGATAAATCCTTTGAAGTAGCATTCGGGTGCGCACTGCTGCGATGAAGGTACATAGAAGTTTCGGTGGGTTTTATTCAAGTTTCGAAGTCTAAGACTCCTATCTGGTTAAATCGCTGGCCTTTGATTACTTTTGTGTCCAAGAAGACAGCTTCATTCATGTGAATGTTGTAAGTGAATTTGAGGTATTTATGCTCAAGGTTTGCAAGTTCAAAGAACTGCATTATTTCAGTTTCTGTGGCCTTCATCACCATGAATCCATTGTCCCTATACCTAAAGTGAGGTACAATTTTCTTTTTGTGCTCGTACTTTTTTTTATGATATTCTCAAGAATATCAAAGAGGCGGAGGTCACATACCTCGGGGGAAGGAACTGCCCTCATGCTGTCACCTAAAATTTGTATATAGAAGTGGCCATCAAATTCAAATTCATTATTCTCGAGCGGAATTTTCAGTAATTCAACTAAATGTTCGACCTGTGGGATTTTTATTGAAACCTCATATTATTTCAGTTTTGTGAGTGCTTTTGCAGCAGATTGGATGAGTTTATCGAGTTGTCTTTTTTGACACTGTCTAGCTATATCCTCACGATATCGAAGGAAATTAGACAAACTTGGGCGTATATCTTAGTTACCGCCCTGCTAATTTCGGTCTAGATTTGGAATTTTAAAAAAGTCCAACGTGCTTTGTTGTACGGATACCTTAAATTCTTGTACTTTCTGAATGCCATATTTTTAAGCATTAATTGGGGTCGATTGTTGAGTTTGTCATTAAAACGATTTATCAATCGATTTTAAATCAATACAATCAATTCAAAATAATTATGTATTGTTAAATATCTATTGGTAAAAAATCAAAGTGACACGATTCCCATCAAGAAGTGACGAGTCTATAAAGTGGAAGCAATTTTCTTTTAATGGCATTTTAGCCTTGACTTGGATGGTCACAGGGTATAAGATTTTCGTCAAAAGCAAATTAGATGAAGAAATCGAATGAAAAATTGTTTCGTGTGACCGCACCTTAAACTTCAGATAATCACGTGTGCTACATCGTTTGACGCATGTACATATTTAACTTCAAAATTCGAATAAGATTTAAGGGTGACACAAGGTGTACTATTCATTGATATTTACATTTTCCAGTGTCTTTGCCTGTAATAACACTACGTATCGATTTTGTTCTATACAACCCATAACTTCAAATGTCGCCAAATTGAGGCGCCAGCGGGGTTTTCTTATTTATATAAGTAATCATTCTTTGAGTATTATGAGGTGATAATTTTGGTCGGGGCGTGATCAAATCCAATAAAGCCCGAAGGGCTTTATGATAGATTTGATCACGCCCCGACCGAAATTATCACCTCATAATATTCAAAGAATGATTCCTTATTACTTATATTTATATAATTTAGGCCATCGTACGATTAGATATCTAAATCTTAAAATATAAATAAGCAAACCCCGCCGGCGCCTCAATTTGGCGTCATTTGTATTATGGGTTATATAGTACAAAATCGATACGTAGTGTTATCACAGACAAAGACACTGGATAATGTAAATATATTTAAATATCAAATCGTACGATGGTTTAAAATTATATAAATATCAGTAATGAGGAATCATTCTTTGAATATTATGAGGTGATTTATTGGATTTGATCAAGCCCCGACCAAAATTATCACCTCATAATACTCAAAGAATGATTCCTTATTCCGTAGTAAAATCCATTCATTTAAAATATTGTTTGCCAACATTTTGGATAGTAAATGGCATAAACAAAAAAAAATAATATGGATAGGGAAGCGTGTGATTTATCAAACCCCCTTTCCACTGCACCCCCTCCCCGATTTCCCTCAAGTAATGTTTTGTAGACATTCACATTTTAGCTCACCTGAGCCAAAGGCTCAAGTGAGCTTTTTTGATCACAATTTGTCCGTTGTCTGTCGTTGTCGTTGTAAACTTTTCACATTTTCATCTTTTTCTCAAGAACCACTGGGCAGATTTCAACCAAATTTGGCACAAAGCAACACTAGGTGGAGGGGATTCAAGTTTGTTCAAAAGAAAGGCAACGCCCTCTTTAAATGGGGGATAATCGAGAATTAATGAAAATTTGTTGGTATTTTTCAAAAATCTTCTTCTCAAAAACTACTCGGCCTGAAAAGCTTAAACTTGTGTGGAGGCATCCTCAGGTAGTGTAGATTCAAGTTTGTTCAAATCATGGTCCCCATGGGTAGGGAGGGGCCACAAGAGGGGGGTCAAAAACTGTTAGGCCAGGAAAGCTCAAATTACAATGGAAGCGCATCCTAAGGTAGTGTAGATTCAAGTTTGTTAAAATCATAGTCCTCGGGGGTAGGGTGGGGCCACAATGGGGGGATCAAGTTTGACATAGGAATATATAGAGAAAATCTTTAAAAAAGCTTAAACTTGTGTGGAGGCATCCTCAGGTAGTGTAGATTCAAGTTTGTTCAAATCATGGTCCCCAGGGGTAGGGAGGGGCCACAAGAGGGGGGCCAAGTTTTACATAGGAATATATAGAGAAAATCTTTAAAAATCATCTCCTCAAAAACTATCAGGCCAGAAAAGCTCAAATTAAAATGGGAGCATCCTTAGATAGTGTGAATTCAAGTTTGTTCAAATCATGGTCCCCGGGGGTAGGGTGGGGCCACAATGGGGGGATCAAGTTTGACATAGGAATATATAGAGAAAATCTTTAAAAATCTTCTTCTCAAAAACTATTAGGCCAGAAAAGCTCAAATTACAATGGAAGCATCCTCAGGTAGTGTAGATTCAAGTTTGTTCAAATCATTGTCTCCAGGGGTAGGGTGGGGCCACAATGGGGAGATCAAGTTTTACATAGTAATATATAGAGAAAATCTTTAAAAATCTTCTTCTCAAAATCTATTAGGCCAGAAAAGCTCAAATAAAAATGGAAGCATCCTCAGGTAGTGTAGATTCAAGTTTGTTCAAATCATTGTTCCTGGGGATAGGGAGGGGCCACAACAGGGGATAGGGAGGGACCACAAGAGGGGAATCAAGTTTTACATAGGAATATATAGGGTGGGGCCACAATTGGGGGATCAAGTTTTACATAGGAATATATAGAGAAAATCTTTAATTTTTTTTTTTAAACTTTTAGGGCAAGAAAGCTCAAATTGGCGTGTAACCATCCTCATATAATGTAGATTCAAGTTTGTTCAAATCATGGTCCCCGGGGCCACAATGGGGGATAGATTTTTATATATAAAGAAAATCTTTAAAAATCTTCTTCTCAAAACTATTAGGCCAGGAAAGCCGAAATTTGAGTGGAAGCATACCCAGATCGTATAGATTCAAGTTTGTTTAAATAAAAGTCCAGGGGTATGGTGAGGCCACAATGGGGGATGAATTTTTACATAGGAATATATAGAGAAAATCTTTAAAAAATCTTTTTAAAGACTATTTGGCCAGAAAAAGCTTAAACTTGTGTAGAGGCATCCTCGGGTAGTGTAAATTTAAGTTTGCAAAATCACAGTCCCTAGTGATAGGGCGGGGCCATGATGGCGGTTTGAATTTTTACATAGGAATATATAGAGAAAATCTTTAAAAATATTCTGGGAAAGTTTTCGGTCCAAAACTCAGTACTTAGTGTGAAAGCACAGGTTATGCAGATTTACGTTTGATGCAACCATGATTCTTTAGAGAAAAGTGGGGCCACGAAATGGGGGGGGGGGGGGGATAGAGAATAGAGAAAAATCTTCTTACAAGTACAACAACAAAAAGGGCTTGGTATTACCAAAAAAAAAGTGGATAAAAATTGGCAGATTTTCAATTTTCTTTTAGCAAGATCTATTGTACTTAGTTGTCAAGATATTTTGATACTGTAATGCTAATTTGATCAGAATTAAGGCAATTGTTGCTCAGGTGAGCGATGTGGCCCCTGGGCCTCTTGTTACAATTCTTATAGCATGTCCAAGAACCCAACCAATACAAAACAAAACATTCAGATAATTAATAACTGGTTTTAATTGTGTTTTACTGATATTCAGTCTCCAATATAAAAGCAGACAAGTAAACATTTTTTAGACAATATTCTATACACAAACTTTAAAAAAAATACCCAAAATTATCTGATGGCAGCTGTTTACAAATGTACGGTGTATAACAATATTTTCAAATTGTATACAGGTGTACTTGTTTATGTATTATTGAGCAGTACTGAATAAAGATAATGTAGAACTATTTATATGATTCAAACAAAGAGTATGAAATAGTGTACATCAGAGATTGAAAAAAAATATCAAAATGGCACATATGTACATTATCCATAAGCTATCAAAAACAAGTGTAATTCATTATCAAATTGTAACAAAGAAATAGAAAATCCTGTTATAAAACAAAAGCGATTTTTCAAAACAGAAATAAATCAACTATTTTAGTTGTAAACTCTCTATCAAAATCTTTATAAAGAGTTGTTTTTTTTATCTAGGAAGAGTGACACTTGTTTTGCTTTTTGTTTTATTTATCATTACCAACAGTTACTGTTTCAATATTTAAAAAAAAATACAGGCATTTGTTTATGGAGAGAAAATAATATATTTTCATATATTACATAAAAAATGTGTTTCAACTTGAAAAAACCCCCTGAAAACAGCACCTCTCAAAATAAAACATCAAAATTACAGATCATGATAATATAATGTACCAACTTTTAAATTTCAAAAAGGCCAGCTCTTGTTTTTGGGAGATAAAAATAAAATTTTGTGAAAAGTTGTTCCCAAATTAACTATACACTAATTACATGTATATATACACTAGTTTATCTATAATCCCTGTACCCTCCTCTGTAGTAACCTTGACCTCTCAAAAAACCTCTGGTTGCCCTGTTGTCATAACCATATCTGTGGTCATGCTCATCATGCCTGTTGCCATGGTAACCACGTCGCCTGTCGTCATAGCGATTTCTGTCATACTGATGCCTATCCTCATAGTGCCTGCTTTGCCCATGGTGTCTGTAATTGTCCCTGAAAATTGAATTATTAAAAAAAATTAAAATTGTTCAACACATTGTGATGCTACATGTAGCTTTTATAAAAGAACAACGTCTGTGTAAAATGAATCAAATTCAAATTAAACTTGAAAAACCATAAATGTCATGTCTTGACCACCCCCTATTGTCTGGTGGTCCCCCGAATCTGTTGGGGCCTCGATGATCACTCCTACCAGACGACCGGTTGTCATGGTGATGGTGACTGTCGTCTGGTCTACGGCTCTGCGTGGGCTAAAATAAAACCAAATTCAACCATTCTCCCTTTTTGACTTAGTTCTAAAAAAAATTTCAATCCCTTTTAATGCCTTTACTTTAATAATCTTCTCATTTAATTTCATTTCAAAAAAGCTTCACTGCATAAATTTTAGAATTGAAATCTGCATGACTCTAGTACAGTTCAAAACCAAAAGTAAAATCCTTACACTTCTCTTACTGGAGCCCTCACTCCTCTGCCTACTTTCAGTGTCCTCAGTTGGTTTGTCTCTTGAGCTTTCCTTCTTGGCCACATCAGTATCATCTGCCTTGGGTGGACCCTTTGTTTTTTCTTCGACTAAAGAAACACTCTCTGCATTAGCTGATACTCCTTGGTCCTCTCTTTTTTCTGTTGACACAGACTCTGAGCTGTCTTTCTCGATCTCCTCCTGTTTTACTTCTTCGTTTGATTGGTCCTGCTCTGTTTTCTCAGATTTTCTTCCTCCATCTTCCACCTGAACAGGTTCAGTCAAAGATTTTTTGTTGTCATCTCCCAATTCTGCTGTTTCCTCCACCTCTGTCTTTTTTTCTTCCTCTTTCCCTTGGTCTTCATTTTCCCCTTCTACTTGGTTTCCTGATGCACTCTCATCTTTTACACACACAATATCATCAGCTTCCATAGGAACATCCAATTCCTCAGAATTTTCTTCTGAGACATCTTTTTGGTTATCTTTCTTATCCTCAGTTGATTCTTCCACTTTTTGGTTAACTTGCTTATCCTCCACTGATTCTTCCAGTATTTTCTCTGATTGCTCTCCTTCCTCTTCCTTCTCCTCACTTCCAGTTTGGTTTTCTGCTAATGTGAGAAGGGTTGAATTTTCTTTGGTCTCATTGGAAGCATGATCTTCAGCTGATTCAGAAACAGTTTCCTTCACCAGTGCTGATTCTCCCTCTTCCTTTTCTTCTCTCTCTGTCATGTCCTCTTCCACATTATCAGAAGTATTCAAGGCTGAATCAAATATTACTTCATTCTTTTCCTTGGCTTCATTTTCTTTGTCTGTAATCTCCTCTTCCAAAACACCAGAAGTATCCAAAGCGGAGTCAGAAATTGCATCATCCTGCTTGATCACACCAGATTCAGGAGGTGTATCTTCAATCATATTGTCATCATCCATCCTCTCACTTTTGATACCCAACAGACTGTTTTCTGATTTTTCTTCCATCATTTCCTTTGCAGATAGCAAAGTATCTTCCATGTCTTTCTCTTCATCACTCTGTATATCTGTTTCTATTGTGACTTTCAAGCTATCCTCTTCATGTCCTGATGCTTCTTCTATTTTCTCTTCAGTAATGTCTTCTGCTGCTGGTGCTGAGTATGGGTCTTCAAAACTGTCAATTTTCTCCTTTTTGATGGATATCTCTGCATCCGCTTTCTCTTTAGGATCTTTTGTAGATTTCAGGTCTTTGGACGATTCCTAGAATTTTAAGTTGACACTTCGTGTACTATAAGCGTATTAAATTTTGCATGAACCATTATTTGGTTAAATTCTTTTTCCAACAATATAGATTTGATTAAGCATATACTGTAAACATATTACATTTGGCTGTGTATTCTATTTAGCGCTTTTGGCGGAATGCAGCTTCCACTAAATCAAGTATATCGCTTAATGTAATTCATATATGTAAAAGAATAGTCACGTTCAGGAATACGCTAATTCAAATCTATGCAAACTTGATCAAAAACTAATTTCCAATAATGCCAAATATAATACGATTACAGTACCTGCATGCACTTATTTGAATAAATATATGCATGACATTTAGCAATACACTTGATTTAGAGGATGCCTCTTTCTGCCAAAAAATGTTATAAAACATAATTCACAGCAAAATAACGTGTATCTCTCAGATGAAACAATATACTGTAAATTCCTAATAAAACGCAAGGAATCAATATCCGCGTAAAATCGCGAGAAGCATCTTTCGCGGATTTTAAAATCTCGTCATTATTTTCTGAGAGTTGAAAACTAAAAGAAATAAGGAGAAAGTTCAACGCTCACGATTTTATATTCTCGCGATTTAATGCAAACCAGCGGGATCGCGGAATTAAGTTCTCGCGCAATATAAGGAATTTACAGTTATTGGTTCTACATACATCAGATGCCCCAAGGAAGACAGAGGCTTTCGATGGAGTGCTGGGGTCCTTGATTTTCACCGTCTTCCATTTAGTGGCACCTTTCAGCTCCAAAGGTATCCCATCATTCTCTTGCCTCTCTTCCTGTTCAGCAGGCTGAGGCGTGCTCCCTGATGATTTCCAGACCAACTCTGACGGCTCTTCACTGGATCGTCGTTTCTGGATTTCTGTCAAAATAACACCCATGTATTATGGTAGCAAATCAACAAAGCTGTAGACCCCGATAGATTTTCTTCAGTACTGTACTGTTGTTTTATCAGCATTCCTTGAATGCAAATTTTTTCTCGTAGATTTCATTGTTGAGATGATCAACAGAATAAAATGTTCATTGAAGTGCAATTTTTATTAACACATTGTACCTATAGGATCACTGTTTACAAATTTATGTATCCTTGAAACTGTGATTTTCATTAAATCCACAAAATTAAAATTGATGCCATGGAATATTGATGAAACCACAGTGTATAAGGACAATTCTGATGGCCTCTTTTTAATAACACCCCCACCCCCCTTTCACCTTCATTAATAGTGAGCCAGTTTAAATAAGGGCTTATAAAAAAAATGCAATACTTACTTCCCTGTTGTATAGAACCAAATTAAATTAAACAATGAAAATTAAAATTCAATAATGATAACACTACTTTTAATAGTCTGCAAAAAAATCATTCATTTCTGACTATTCCTATCTAGACTCCAATTAGTAAAAGCATAATGGTCACAAAAAAAGAATTCAATCATATCTGTGCATCAGATTTTGCCATTATCCTCAAAAGATTGTGTTATCATATGATTTGATTGACTGATCCAATTATAATTTGATTTTCAAGATTAACAAATTTTGTATTTGTCAATCAAGATATTTATTGACTTCAGAATCAACAGGGCAAAATGGAATCATGCTTATTGTATGAACCTTAAGGGCATACATATTAAATATTCTTATAATCATTAACTGAAAATGAACACACTGGTAGAAGATCTTCTCTTAATGGAAAAAAAATCTCCTCTTAATGGCATTTAATCAAATGACATTGAATCTGTAGTTAGATACACACACACATGTTTATCTGATGAGCAAATGTTAATGAGAATGAAATTCAAATAGTTCTACATAAAAGCAATATCATACCAAAAATGTTGTTAAAACAGAAGATTGGATGAAAAAGCAGTCATTTTTGACTTTCCTTACACAACTGGTAAGTGAGAATATTGTAGAGGTAAAAAAAAATTCTGGTCAAGATTACAAAATGCAAAAGCTGTTATTGAAAGTTAACATGAATTTTTTTGCATACTATGCTATGACTAATAAATTGTCTTAAAATTTATTGAGAAATAAATTTTGCATTGGAATTGAGGTATAAGTTGGTGGTGTTGATTTTCACAAGGTAACAAAGGGAGATGCACAGTTTACCAACAACTATCTATTAACAGGATGATATTCTTCAAGGCAATTTGAATTTGAAAATCAAAAGCTGGTAAGAATTAATTTGCAACCAAGCAACTAAAACAGGAGAAATTAAACAAATCTGTATCAAGCAATATCATGGAAAGCTTACAAAATGTCAAAATGCAGCCAAGCATATAAAACTAAAAAAATCTCTCTAGAGAAGAAACCAACTAAAAAGCACTTCTTTAATTGCATTTATGGTCAGAAGCTGACTAATTGATGATGAAATAAAAAAGACTGGTGAACCAATGAGATTTAAGGTTGGTTACCATGGAAACAACACAACACACCAATGAGATTTATGGATGGTTACCATAGTAACAAAACAAGACAACGGAATCTCACCAGTGTCAGTGCTAGTTCTCTCCTCTGTTTGCAAAATTAAAAAAAAGGTAAGATTAAACTGCTGCCTGTAGTTTTAAAAGATATAATCTTTTTGTTTCCAGTCATGATCAATATACATGTACCTTTTCATATCGTCCATCTAAAATTTCTACTACTATATAACACTATCTATTGCTGTTACAGTAGATTCATAATTTTACATAAAGATACAAAAGATTCCCAAGAGAGAGAGAGAGAGAGAGAGAGAGAGAGAGAGAGAGAGAGAGAGAGAGAGAGAGAGGAGAGAGAGACAGACAGACCCTTACTTGTGGTGATGTTCTTCTTCTTGACCAGTCCCAGTACATCCAGCAGTGAGGCCCCAGGCTTGTGGCGGGGATCCTGTTCTTCTGGTAGTCAGAGAAAACAAAATCAACATCATTTACAGGAAGTCAGGAATTCAGCAAAATTCTACATAAGGCTTAATACAATCTATTTAGAGAGCTAGAAGGTCATGAGCGTTTTAGACTTTACAGTTAAACTCCGTAATAGCAAAGTTCTATGCTTAATGGATTTACTTCGTTATATCCGTAATTCGTTATATATCCGTAACTTGTTATATCCGTAATTCGTTATATATCCGTAATTCATTATATCCGTATTATGAATTGATTTCGTAATAATGACTATGGCGAATTCACTATATATACATGTTTTCTTTCACCAGACTATAATTTTTGCTCATTGATACATTTAATTGAAATACATCACTTTGATAGCTTTAATAATCGGATTGTGAGTCGAAAAATTTATATGAAAAAATAAAATCATTCAAACAATCATGTTCAATGGTAGTGCAAACTTTTTTAAACTGTAAAGAAATTCATTATTAAAGTGTTAATTTTTGTTAATGTCATCTACAGGGACTCAAAATCAGTTCGCTGTATCCGTAAATTCTTTATATCCGAATTTGTTATAACCGCAAAATTTTGCAAAGATTTGTTAAGAATTTTATTGGGAACTAAAAAAAACTTTGTTATATCCGAGAAATGGCTATATCCGTGTTCGTACTAAACAAGCTTTACTGTATTAAAGGGGAATGGTCAAATTTCATTTTTCTGTTTTTATTATTTGCAATGCTTTAGGAATACATTTCTAATGATCAAATGAAATTTGGGTGCCAGTCATTCAGTTTTAGCAAGATACAGGACTTACAATTCTTCGTCATGTAAACAAGGCTCGTGCCCTGTGTTTGTTTACATAGGTTCAATATACCAGTAAAAAATCTTTTCAAAGCTGGTTTGTCTATCTTATCATTCATTTTAAGCATAAATAAACAGTTCCTAATGATTAACACATTCATTTTAGTTTTAAAACTGGAATTTTCACTTCAACATTCAAAATGTAAACAAACGCTTTGTTTACATAGCAATGAATTGTAAGCTCTGTAACTTGCTTATGACTCATCAAATGACACTCAAATTTTAGTTGCCTATAAAAATGCCTTACTGCAGCATTGTAAACATTAAAATCGAAAAAACAATTTTGGACCAAAATCGTGACCATGCCCCTTTAATCTCCCATAGAAGAAGATCTCTGTATAGAGATGTAAAACATTATTCAAACTTTACTAACAGATACAGATTTTTCCTTAACTGCACAATACTGTAAATGTATTATATTTAGCGTGTACGATATTTGGCGGAATATGATTTTTTAACAAGTTAGTGTGGATCTGATTTAGCTCATTTCTGATTGTACCTATATATCTACTTATATATTTTACATTTGGCGGTATATTTGATTTAGCGTACGGCGTTTTCCACCAGAAACGCTAAATAGAATACACAGCCAAATGTAATACGTTTACAGTATTTGATTGATAATCTAATTATTTTTTTTTAATATTTGATATACATCTGATGAATAATTTGAACAATTTTAAACTGTTGAGGAGGCTGGACTGTCTGCTTTCAACAAATTACTCTAAAAGATCTACATTGAATATTCAAAACAGTTTATATAAGCCAAAAAAATTCTTCCTTTTCTATGTTTCATGTGACTACAAAGGTAGCTTGCACTGTAGAACAAAATTACATACTTCAATATATCAATTTGAATACAGGTTATGAATTATTCATTAAATAAATACCTTCTTCCACCTCTCTGATGACTTGAGTTGGCTTTTTGTTGTAACAGGATCTTTTGGTACAATACACCAGGTGATTGGCTGTTCAACAATAACAAATAAATTTATGAAAAAATTTAACCAATCAAGATTCAGCAAACTAGAAAACTGACCAGTCAGGAAGGGCCCCGCTATGACAATTAATATACAGAAGCGAAAAAAAACTTTGAATTCCATCCTCTTTATATTAACAATGATGAAAAATAAATGCTCGGCATAAGATGTAAAGAACTGCAATATATAGGATCTCATGATTTGTAGTTGGATATGATTTTCATCCAACAATTAAAGTGTTAAACTGAGGGGTAAAAATATAAGGGTGCAGCTCATGGAATGAGAGTTTAATTTGATTACATTAAAAAAAATAAATATGAAAATAATAAGTAACAACTGTATTTTTAAAATTTCAAGATAATTCCTGAATGTCCAAAAACTCTAAATAGTAACCTTGTATCTGCATAAAACAGAGATAACCTCATGTCTTATAAAAAAAAACTAAATTAAATGTGTATTTAAAAAAGATTTAAACAGGTGTTTTATAAAATGCAAGCCTTCAGTGAATGCAAATACATTGTATCACCCAGGGTTGACCTCAACTTCAAAACAAACATCAGTTGCAGACAAAGGTGTTCATTAATCTTCATATGACAGATAAAGATAAGCCTCTAAATTTTCTGCAGCAGGCAAGATAATTAATTCCAGGGGGTTAATTGTTCTGCTCTCTCATCCTTTTGTTCTAAATTTACAATAAGATTTGTTTTTTCAGAAATGACAGAATGGGGTTATTATCTGATTACCTGTTAAAATTAACAGCATTAAGCTAGGCAGAAAAAAATAAAATAAATTATAATTAAAAAATAAAATAGTGAAAAAGGATATCTTAATATATATCTTAATTTTAGAATTCAATAAAATTATCATAAATCATTGTGTACGGTATTTTAACCAAAATAAAGTATGAATATTATATTTTAAATCCATATTTCAAAGAATGTACACAATACTACACATCATTCAAAATTGACCTTAACTTCAAAACAAAGTTCATTTGCAGACACAGGCAGTGCAGTAATTAAATCTCAATGTGACAGATAAAGATAAAGCTTAGGATTTCCTTCCTGTGGAAGGTTAATTAATCCCAAAGGACAAATATTGCACAGCCTTCCTAGTATACAATGGTAACATTCTCAGCAGTTATCTCTCTTTGCCCATTCATTCTTATGCATAGATAAGGAATCTACCCCACCACCCCAGCTCCAAACCAGAAGACATAGAGAACCAAACTTAGCATCAAAATATGTATTTCTGCCTACTGAACTACCATACCAAATTTGAACTTGATTGGGCAACCATAAAAAAAGTTATTAGAAAAAAACAGAAAATTTGTGGATGGAAGAGTGACAGACGGACGGACAGAAGGACGGACGGACAGAGTGATTACTATAGGGCACCCGCAAATCCTTGCGGGGCCCTAATTATCAAATGTGTCCAATCACAGTTCACTCAAAATAATATTAACTTCATTTCTAAGACAATTTTTTTTTGTCATTAATTAAATCCCATCAGATAAAGAATAAATATTTGACAACTTTGACAACTTTCTTCAAAACAACTGACCTGTATGATAAACCAATGACATTAGCCTTTCTGATCATCTGACAGACTTTATTCCTCAAAAAACCTACCAATTTTATTTCCGTAGCGACTAGCAAATCCACATAGGCAGTGCATGGGTTCCTTCATGGGGCGTTCCCAGGGGATGTTCAGATTGAGGCTGGTCATCTGACCGGAGTGGAACCCCATCATGTGGTTAGCGTAGGCGATGCTACAGCTGGTGGCGAAGCGACACATGGAGCACTCAATGTGTTTCCTGGAAAATTAACATATTCCCATATTTACATGAATATAGAGATTAATTATCTTAATCTTCACGGGGTTAAATCTTTGAACTATCTGGTTATTTCCCATACATGTATCTATTCAATAAGTGATACCCTTGTTCTCTTCACCTTCAAAGAGATTAAAGTTCCACTCATTTCAAAAATGTTGAGTATAAACTACTCGCAGGTTTAAATTCATTGCTGTTTATCTTGTTATTTAAAGATTTCTCTGTTTCACTATTTTCATCATGAGGTTATTCAATGAATTTTCACAACCTATATTTCACTATTTTCGTCATCACTCTCATATCACCAAAGAATATACATGTACATCTATGTAATACCTTGAATTTCTCAAAAAACTTAGAGGATACTAAATCCTTTTGGCCAATCTGACTTGTTCATGAATAATTAACTGAGATCGACCGATTGCTCTAATATTTACCTGAAGTGGTCAGGTGTTCCCATGACGGTCTTACACTCCACACAGGTGTTGAAATTAACGGCGTAGGGGAATTTAGTCCCCCCAAAGTCAAGCACCTTACTAACAGCTGGGGCATTGAGAGACTTCACAGCCTGCTTTCTCGCCTCCGGCATCTTTATCATCAGGTCCTGTTCAAAAGCTCCGGAGCAGGAACCTGTAGGAAAAAAGATTGGAATTTACATATCATAAGAAACACTAAAATCTTAAACTTTAAATACACAACAATTGATAAACAAGTTCTTTGACTTATATTATATATATATCTTTCTTTGGCATGGCTGCATGAAATCAAGTTCTAAAAGATAATTCTTTATCAATCCATCAAATAAAATTTTGGTGTGTTGAGCCACCTTAAAATACAGTTGACTGAATGGCACAGTAAACTGTATAATCTTGTTTGTACCTATTCCCTTCTGGTTGGCCACGTGGTCCTTCTTCTTATGGTTCTTGCAGTCGGCAGGGTTGACAAACGTGAGTCTGCAGCTATTGCACTTCTTACTGCCGGACTTGGACTGGTGCTTAAGTAAGTGGCCATAGTAAGTCTGGGTCTGGCCCCACCCCTGGGACACAAACTTGACCACAAACACTTTGAGACAGTAAAGGCATAGGATGTGCTGGGAGCTGTCGTGTTTCTGAAATCAGAAAAAATTTCAACATTTTAAGTCTGAATGTTAAAATCAAATGTTGATCAAAAATATATTATATAATACAATGTGGTGGAAGCTGTCATGTTTCTGGAATCAGAAGTAATCAACATCAAAGTTTTATAGGCAAATGCAACTGAATTTCAATAACTTGAAAGTCTAATATAATGTGCCAGGTCAAATGTAATTTGAAGAATAAAAGATAACAGTGGGTTTCACTGGTAAAGCCACTGAGCACAAATTTACATGTTCTGAAATTTTAGGCATTTTTCTCAATCCAACAAAACAATAACACTTATCCTACACTATCAACATTTAAAAATAATTTTGGTCACCTTCAATTTCATAAATAAATGTTACTTTAGTATGAAACAAAAATTAATATGTGTAAATGAATATTTTTGTGCTGTACAGTTACAGCCAGCAAAAAAATGGAATTAATTCTACATTAAATTCGTATGGGAAAGTTTAATGTGGACTACAAATAATTTACATCCTATTCAAGTGAAATCTACATGAAGCATGTGTATGCATGTTTCACCTTCTTGAAGTGATCGACAACATCGCTGTACATAGACGACCTGAATTTACAGAGCTGGCAGATGTAGGGCATCTCGCATGCATTGTGGTTCACTCTCATGTGAGTCAACAAAGCATGACGAGATTGGTGATCTCGCTCACAGATACGACACATCAACACATTCACATTGTTCATGTGGACCTAAAAATAGAAACAGAAGTAAAACAGTGTCCAACTTTATAGTAGGTTGAAAATTTAAACTAACTTAAAGATTTTTTACATTAAACCATTTTTTTTTAATAATTGAGAATATATCATGTCATGTATTTGGACAATTTTAAGCATTAGGAATATATATCCTTTGATATGAAACAAGCATTCATTTGTTTAAAATTCCAATTATCATTTTTTTTAATCTTCACATAATGGGGATTTTTATTAAACAAGAGGCCCATGGGCCACATCGCTCACCTGAGGAACAATAGTTATGATAAAATCAGCTCAATGGAGTCATAATACAAACTATCTGGACAATGTACAATAATACATGTAGATCCTGTATAAATAAAATCCATTTTCCCCTGGATATTCTTATGTTTATAATCATTAGTCCCTTTTCTAACAGGATGATTTTATAGTCATATCATATGTTGAGTATTGCAGTTCTCAAAAAGATCCCTAACAATAGTTTATATATATTGGATATAAACGTACATCAAACTCTGAACCTTCTCGTGAGGCCAAAAAATTGTCCTGGGGCCAAAGTCTTAAAAATTATAAAGAATCATCTGGCTGATTAGTTTCTGAGAAGATTTTTAAAGATTTACCCTATATATTCCTTTGTTAAACTTTGACCCCCCCCCCCCCCATTGTGGCCCCACCCTACCCCTGGGGATCATTATTTTCACAACTCTGAATCTACACTACCTGAGGATGCTTTCACACAAGTTTCAGCTTTCCTGGCTGATTAGTTTCTGAGAAGAAGATTTTTAAAGATTTACTCTGTTTATTCCTATGTAAAACATCGACCTCCCATTGTGGCCCAAACCTACCCCCAGGGGTCATGATTTTCACAAATTTGAATCTACACTACCTGAGGATGCTTCCACACAAGTTTCAGTTTTCCTGGCTGGTTTCTGAGAAGAAGATTTTTAAAGATTTACTCTATATAATCATATGTTAAACTTCGACCCCCCATTGTGGCCCCAACCTACCCCCAGGGGTTATTATTTTCACAACTTTGAATCTACACTACCTGAGGATGCTTCCACACAAGTTCCAGATTTGCCGGCGGATTAGTTTCTGAGAAGAAGATTTTTAAAGATTTACTGTATATATTCCTATTTTAAACTTCGATCCCCCATTGTGGCCCCACCCTACCCTCGGGGGTCATGATTTTCACAACTTTGAATTTACACTACCTGAGGATTTATTGTATATATTCCTATGTAAAACTTTGATCCCCCATTGTGGCCCCACCCTACCCCCGGGGGTCATGATTTTCACAACTTTGAATCTACACTACCTGAGGATGCTTCCACACAAGTCTCAGCTTTCCTGGCCGATTAGTTTCTGAGAAGAAGATTTTTAAAGATTTACTCTATATATTCATTTGTTAAACTTCGACCCCCCCCCCCCCCCCCATTGTGGCCCCACCTTCAGGTGAGCTAAAAAGGTTAAGTTTACAATTCAATAAGTTGGTTTCTGGAAGAACAGACTTTGAAAATTTTCGTAATAAATATTGACAATTGTTTTACTTTTTTAATCTTTAGCTTTTAAGATCTGTGTACAAATGTACAAACATAGAATTGTGAGCAAATCTCTGTATCTTGCTTATAATTCGAAGCTTAACACTCAAATATGGTTAGTAAATAGAAATTGTAGGGTAACAATTAAACACAAGAAACATACAATTGTATAACAAATAAAGAACACAATTTATTTTTTCGAAATGAATCATATATATACATGTATATACCTACATATTTCCGTCAGCGATATCAAACTCTATTTAAACTGAATAAACTCGAGAAAATGCCGAGCATCTCAATAAAACCTATTGCATTAATCTACCATTACGCAAAAGATAATGCCGAATTACCGATAGAATGAATTGTACTTCAGTACCCCTACATCAGATTTTGCTTAATTTGCGCAGGTAAACTGTTAACTGTTTGATTTACCATAGTCTCTGTTTTATTTGATACGTAAAAATCACGAAATACAGACGACAGTTCCCAGGTTACAAAGCATAAATAATGAAAACGAAACGAAAATCAGAACAAGCTAACACCAACGTCATGTGTGAAAACTGTCAACGCATTGAAATATTTAGCCTTAATTCACTTCACAAAATCGGCACCAATATATTTTGCATGTTTCAAAAATTTCCTTTCATACACGAACGGTTGCATAGCAAGTAAATTCATCATAGTCAGATCGACCCTTTTTCGTATAATGTCATGGCTGCTTTAAACAAAGAACCTCGTTTTAGAAGTATGGAATACTAGTCTTGGTAAAATGGGTATGCAAACCCGGGCCGTGGCAAAATAAAAGCCGGGGCAGATCGGCAATCGTCAATTCCAAATACGCATTATTTTGCAGCAATATTTACAGCGAATACAAATATACTGGTCCATCAAATATCCCGAAATTTTAATGAGATTGGCAGATTAATACCTGCCAATCTTTTGTTTTGCTCAGACCAAGTCTTGCCTACCCATTTTACCGTAGGTAATTCTTACCGTATGCCGAGCCCGAAGCTATTAAACTGATTGAAACACGCATTTCCTTTATTATTATTTTCGTAATAACTCAGATTTGAATCAGAATTAGCACTTAATTTTTGCAATTTATATTTTCCTTCCCATAAGGATAATTTATGCTAAACTACGTTGAATTGAACTAATTAGTTCTTGAGAAGAAGATTTTTAAAAATGCACCCCCCTTTTTTTACAGTTTCAAGGTTTTCTCCGCTTTGAATACAGATCGGACTTTTATTTCTGCAATTTATATTCGCCCTCCCATAAGGATGCTTTGTGCCAAATTTGGTTGAAATTGGATAAGCGGTTTTAGAGAAGAAGTTCAAAATGTAAAAAGTTTACAGACGGACAGACAGACAGACGGACAGACGGACGGACAGACGGACGACGGACAAAATGTGATCAGAATAGCTCACTTGAGCTTTCAGCTCAGGTGAGCTAAAAAGTGCATTGAATTTATCAATTTTGGACAAATTCAATTCTCAAGGCTTTAATTTCCAAATTGTTCTCACCAATCAATCCAATAATTCCCCTACCCCCCCCCCCCCCCTCCCCCCTCTCACCTTTTCTACATGGGTCTGCATCTCAAACGGTGTGTCGAACTGTCGGTAGCAGTGCTTACACTGTGTGAGGTCACTCAGATCAATGTTCTGTTGTTTACTGGAGTCTATGTGACCCTGTATGTGCATCATTGCCTTGATATTGTTATACAACATCTTATTGCAGTACCAACACTGTAAAAAGATGGAGGAAATTCATAATCAAAGTACTAAA
The DNA here is from genome assembly GCF_025612915.1 of Magallana angulata. Lineage (NCBI taxonomy): Eukaryota > Metazoa > Mollusca > Bivalvia > Ostreida > Ostreidae > Magallana > Magallana angulata. The sequence goes on from NC_069112.1 coordinate 23,428,910, forward strand.
AGTACTGAGAGATCAGAAGAAGGAATCAATGTGACCCTGTATGTGCATCATTGCCTTGATATTGTTATACAGCATCTTATTGCAGTACCAACACTGAAAACACAAATATTATAATCAAAGTACTAAAAGTACTGAAAGATCAGATGGAGGAGTCAAGAGGACCCAGAATAAGTATCAAGCCTCGATGTTGTTATACACCATGTCAATTCAGAACCAACACTGATATGTGAGGGAAAAAATAATTATCAAAGTACAAAAACTACTGAAAGGTTTAATGTAACCCTGAACTTGATCATGTTTTAAAGCATTTTGCAATGTCAACACCGAAAACAAAAGTTAGAAAAGAAAATGGAAGTATTGAAAGTATTAGAGTTGATATGACCCTGGAAATTATTATTGTGCCATCATGTAATACAAAATTGCACTGCAGTACCAACATGCACTAAAAAAAAGGGATGGAAGAAAATCAACATATTGAAAGTTCTGAAGTATATTTGACAAAATGTGCATCCTTGATGTTGTGATACAGCATTTTATTGTTAAACCAACACTGAGATTGGAAGATGAGTTTCATAAAAGTACTAAAAGGATGAATTAATTTTTTCACTGCAGAAACAACAGTGGAAACTTACCTTAAACCTGAACTCATTTTTCTCTTCTGCATATGACAGATCTCCTTCTGACTTTCCATAATAATACTCATCCAAAGGCACCCAGTTCACTGAAAATAATATTGAATTCATTTGAATGCATTTAAACTTTTTAATTTAAAGTAACAATAAAAATTTTGAAGTGCATTTTTATAAAACAAAATTTATATGGTATTCCCCAAAATAACTCTCAGTTCTGAGTAGCAATTCCTTGTCTACTACAGTTAAATACAGTTGCAGCAAACACACTTATTATAATGTGAACTTACCAAAATATGATAATTCATCATATAAGAAATATTGTTCGTCCTTAGAACTTTGCTTAAATTCCTTTACATATTATAAGGACAACAAACTTGAAGAAAAGGCTCTAAGAGTCCTAAAACATCAATCTAACATCCCCAATATAAATGTTTACTTTCAGAATCTGAGACAAGATTTATTTTTACCTTCATTTTCTGTTTCCACCCTTTTGCGTTTAGGACTGGTGTCCTCCATCTGTTGCTGTGGTTGCTGTGGCAACGGCCTTTTGACCCCAAGGCCATATGTCCCATGCACAGGAGTAACACTGGGGTTAACATTTTGAATTGCTGTCAGGAAAAAGACATTACACATCATCACTTGTAAAACTTCTAGGAATGTTTCTTGAATAAGTTATTTAATGAGTAGACCTATTGAATGGGCTACCACATTTTATAAAAATCAATACTTTTAAAATACAAGCAACAATGCTTTCCACTTTCAAAGGCAAACATAAAACATTGCTGCCTGCTAAAATAATTTGGATTCATTATAGATGAACTAAGGATTCCTCAATACTGTGGAATCATTTAATTTTGTGGGGGCCAATTTTCGTAGATTGTGGGTTTTTTGCTTGTTCATGGGGATCTAATTTCGTTGATGAGTCAGTTTTCAGTTTCAGTAAGTAAACCAAACCTTTGGTTTAGAATTTATAGGCAAGTGGGCGAGGACTACCCACTAATACCACAAAAATTGAGCCACCACGAATTCTAATGATTCAACAGTAATCATTGACATCAATATATACTCCAAGCTTCAAAGAGACGTAATTTTGCAGACAACTGTAATGTCATGTTATCATAGATTAACTTTAACAACAAAATACATAAATGGTGTTCAATGAATATTGAAGAAATTACAAGGAGATGAAATAAAAGTTATAATGATAAACGTCCTATAAACGAGCAATTGATTTTGTTAACAGATTCAAGATTAAGATTAAAATCTGAGTAAACAATCTTATGTTATGAAGTCTTAAAATCAATATTTCTGTATCAATCTATTACAGTGACTATGATTTATTCATTTACCAGAAGAACAATTATAGATTTTTACAAGAAAGTTTCAGGATAAACATTTTTAAAAAAGAGATAAATATAATACATGTGTATATCCATTATCAAGAACATTTTTTTTTTAGAAAAACAGGTTTTTGTTTACCTGGCAACAGGTTTTTGTTTACCTGGCAACAGGGTTTGTTTACCTGGCAACAGGGTTTGTTTACCTGGCAACAGGGATGTAGTAAATCTGACATCTCCTGCCTGGATACGGACCGTAGTGGTGTTGGGGTGCCTGGCGAGGGTGGGGTACGCAGGAAATCGGTGAACCTAATCACAGGGCGGAGGGGGGAAAACATAACTTTTAATTTAATAAATACATATACTGTTACTGTGAAATTTAATTTGTTAAAGATAATATTCATAGATTTTGGAGAAAATTCGTGAACGTTATTGCAGGGGGAAAAATAAAACTTTCTAGTAAATACATAATGTCAGAAATCATTTACATTTTTGGAGGTAAATTTTCATGGATCGCCAGTTATTAACTGGACACATAATACTGTGATTTCACTTAATAATTATTGAATTATAAAACTGAATCTTTATTAAGGTTCATACTTCATTAAGATTTGACATTTATGAGCAAGGGGAAACCAAAGAATCTTTAAAAATTGAGTCAACATCAATTACATTGATTTCACAGAAAACATCCTTAATTTGCGTAACACAATTTTTTTTTTTTAATTTTATATCAAAAGGCAGATCACTCTACCTAAAAATTCTCTGAAATGCAATGAATGTCATCATAATAAACCATTGATGCATAAAACCAATTCCTGTGATAAAAGGTTGGGGTTTTCTTTTTGGCGATTTTAACTTTCAACTGATTGACAAACTAACAATGAAATTCAGAATAAGATATACTTGATTAAAATACGAACAAAGAATAGAGAAAAAAAATTGATAAACTGCCAAATTGTATAAAATGATGAACATGGTGTAGAAGGTTCATTACTTAGCAAATACTGTGGAATTATTAGAATTCAAGGTGGCTCAATTTTCGTGGTATTCATGGATATCCCTCACCCACGAATTTACATCCTCCACGAACACTATTTGTAAAAGATTTAGTTTTCCTACTGAAACTGAAAACCGACGCATCCACGAAATTACATCCCCATGAATAAGCAAAAATCACACAATCCACGAAAATTGGCCCCCACGAAATTAAATGATTCCACAGTAAGGCAAAAAAGGTTCAGTAATTTTTTTAATAGATATAAATTTAAAAGTAGATGGTCAGGATAACACAGGAAAGACATAGGGGAAAAACTGATATACTGTAGAAGCACATATTTTTGTTGGATTAAAATTTTGTTTTCTTAAACCATATATAATTTGGTTGGTATTTAATTTCGTCATTATTTTGTAATCCCTAAAATGTATCACTCAGTATTTTTTAATACTCGGGTTAGAAATTCGTCTTCGATTAAATTTCGTTGATTTATATTGAAAACCAAAATTATAACGAGGTTAAATCCTCAACGGATATTTCTGTTTCTACAGTATATATTTAAGCATATACTGAAAAATACAAGCATAGCAAAGATCAATGTGTGATCTGAATCTTTATTTTCATTTCATTAAATAAAAAATTTCTTGAAAGATAAGCAGAAATGAAACTAGCTTTTCTGTGCAAGCATAAATTCATTATGAATGTGTTTGCTATGTCTGCATTCTTCTTTGGAAATTATTGATACAACGAGGGAAAGAAATGAAGTGGGAAATAGATGAATTAGTAAGAAATGTAAAAGAAAAAAATAATAATGAAGAAAACAATTGTTATACAGATGAAAAGATAAATGGAGGACAAAGGATGGACAGAAAAACAATGAATGGATCGATGACAACAGACAGACAGATAAAGAAAAGAACAATGGGTGGACTTATAACAATTTTTAGACGTCAAATGGATATAGCAATGGACAGAGCAACAATGGATGGACAGACAAGTGACAATGGATAGACAGATGGACAGACAAACAAAGGAAGACACTGTGTACCTGACCATCAGGCATGTGTAAAGTTTTCACCAGTTGTCTTGGAACAGCTGCTGTGTGGTTTGTAGATGTGAACCGGTATTGCAGTTTCTGGGTGGGGGTAGGTGGAGTTATGGTGGGGCTGGGTGGTACCCTGGGGGTGGGAGGACTCTCTCCGATGAAGATGATGTCTGGGCTAGTGGATCTTGGTGGCTCTGAAGAAATGACATTAAATATAAGAATTGACATCGGTGATGACATAAGAAGAAATGATAAGTAAATGACTTTATACCTACAATGCACTGATTCATACCTTTATTTCTAGTGCATTGCCTTTGCTGCCTATTATATATAACCTTGCTGCCAAGATTCATTATCATTATTGCCCTGAAACACACCTTTATTACCCTGACACATACCTTTATTGCCCTGACACATACCTTTATTGCCCCGATACATATCTCTTTTTGCCCTGGTGTGTACCCTTGCGGACCAATCTGACTAAAGTACAGACCTATATTATGTTATTGCATAGCACAATAGAAGTCAGTGCTTTAGTCAGATTGCTTGCTGACCTTATACATACCATTTTACCCCAATACATACCATGTAACACTCATGCCCAAATACATACTCCTATTGCCCTGATCATACTCTTATTGCCCTGGTGCATTACCTAACAGATCTTATACATACCCTTTTACCCTGAAACGAAACAGGTACAATCACTGCCCAAATACACACTACTATTGGCCTGCTGATACATACCCTTTGTGGGCTGTGAGTTTGGTGCATTCCCAAAGGTGTTACCAGTCTTTGCCTGAAGCTGCTGCAGAGTGGGGGGAGGAATCGGCTTGCGAGGATCATCCATCACCGTGACAATTGCTAAACCAAGCTCTGCCAATCGGTGAGCCTCTTTTACCTGAAACCAAAATTAGAATACAAAAATGCTAGAGTCTATCTTTGGTTATTAAAGCCAAACATTTCAAAATATAACTCAATAGGCAAGTATTTGATTTGCATTTTTTTTGTACAAAAATCTAAAGAGGAGATGAGCTTGATTTTAAAAACTTTGTCAAACTCTGTAAAAAGTGAAATTGAATTAATATAAACTTTCCAAAACAGATTGAATGAAACAATAAATGATATGATTTGTCAGTCTATGATAAACAAATAATTCATTTTTTTCTGCCTTAATCAATTGATCCCGTCACTGGAAGTTAGTAACTGAAACTCTTACCTTTTCTTGTGCGATTTGACATTCCAGAACTTTCTGTTTAAATGACTGGATTTGAACGGGACTCAGGTTTTCTTCCCAGCATTCCATGACCAATGCAGTCACCGCGGTGCTACGCACATTGGACGATGCCCGCCCCCCTTTCTTGAACACCATTCTGAAATAATATTTTTAATTTGGTGTCATTTATTTGATGACAACGACAAAACACTAACCCTTAATATATGATATATTTATTCATATGAAATGAGCAAGTACATGTATATAGAGTTTAAAATGAAAAAAAAGATTTGTTCCTTTTTATTTTGAGATGAGCTGATGACAAATAAATTAATATAGATTCTGAGATATAAATGCGTAATATATTTACATGTATCTTAAAACTACTAGAATTAACTCTTAAAGCTGCTTGGTCTGATTTTATCTCAAATTTTATGTCACTTTTTACAACATTTTTGTCAATTAAGCTACATGTTTATCGCAAAGTGCTATACAAAATTTGTTTACAATTTAAACAAACTTGCATAAAAGGGTTGAGCTGAACTTTATTTATTTTACAACGATTGATGAACAAGTTCTACAACTTATATTAATATCTCTCGTTGGCACGGATGTTAGCGCGAGGGGGTCATTGGTGTGGGAAGAAGCCGGAGTACCCGGAGAGAACCCACGTGTCCAAGCGGGCGACCGCCATACCCTATCACATACTACATCTGTCGATCACGGGGATCGAACTCGGGTCGCAGCGGTGAAAAGCGAGTGCATTGTCCACTACGCTACCTGGACACATATCAAAGGGTTCATATCAAAATTGATGAATAAAATGTTGGTTTAATTAAATCCCAACCAATCGGGGGATGAAACCAATTGGTTTTCTTTACGAAAAATTCCCATTATGCAATTGGTTTTTTTTTTTTTAATTTTCCACATACACAAAAACACAATTTTGATTTACTTTGAATATTTCTATCTTTGAAATGAGACTGATTCTACTAGCGAAAAAAGGTGAAACTGTAACTTTCTTAGAAAATGATTTTATATAGTAAAATCGGAACAAGCAGCTTTATAATAGCATCACAATCACAAATGAAGAGGGTTAGTGGTGGAGGGAAGGGGCAAAGTCTACTTAGTACATGTACTTTATTTTGTAAATACAGTAACTCTTCTAATTGGTGCTTGCAAGAGGGGGGTGTCATTATCCCCTTCCCCTTTTAGATTAGTTATTAAGGCCTAAAAAAAAAAGTTGTGTGTTTAGGGTAACCCGACCTAACCTACAAAAATGCCCCGATCCTACCATTTTTAGATGTCTGTTTTTATCCAATTGTGAATTTTAAATTATTTCTATTAAAAAAATCTGTTTTAAATATGACACAAACAAACATTCTTAGGATTCATGCAGAAAAAAATATGATAAAAATAAAAAAAAAATCCCTACCTACCTAACCTAATATTTTTATCAGTGTTACCCTAAACACACAATTTTTTTTTATAGGCCTAACCTTTTTAGCTGCTTTCTCTCTCTGTCTTTAAGACGTAGCATTCGTTCACTCTTTTTCTTCCTAGGTGGCATTATCTTAATTTCCACTCCAGACTATCTGAAATTTTTTAATTATCATATCTTAATTTCATCAATTGCCATCCAATGTTAATTCTCTGTTTATCGTCACATCTACCTACATAGGTTAAGGAGGAACTGCTGTGTGAAAAAAAAACCAACAACCAGTCAAAGCCTTTTTTTTAAACATTGCAGCAGACATACCTTTTTTGGTTTGGATCAACTTTTAAGGTTAGTCCATCCATAACTGAGGTGAATTTAAAATTATTATGAGGCTGAAACATACCAAACTTCAGGGTATGCATGTAGTATGGACTACCTTAATAGCTATTAAACTACATTTTTGGGGATATGACTGTAAATTATATTTGAATTTTCATAAATTCCATGCAATCTAATTAAATTGTACTACTACAGTAACTATGTAAATCCGATTCTCTATGATGCGCTTTATGTTGATGTATAGTAGAGTAGCAACTTTACAAGTTAAACGTGATAGAATTCGTCCCATATACTCGCTTCGTAGCAAATTTAAAAAAATTATATCGCGCTGTATCTTGCCTAAATTTTCATATGATTGGTCTCAAATATCTACAATGTTGCTCTTTTGTAATCCCATATTACCATATTAACTGTTTTTGCAAATGAAGTCGCAGTCACTTTTAACATCAGGTTTGAAAATTTGCTGTTTATGGTCGCCATGTTAACGATAAAATCCGAGATAGTCCGAGTGCGATTTCCGAAAAAATGGCAGGCAAATTCAAACGCGTATTTTTAATTAACAAAATGCCTTGGTAAGACTCATTAAATGGATATTTTGTGGACTAAACTACATATGCATGTTTAAAAAGGTTTGTAATGCATAAAAATGTGTTTTTCCTCTGCAGATTATTTTTAAAAGACTTAAAATCGACGCGAAGCTGATCAGCTTTGCGGATGCTACATTGCAAGTATGTGGGACAAATTCTTACTGTGACCTGAGCGTAGCCTGGTCACGGTAAGATTATTCTTTCTAATCCATTATCATAAAGCCTATGCTAGACTGGCCTTGGGTTGCCAGCAATGAGTGTTTGTATTATTTTATATACATAAATAAACATATCCAATTGTTTCAATTGGAAAAAAATTTTTATTCGATTTTATCTCGCATACCAAGTAGGCTTTGTACTTAAAAAGTGACGTTAAACATTGAATTAACTTTTAACAAATAAAAAATAATTGAACATATACATGATATATATAATACCAATCATACATCAAATAATTTCATGACATGCATGCAGCATTTGCCACATTGATGTATGATTAGAAACTCATCCAAAAACAATCTCTGTATGAAAGATCACATACAAGTTTGAAAATAATTGTTCAGACAATAGAACAATTTTAACACGCAATCTAAGTATATTTCACTTGAAACCAGCATCATTTTTAACTTGGTATGATGCAAGAAATACATAGCACCTCCTACTGAAAGTCCAAGGTCTTGTTAAAATTGTTCTAAAATATTTTACAAGATTTTAAAATCTTGTCAATGTTCTTCTGATACTTTTGGAAGATTTAGAAAAGTTACTATTTGCATCTCATATTAATGAATGATTGATAACTCCCGACAAAACACATTGTCCATCCTGCATGACCTAATGACTATCTAACAAAAAGGGCCTAAAGATAACATCTATATACAATTATGAGAATTAATATCAGAGATATCAAACTACATGTATACCTAATGTACGGTTTATTGAAATGGTGGATCAAGATGGCAGCTTCCCTACTCTTAATAGTCATTAATTATTTAAGATTTCATGCCATACCATGAAGAACTGTAGCTTCCACTCCAGGTCGTCCATCCAAATTAATTCTTACAGACAGGGATCAAGCTATATAGCAATTTTAATGAAAATTGTCAGATAATTTCTGCCACTATTATCATGATAAATATGATGTCACAATTTAATGTAATGAATACACAGATACCGATAGGCAGATCTAACTTAGCTGCAGGTCTGTAGCTCCCGGTCTGAAAAATTCGGATGGACGACCTGGGAGTTAAAGTGCCTCCCATAGTGAAAAACTGCAATTACAGCGCACAAAAAATTGCGCTAGTTTTGGACTGATTAACCTTATTATCACACAAATTCTGTAAAAACAATTAGTACCATTAAATTCTTCAGACAATTTACTACTGGTATTGTTACTTTACTTGCCTTAGACTTTCTTTGAAACATGCCAACAGACCTCGGAAAATAAAGTATGTTAATTAACGTTCAGATGGAGAGTCGCCATTTTTACATGTAAACAAATTGCACCACTTCACTTTACAGGGCTGGTGATCGTGTTTAGAAGAATATCAGAGGCAAATGAAGTGACGATATCTGTAGTAAATTGTCCGAGGAATTTTTTGGAATCAAATATTTGTACAGAATATTTTCGGAAATGAGATTAATCAGTCCAAAACTAGCGCAATTTTTTGTGCGCCGTAAACTGCAGTTTTTTTTACCATGGGAGGCACTGTAGCTCCCAGGTCGTCCATCCAAATTTTTTCAGACAGGGAGCTACAGCTCTGCAGCTAGATCTAACTGTTCATGCTTCCAATGGATCTATAGATACAAATTGACATTGAAAATGCAGGAACTGTCATGACTGTTGGCATCACCCTCAACATGTTCTTACATTTCGTTCATACTATAAAACACATATAATGCATGCTAAATGCTATCGACGGAAAGCCAGGACATGGCTGGACTCGTATGTCTTACTGTAATTACTTACATATATGGCAAGAAAATAGGACTATGTTTTGAGGTGATACTTTTGTACCCTAGGGTACACTCCTATATCTTTAAGGAGAAAAAGGGTTACAAGGAGGGTACGGTGTAAAAGCATTGGAAAATGAAAGTAGCAAATTATTAAAGATACTTGTAAATCACTAAGGTACAGAGGGTACAGAGGGTACAATGGTAACATAATGACTGAATGCCACAGACTAAGTAGCCTACAATTGATTCAATCTTTATTTCCTCTTTACTGTTTTTCAAATTGATATTATTTGTTGTGAATAATATAAAACTTGATATTAATTTTAATTTATTTCTAAGTGGGTCAGTTCTCTTTATTTGATATAATTAAAAGTTTTTCTTGAACCTAAATTGTCTTTGAAGTCATATCCTTACATAATAATCATGATTCTTAAGATTTTTTTTTTTTTGAAATATGTACAAAATCTGTACGTAAATATAGAAATATTCATTTCCCATCTTATGACATGTATATTGCAGGCTGTTATTTATGTCCCTGGTAATTCATATAAAAGATTCGCTTGGCAATGTGTTTAAAAATTACTGCTGATGTATATTGGAACATCCCTTACCTGAGAGAGTTAGATAAAATAATCCCGGGTAAATTCATGATTAAGGTTATTTCCATGAGTTTTTCAGGATAAACTGTGAGGTCAGTAGCTTTTTTAAAAAAGGGTGATATCCTGAGAGAATATAAACATTTCACTGAGACATGCTTCTCAACAAGTGACATATCTACATTTATTCTGCATGCAGGTGTTGTCAACAATATGTCTTTGAAGTTTGTATCAAAAAAAAGGTGTGAAACTGTGAGTCCTTGCAAATAACATAGAATAGAGTTATACAGGTAAACCATACACATTGGAAAGTCCTTCGGGTGTGAAATGATTAACACCTTGCAATCAACATAGGACATGTATATATATACAAGGACATGTGTAGCTGGTGTCTTCCCACTTAGCCAAAATTCTGAAATTTACACAGGTGACTGGTTTTGGCTAGGTGGGAATGGTGCACAGGTGGTTAGGGAAGGGAGAGAACAAAAGAAATTAATAACAGGTGACCTATAGTCCATTTTAGAATGACCACAAGTGCTTTGAGAAAATTTTTGATTTTTTCTTTAAGTGGGAATAAACTGTATAGTTACAGGCCAAATTAAACTTGTATTCCAGAAAAGTGCAAACACTTAACATGTTTTTTAAAGAAAAGTATATATATAAACATTCACAATATTTAGCTAAAGAAAAACCTTTTTTCATATGTTGTGTACAACATTAATTTTTATACAGTTGAATATTTTTGTCAAACGGAAAAGGACATATTACCTAGATTCCATGTTTGCAATTAAATTAAATTATAACAAGTGACATCACATCTAACTGTTCTTTAGTAAAATGTTGGCATAATTATATGATTGCTAGCTAGTGGCAGTATATGTACACCACTAAGTACTTAATTGAATTAAAGCAATAAAATTATTTTAAATCGTAATGAAGATCATCCTTTCTTGGCCTAGATATATATTGTTTTTACTTTGCAAATTGTAATGAATTATCATCAGCGTTATAAATTCAAAGTCGGAAAACTGATCTCATATTTTATTTTCACATGAGCAATGGAAAAATATGCTTAACCTGTTTGTTATAGCTAAGTATACATGTATATTTTGAATAAGCACCTTGCCTGGTGCACCTGGGTACAGGACACACCTGTTGTGTATATCTTGTATATTCTGTGTTAGTTCCATGGTTTTTTCTCCATGTGAACAAACAATTGATTTTAATTAGATATACACAAACATATAAAAACGTCTAGACACACAAGCAGTAAAATTTTATCATGGGAAATAGTGACTTTTTACATACATGCATTTTTTTCCACAGACCTTAAGTCTAGCAGATTTAGCATCTAGAATCAGTATCTAGAGATGATTAAAATTGAGAAACAAATTGAATTAAAGCCATAACTTGAATATTACATTAAATCATTTTATACTACTACCAATTCTTTTTTTAAAATTTAAACAATATTGAATTATGTACATAACAGGATTGGGCCACAGGCACTCTGAAATTTTATTTTTAAATTTGTTTCATAAGATTTTTCCTAAGACACATATTATAGAGATATATTTAATAGTTTTTAATAGTATTATTAGTAAAGTAAATGCATGTTCAGAGTAACAAGCACCAATTTTGTTTTTTACTGATCAATAAATCTTATTTTTGAGGACATTGTGTATATACAAATAAATTCGTTAAAGACATTTTACAATATGATGATACGATGTTTCATAATTTAAGATAGATTTAAGATAAGTTATAACTCATAGGCGTTGGAACTGGGGGGGGGGGATAGCTTCATAGAGGGTTCATCCCTTCACTTTTTCTCGCAGCAAAGATAATTGTTCCTAATTTTACCTAAAAAGATGGAAATATTGAGAAGTTGGAGTCATCGGTATACTAGACCCCCTAGACCCCCCCCCCCACCACCACACACACACACGGATTAGGATTTTTTTTCCTTTTCTTGCTTGTCTAGATTTCTGAGGATTAGTCTACCCCCACCCACCCACTTTCAATTTGCTTCTGACGCCACTGTAACTGAATTAGGATATGTTCCTAAGATTTGCTACAGCTGTTTTTACAACTTTTTGGGCACAGACTTATCATAATTAATACTTATATTAGCTAGGCCCTGCTTATGTCAAATTCTTAAGTCCAAATTTGCATGTACCCATCCAGTAAATTCTTTTTTCATATGATATATACTGTAAATTAAAACTTTTAAAGTGAATTAATGAATGTAAAGCTTAATTTACAAACGTTTGAAGAGTAAAACCTGTAAATAATGTGCAGTGTCTTAACATTCAATGACATCTTGATGTACATTATGTGGAGCGGATTTTATATTTACATTATTGCATGTCGGTACATGAGTATATTCAGATAAAGAAATCAAATTTATTTGATATAGAGAGATCGAATCCTATTCCTAAGGTTTTTGGTGTCACATCTCTATTTCAAATATAATTCTGAAAACAATGTTAACATTCACTAGCTAAGATGTATGATATTGACTGCCTATAAAACCAATTGATTAAAAACATTTAAATTGTCGCAGCTATTTGTTGCAGCTACATGTTGATTTTTAGTCTAGTACATTTTTTGTCTACTTCTTGGCCCATTTAAATAGTCTGTGTTAACTATAATAAGTTCTTAATCCTATATTAAAAAGGCAAATTAGACAATTTTGACTTAAAGGTAGGCCTAGGTGGAATGGAACTTTTGAAATATCACCTCAGTGTAAGCATTTTTTCTTTTGGTATGGTTTACATCAAAGATGGGGGTGTTTTAGGCAAAAAGAAAACGACACAACCAAATTCACCTGATAGAAGAATCTAGGAAGAATTACAATAATTCCGAATGGAACAGCTAGCATTCCTTCGAAGAATCTAGCATTTGATACTCTTAAATCAAATTAAGAGAGCCAGGATTCTTCTATAGCGTGGTAACTAATTCATAGTCTCTGACCTACATCACATCCACCCCTACCCCCTCCCTATATAAAAAAAAAATCAAACAGTCCCATCCACCCACAAAAGAAACACCTAAATTTTCATTAAAAAGAAAAGCTTATGGATGGATAGGTCAAATCAGTCAGTCAGTCTGTAATTGCTTGAAAGGATTTTTTTGAATATTGTTATCATTCATGTTTTTACCAAACTAACAAAAGACCATGATTTTTTGCATGTATAATTTTAAATACTTTACGTTTTATATCAAATGAGAATTAACTTATTTAGTCTTTCTTAATCATGTACAAAAGCTTGAACTGCTTTGAATATTTTCACATTTCTTCATCATGCAGACATAAATTTATGCTTTGATCCAATTTTGAACAATGCATTTTGATAATTTAAAACGGTCTTGTCTCATGGTTCCTATTCTAGCTGTTTGCAGATACCTGGTACATGTATTTAGTGAACTTCTTGAAGCTATAACTGACAGCTAGGCATGTGACTAGTATTTTCATATACCTGAACCTTTTCTAGTTTATCAACATCAAATTATATAGGTTCACCAAGGCCAAACTTCTTCAGCATGCCCTATAGTTATGGACTTACAAAAGATGGTGAAGAAAATATCGAGATTTATTTCCCCAACAAGAAAAATCATATATTTTACGAAGGCTTTTTGGGGGAAAATAAATCTTCATATTTCCTGATTTAGAAAATTCATGCAATAAACCTTTATATTCCTATTCTTATGTAAAAAAAAAAACAAACAAAACAAAACCCTATTGTGGCCCCATATATCCTACCCCCCCCCCCCCCCACCCACCCCCAGGATGCTACCACACAAGTTACAGCTTTTCTGCCCAATTGGTTTTCGAGAAGATTTTTGAAGACTTTTCTCTATATATTTCTATGTTAAAATTTGACCCCCATTGTGGCCCGACCATATCCCTGGGGAACATTTTTTGCAGTATATAGCCAAATGATCTACTAGAATATGATTGGGGATGTCATTTAAATAGGGATCTGAACATGCAGTTTTCAAGATATTTGGTATTTTCCTGTTTCATGCAGGGTTTTCTGCATTATTGAGGGATGAAGGCCCGAACTGAGGGCCAGAGGGCAATAAGGGGTACGCGGTTCCTCCCTTAGAAAATTTAAAAATTTTACATTGCAGGAGGTGGCATATCTTTGACCTCTCTTGACATATTTGGACCTGTTTTATTTTTTCCCCAATATGTTTGGTTGGGGGTGTTGGGGTGTTGAAAGACATATCATGGGGGTCATGTAATTAACACCATTTGATGCTTCATAATGACATTAGAAACACGAACATACAATGTTTATGGTTTGGTGGTGGGGATCTCAACAGTTTTCAGGTATTTTCTTGTTTCATGGGGTCACAACAATCCCACAGGGTCATGGCCTACATTATATTGATGAATCATAATACATCATAATACATTCTGCATCTCGAAAACACATATGTGATGTACACCACATGAAACCCATCTAGCCTAAAGAGCCTAGGCAAGTTCAACAGAGCTAGGGCTTGCCAAAATTTGGGTTGTGGGTTTGGGGATTTTTGTGGAATAAGTGGAAAATGTGTATATCATTCTTTATAAAAATAATGATTTTTAAAAACTACCAGAAATAGCATGTGGCCTTTTTTTTTCTTTTACTAATACTGCTACAAGATAGTTTTATTTAGGGGCGAACACTTGTGTGGGTATTGCTGTTTAATGACAATATCTACTGATCTAGTTCAATTTCAAATGAGAATAAAGGTTTATGAAACATTTCCCCAGAGTTTTGCCAAGTTTTTTTAAACATAATTTACATACAGTAATTTACATTGTACATGTAGAATTTGTTTCACATGCATTATAGTCAAAAGCGTGATCTGCAATATGGAGTCAGAGAGCTAAGAATTTCAAAATTTGAATAAAGTATTCCCAAAGAGTTGTCACTAGCATTTCTTACACAAAGGGCAATAACTGTGTAACTCTGGGAGTTTTCAAACTTGCGTCTTTTGGTGCCATAACTGTTAGTGGACAATTTAATATAAACATAAAATAAGACTTGTTCCATTATTTAAGTCTAATAACAAAAAAGCTATCCTGAGACAAACATAAAAAAGCAAAAAATACTGAAGAATTCTTTCATCTAAAGGCCTTTATGATTAAATTACAGAGAGAGAGAGAGAGAGAGAGAGAGAGAGAGAGAGAATGAATTTACAGAGAGAGAGAGAGAGAGTTTTGATGGTATTACTATAATGGGAAACACACTCTGAAAATGTTTAACTTGAAAACATTTATTCAAAGCTCAGCTTAATTCAGGACTATAATTAATTCAAACGTAAAATCTAACTAGTAATTAAATAGAATGAAAGAAGCCAATTTTAATACAATGTAGGAATATATTAATTAGTTAATAAGATTCAGCCATTTGTAACAATGTCACTTAAAGTGTTTTTACAAAAATAAAGAAGTAAAGATATGTACATTATATATTTCTTAAAGAAGAAAAAAATACATTTAGTAATAAAGTAGAGAACAAGGAAAAGGCTATAATGACTAAATGAATGTGACTGCATGGAGATGTATTTTTGAGCTCCCATTGAGATTTAACTCTCAAATCTAGACTTTAATGATTACAATATCAAATGCTGCATAAAATATTATTCCCACTGGCCACAAACAATTATTTTTTTTAAACAAAGCTTGCAGTTTAGACACTTAAATTAATTTAGACATAAAACTTTAATTAGTGCATTCTGAAAGAGACTTCAAAAGGCCTTGTACACTAGTTGCACATGTATATAGTGGCAAACTGCACAGTAATCAAGCAATTATAATTACCGTTAATAAATAGAAAGTGTAAATTTTAAAAAAATAAAAGGAAGCCAGGTACATATTTCATTAGCTCATAAACTTTAATTAGTTGTGTTTTAATCGAGACTTTAACAAAAATTTTATTTTTACAAAAAAACTAAAAACATTAAGTCTGGCTAAATTCATTCACAAGCTGAATTCATGGATACACAATTTTCTTCTTTAAATTTTTGAAAACTTGGGGCAGACATCTTTCAATTACTTTCCAAAAAAAAAAATTGTATATAAAGAAGATGGGGAAATAAGATGGCACAAATGCCCATACGGTTTAGTAGTGAAATACAATTTTGAGTTTATTTTTTCCCAATTAAATCTTTTCAAATATATTATGATACAAGTTTGCAAAATAAAGCACAATTCCTAACTATATCCAGATTTTAATATATTTAACAAAAGATAAGAAAAAAAAATATTGCCAGAAAATTTTGCGGTATCAAACCCATCACATAAAAACCCTAGGTATTTAAGGTTAGATTATGTCAGGTACTCTAACCACTGAGCCATTTCACACACAACAAAGTAGGCTGTTTGAATATTACGAGGGTCAATCAAAAAATACGAAGACAATGTGGCTGTTTATCATATATTTTTCATGAAAGTCATACTTAACAGATTAATCTGTGTACCAACACTTATGTTATTGATATGCGAAGTTTTAGTCCATTTGATAAAACGGTATTTTTGTTACCCCTTTTTAAAAACAACATGTTTTGTCACCACGGCGCACGGTAACGTTCAAAACATGACGTCAAGATTAAACACGCACAGTTTATAGATATACCCCATCTTTATATCATGCTTAGTCTCTTTTGCCTTTCTCCTTTCAATTCAAAATGGCACTGAACCACTTAACATCTTATTTGCACACATTTGTAGAAGAATCATAAGTTAGTTCTTCAAAGTTTTCATTTCTAACCGTGTATCTCTTAGTTTACAGTAAGGATAACCCTGATCGTCGGTTGACATTATTTCTTTTTTGACCAAATATTTACAGATATTCTACTCTCTTTCGGACTGTTTATATTCAAAATACAATAACCACAACCCCCACAAAATTTATTACAGTTAAACACAAAGTTGCAAATAATTGTTGACTTATTTTTTGCACCACTGAGCATTTTCACAGCTTGTATCGGCTTTTTCCTGAGTTAAATCCATTTTATTTGTACTTCTCGTTGCGCCGTGACGTCCAGCGACGTCGATGTTTTTAGTCAATTCTAAAGAGGACTATCTGACTTTAGTTACTAATATCTGTTCGACAAAACAATATATCCCGTCATTATTTGGTACATAGAGTACCATGAACTATACTAAATTTTAAGTTTCAATAATATTTGGTTTTATGCCCAACTTATGGAGATATTACTTTCAACATAATACGGTTTATTGTTGACATAACACACATTTTGACCGTGCGCCGTGACCTCATTTTTGCAAAATTAAATTCTAAATAATTCTTAGAAATAAAGAAATTTGTTAACTTTTTTTCTTGCAAATTGTTTGAAACTATTGCTTAATTATGTCTACCAAATTTAGTAATGATATGACGTTAAGTAACATAGCTATGACAAAAGTCTTCGTATTTTTTGATTGACCCTCGTATGTCCGACTTTGACCACAAATTTACGGACTTGTATTATTTTTTCAAAACGTTCAATTTTTGGGAAACAAAATGATATTTTTAATGTATAGTGGGTCATCTCTCCACGTTTTTGTTGATTGAAATCGGTTTGTTTTCCAATAGACCTTATTTATAGTCTATGAGAAAAATATGGAGCACAGACCGACTCCATAAAAGAAAATGCCTTGAAGTTCTAAAACATGACAGTATTTGCAGATTTTGATACGCATACGCCTGTTTGAGTCTTCATATTCCAAGTATTGAAATAGTTTATAGGTTAAAAATCAATGATATATAAAATGTATATTGTTTTCAATGATTTTTTACAATAAATATCAGATATATTGATATTTTAATTTTTCAGTAGCTTGTCCGACCATGTATGGGCAATATTACACGCCTTATCCACCTTCTTAGAATGGGATACATTAAACCCCTCTCAAATAGTGTTGTCACTACTGTATACTTTCCTCAGCTTCCTTCATAAAGATTGAATTTTTAACTTAAAAGAAATAAAAAGTCTGCTAAATTCATGCATGATCTCTCGATCTAAATAGTGTTACAAATATCCTTAACTGTATCCAAGTGTACCCTTTGTACCCACTGTACCCTTTCCTTCAGCTCATTTATTTGATTTTTTAACTTAGACTAAAATATAGACTTCTAAACCCTTGTATCACTTTCTAATAGAGTTGTAACCTACCTGTATCCAAGTGTGCCCTTTGTACCCACTGTACCCTTTCCTTCAGCTCATTTATTTGATTTTTTAACTAAAACTAAAATATAGACTTCTTAACCCTTGTATCACTGTCTCATAGAGTTGTAACCTACCCGTATCCAAGTGTGCCCTTTGTACCCATTGTACCCTTTCCTTCAGCTCATATATTTGATTTTTTAACTTAGACTAAAATAAAGACTTCTAAACCCTTGTATCACTTTCTAATAGAGTTGTAACCTACCATGTATCCAAGTGTACCCTTTGTACCCACTGTACCCTTTCCTTCAGCTCATTTATTTGATTTTTTAACTTAGATTAAAATATAGACTTCTTAACCCTTGTATCACTGTCTCATAGAGTTGTAACCTACCCGTATCCAAGTGTACCCTTTGTACCCATTGTACCCTTTCCTTCAGCTCATATATTTGATTTTTTAACTAAAACTAAAATAAAGACTTCTAAACCCTTGTATCACTTTCTAATAGAGTTGTAACCTACCATGTATCCAAGTGTACCCTTTGTACCCACTGTACCCTTTCCTTCAGCTCATTTATTTGATTTTTTAACTTAGACTAAAATATAGACTTCTTAACCCTTGTATCACTTTTTAATAGAGTTGTAACCTACCCGTATCCAAGTGTACCCTTTGTACCCATTGTACCCTTTCCTTCAGCTCATATATTTGATTTTTTAACTAAAACTAAAATAAAGACTTCTAAACCCTTGTATCACTTTCTAATAGAGTTGTAACCTACCATGTATCCAAGTGTACCCTTTGTACCCACTGTACCCTTTCCTTCAGCTCATTTATTTGATTTTTTAACTTAGACTAAAATATAGACTTCTAAACCCTTGTATCACTTTCTAATAGAGTTGTAACCTACCTGTATCCAAGTGTACCCTTTGTACCCACTGTACCCTTTCCTTCAGCTCATTTATTTGATTTTTTAACTAAGACTAAAATATAGACTTCTTAACCCTTGTATCACTTTCTCATAGAGTTGTAACCTACCCGTATCCAAGTGTACCCTTTGTACCCATTGTACCCTTTCCTTCAGCTCATATATTTGATTTTTTAACTTAGACTAAAATAAAGACTTCTAAACCCTTATATCACTTTCTAATAGAGTTGTAACCTACCATGTATCCAAGTGTACCCTTTGTACCCACTGTACCCTTTCCTTCAGCTCATTTATTTGATTTTTTAACTTAGACTAAAATATAGACTTCTAAACCCTTGTATCACTTTCTCATAGAGTTGTAACCTACCTGTATCCAAGTGTACCCTTTGTACCCACTGTACCCTTTCCATCAGCTCATTTATTTGATTTTTTAACTTAGACTAAAATATAGACTTCTAAATCCTTGTATTACTTTCTAATAGTGTTGTAACCTACCTGTATCCAAGTGTACCCTTTGTACCCACTGTACCCTTCCCATCAGCTCATATATCTGATTTTTAAACTTAGACTAAAATATAGACTTCTTAACCCTTGTATCACTTTCTCATAGAGTTGTAACCTACCCTGTATCCAAGTGTACCCTTTGTACCCACTGTACCCTTTCCATCAGCTCATTTATTTGATTTGATTCTCTAAAATCCTTCCAGACTCCCCTACTTTCGCTTTTAGTAGAAACATATAGTGTACCCTATTTGTAACTTTTTGCTCATGTTTTATATAGTGGTGTACCATTGGGTACAAAACTATTACCTTAAAACGCAGTCCTAATTTCTTGCCATATCTAATTACTTAGGAAGAGAGACTTACAAATTAGGAAGAGAGGCGAGACCGAATGTGGTTTTCCGATGGTGGCTTTAAATTAGGCATAATTGCATTTATGTGCAAAAGTCATAATCTTGTGATGCCCCTTTATATATACACACCTGGCCCAGGGGCAACAACTTGGACGAGCACACTCTGTTTCTATCTCATTATTTTTCGATGATGTAATTAAATAAAATGTATCATGGCACAGGAGCCTGATAAATGCATACCTTGTTAGTTTGCAAAGTCTACCATCAATAATCTATCGGTCTGCGTTTGTTTTATAAAGTGCTGATGATCGTTTCTTTTCTGTAAAATATAAAGGGGGATAAGAGCGTCTTTCGTCTGTGTCAGACAAAAGCTTAATATCCCTGCACAATCTATATCTAAACAAGTGTATTGCAGATCTAGCTTGGTTCCAAAAACCTTCCGATGGAACAACAACCTTATCGGAAGACCTCGGAACCTAGCATAATCAGTTTTAAGATAATATACTTTACAAAACGAAAAGATAACTTGATATAAATTAAACTTGTTCTTCCTCAATATTTTAGCCATTTACTAATTTTAAATCAATTATGTTCATTAATTATGTTGTAAAATTGCCATACATCTTCATTTCTTTCACAAAATACTAATCTGCCAATATATCGTTTTGGAAATTTAAATTACAGCAATCCCCAATATATATCACAAACAAAGCGTAAACAGACGGACGACACTGCTGCAGCAGTTCAGACAGTTTACTAGAACTGTAGTCTAGACACTTGAGCAACCTTTATTTTTTAATTGTCTGCTTTTCAAGAAGTATAGATGGCAGAGGCGAGGTGTGCCGTTCATGAGCCCTCAGTGCCACACGCATCGGAAGAGGAATATCAGAGGAATATTTACAATGAATGGCGAAGGTCGCTCGTCCGAAGGTTCTACCGAACAAGGTAAAAAGTTTATGGGTTTTGATAAAACTATTGCTTTTGGTCTGCGATCGATATTCCCAAGATGCTCCGTGTCTGCTATTGTGTAAGTTGCAGAGACATTCCTTTAAAATGCAAACGGTATCATTTTAAAAAATTCTCTTCGCTTAATTTTTTGGCCAGCATGTTTTAATAATTTCAGATTGTATATATAAACAGTTTAACAGGTTAGGAGCAATCTCCCAAATGGGATATAATAGCCCGTTAGGGATATAATAGCCCAAATGGGATATAAATTCAAAGTGTAAAAAATAAAAACAATTCATTTTGAATTTTTTTTTATGTAAATCGGCATTAGGATGGATGAATTGTAACAACTTTTGGTAAACAACTTTTTCTGTAACCATACTATAATGTAGATTGATCCCTCAGTATATCCAGAACTTCTTGGGGATTAATCTTACAAACTTTAGACATATAGAAAATCTTCTCAACCAAAACTTGTTACATTAATGCAGATTTAATGTATAAAAAATTTCAAATTCAAAATTTTTTATTTTTTGCACTTTAAATTTATATCCTATTCGGCACATATCAATCTGAAGTTTAGGTTTAGTCAATTTGAATTTATAGTCTAGATACACAGTATATGTGAATTTAATTTCAAATTGAATTGAATTATACAGTTGATCATTTAAAATGGCAGCCTTGTAATACAACTACATAATTAGATTTATTGTAAGCAATGTACCGGTAATAATAAAGTAAGACCAGATTGATTGCTGGCACCAGCATTTGGTATAGCATCTCATGGATTCTCCCGGATGTAAAAACTTAAATACAAGAAGTCTAATTAAGAGTTTATTTTTAAAATGAAATTATTTCACGGAATTAAACAAGGAAGGAAAAGCATTTCAATCTGATTAAAACATGAATTTTTTTTTTATAAATGACTGTGAATTGAGAGATTGACCGTAATTCTTTTTATACACATGATACATGTTGTAAGGAAGTTTTGATTCTTGAGATATATGTACGATTAATGTATACAACATCAGGTAAAGTGAACTTTAAAACTCAGTGAATTCCAATTCCATATTAGACATGTTAGATGAAATATGATATTATAAAGATAATACACATCAATATAAATTGTTATATGTATGATATATTATTTGTTTAAATTAAATTTTCAATGTAATCATAATTACATATGCATAGTAAAGACTTTAAGACAGTATAAATATAATTATTTTATGTTAAAAGAAAATACTAGATATAAGCTTATTTCATAGCTCAGGAATGGGATTTTAATGAATCATTAATAAATATTATAAATAAAAAAAAAAAAATATATATATATATATATATATATATATATATATATATATAATATGAAAATATAAAAAATATGTTATGTATTAAGAATTAAATCAGGAGCTAATGTACCTAAAATTAGAATATTCTGTAGTACTTCATGTCTTTTTCAAATATTGATGTGGGTGAATTGAATTCAGATTTATCTTAGTAATACATGTATAGCTTAGGCAATTTCACTTCAGATATTTATTATCTCTGTATACATGTACACAGTGTATACAAAGTGCTGTCAGGTTGTCCTTCTTGACTGCAGGTTGATAAATGTGTTGTTAATATCAAAGTCTATGTGTACTGCATGTTAAGCTAGATTAATGAATGATCTACTTATTGCATTGCAGGGGTATATATTATTGATACCATTTGTTAGTACTTGTTGTACAGAACTACTGTCCATCAGTATTATCAAAATTGAAGTCGGTCACATATAAGTCACTGTTGGTCAGCAATATACATAGGTCATAGACCATAGTACTAGTTGATGTACTGTCATACTATATTACATGTATGTGTACTATTAATATCTGATGAATGAAATAAACCAGTATATAAAACATATGTGTAACAGTAATATCAATTTATTTATTTGTAATTAAGATATAAATCATTTATATGAACTGTAGGTTGTTGAACCTTGTTGACTTAAATAATTCAAAAACCAAAAAAAAACTATATTTAGATTGGACTTTGTGCTTTGTTAATTATACACTCAGACAGATGTCAGTAATGAATGTCTAACAATGAATGAGAATTTGTTATAAATTAGTAATTTAAGAAAACATTAAAGTAAATGTACTAAGGATTTTAAAGATTAATACATGTATTACTTTAATTTTCATTAAATAAATGGAGAATGTATGTGTGGGAGGGAGAGAGAGAGAGAGAGAGAGAGAGAGAGAGAGAGAGAGAGAGAGAGAGAGAGAGAGAGAGAGAGAGAGAATTTAATGGTCATGCAGACAGTCTTTCAATACACACTGTCTTGAATTACAACAAAAAAAAAACCCAGAATGAATTAGTTGTTACTATGATCAATATTTTGAAGATCATCCCCTCCTCCCTCAGTCAAACAACCCCCCCCCCCCCCCCCCCCACACACCTTCAATTGGCATCCCTCTGATGTCATTGATCGGTATAGCTGTGTCAAATTGTTCTATAATAATTATAATATTAGTTTGTATAGAGGATCAAAGTCCGTTGTTCATCATCTCTGTAAAGTGTTACAATATTACCCTCATAACTTTAAGTATATATATATATATATAATTATCGAGTGTGACTTATTTAATATTATAAGTACATTCAGAAGTAGTTATGGGTCCAACGTCCACAATATCAATTAATTATACTGTATGATTCACTGTTTTAATGACTATCAAAACATCCTTATAGAGTTCATTCATCATAACTCATAACTGCATATTTGCTATATTGATAAGAACACTTGGACAATTTTTAGATTACTTGCAGTCTGTATTACGGTAGTCATGTGAGCAATTAGAATAAAAGAAAACAATTAACACAGCACTTGGTTTTTTTTGGTTATTATTTGATTCCTCCCTCCTTCCCCTCCCATTTTTGAAATGGAGGAATAAAATTTATTTTAAATTGCTCTTTATGAATAATGTTGTTGTTTTTTTAGGGATTGAAAAAAAAAATTATGGGGGTGTGGGGGTGATTTCTTATACAAAGGTTATCTGATGATGAGTTTTCATCAGATATTCCAGGAATGTTCTATACTTGTTTCATTTGTACCAAAAAAGCTCTAGCTATTGTTATAAAAGGACTGGGATTAATACTTTTTTACAATATTGTCCGATATATTGTCTTTCAAGTTGTACTACAACGCTGTGACAGTAACTTTATTTTGATTGTTAATAAACATAGGCTACAACATATAGCATGCATCAGGTGTTAATATTATTAAAATTGTTATTAATAATGTTAAATAAATGTTAGTTCAAGATATCAAAGTAACACTATATAGTATATTCCATTTGATTGTTAGTTGTTAAACAGTGATTGAGACTTTATGCCAACTTCAGCATGTCAAATGTTGATACCAATATATTTAAATTTGACATATATCCATATTGTTTTATTTCTTAGATATTTGAGATATCAGTGTTTTAGATATCAATATTTGAGATATCAATGTTTCTACAGAGATATCAGTGTTTTAGATATCAATGTTTGAGACATCAATATTTGAGATATCAGTGTTTTCCACTGCAATATCAATGTTTTGAATTTCAATGTTTGAGACATCAGTATTTGAGATATCAATGTTTGTCACTGAGATATCAGTATTTGAGATATATTAAATAAATGTTTGAGCTATCTAAATTCAGCTGTATCTTGATTGTTTTTTTCCAGGAACCTGCTGTACAATGGAATGTGGCCGACCTCCATCTGGAACCTGGCAGCCATGGTGGTCATCCTGACCATAACCATGGTAACAGACACCCAGCTGATGAAGCCAGTCAACGAGAGGCTGTGGAAGGTCCAGCACATGTTGTACATCCCTAAAGGTGTGTAATAACTACTCGATAAATCGTACATCACTTTGTTTTTGTACTTACCCAAAAGGTACCCAACGTTTCCCTTACACATATATATACGACTGTCATGTAATTATATATCTCACTTCAAAAACGAAACCACAATCATCATGTTGTATTATAGCAAATATACCCCAAGAGGACCTTAACTTCTTATAATTAGCACACTGATTACATTAATTTTATCAATGTAAAGACACCTCAGTGTTGTGTGGCATATTTACCCAAACTGGAATTAACTTAATTTAATGATTGCAATTTTACAGAAAACTGAATTTTAGTATTCTTTTAAATCTGATATTGTCTGCATGCTAAAGAAACGGGTCCATATAAACTTTGCCATTCCTGTTGCATTCTGCATTCAAAAAAAGATGCTGTTGATCGATAGCTATATTTCAAGTATAGTTATGCTTTAATTATCACAAACTCCTCTCTTTCATAAAGGGCTTCCCCTGGTGGTGAATGCAGTCATCACTTCCTGTGTGGTGGGATTTTGGTTCTTCCTCATCAAGATCTATGTCCGTCGGTATCTACTGCGGGGCCTCCTGTCTTACAGGGGGTGGATGTGTAAGTGGAATAGATTATTCTGTTCATAGATTAAACTTGTTCAAATTGTAATACATGTACCTGTTGTTGTTGGTAGAGGAAAATATTAAGATGTTTTTGTAATATGAACATATCATTGGGTGAATTCTGGTGTTCAAAGTGGTGCCAAGCTTATTAAACTTGGTCAAACCATTAAAAAATTTTTATTTCATATTGGAATTAAATTGAATAGATAAAGGCACGCTTACGATGGTGTTCTGCTTATTATTGTTGTTGCATATGGGTAATTTGAGCTTCTTCTATGTATAATCACGATAATGAACGGGAAAAACATGAAAAGTCTGCTATTAAAGATAAGAAATGAGCCAGGCAAAATACCTTTTGGTCATAATTGACTTTTGTATTATAAGTTATGTTTTATTTCATGTAGATGAACAGCCCAAAACCCAGTCTTTCAGCACGCTGATATGGGGAATCCTAGTCAAGCTAATCAGTGGGTATAGCCCCAAGCTCTACAGCTGTCAATCATCCCTAGCTCGCATGCCAGTCCCCGCCCTCAGAGATACGCTGTCCAAGCTCCTCGATTCGCTGGAGCCTCTCTATGGCGAGGACATTGGAAAGTGGAACAAGCTCAAGCAAGATGCAGCTGACTTTGAGAGAGGTTATGGCCCCAAGTTACAGCGGATACTTGTGCTGAAGTCATGGTGGTGCAACAATTACGTAACTGATTGGTGGTAAGTAGTTGTGGTATAACAATTACGTAACTGATTGGTGGTAAGTAGTGGTGGTATAACAATTATGTAACTGATTGGTGGTAAGTCATGGTGGTGTAACAATTACGTAACTGATTGGTGGTAAGTAGTGGTGGTGCGACAAGTTAGTTGGTAGGTGTTGTATTGCAATATGCTATGGATTTGAAGTTACTAGGTTTTTTTGCTTTACTTATAGGTATTAAAACACTTTTATATCAGATTGATGTTTAAATGCTCCATTGAAATAATTTAAGGAAGGAATTTCAGCTGTTTGGTAGATGTTGTAATGGAGTAATTATTACATTTAACTGATTTGTAAATAGTACTTAATAAGTTATTTTGTAGAGGAGAATATGTGAATTTATCTTGTTGCATCCTTTTATTAGACATGCATGTGTTGTGTCTATTGGGAGAAGTATGTGTATTTATCCAGTATATTAGACATGTCTGTTTTTATGTCTTTAAGGAGAGGTATGTGTATTTATCCAGTACAATAGACATGTCTGTTTTGTGTCTGTAGATTTATCCAATGATAGACATGTCTGATATGTTTGTAGGGAGAAGTATGTGTATTTATCCAGTATATTAGACATGTCTGATATGTTTGTAGGGAGAAGTATGTGTATTTATCCAGTCGTGGTCCTCTTCCAATCAACAGTAACTACTACATACTTGACCAAGAACACTGGACCCCATCTCCCATACAGACAGCTCGGTAAGGGGGTCTCAAATGTCTGTCTCATGTTTAAACCTGAGTTGTAAAATAAATTTGATTTATTGACAATAGAAGACAACTTTGAAAAGTTCTCACATGAATTACCATCATGTAATCCTCATGGGAATATTACCATGTATTCCTTATGTAAATTACCATTTAATCTTCATTAGCATGTAATCTTGAATTACTGGTACAATCTTACTCTCATTTAATTTACCATGATGTGATTTACCATTTTATATTTATTTTAATGACCAACATGCTATTTTCATGTGAAGTATTATGTAATCCATCCTCATTTGAATAAGTATGTTATCCTCATACAATTACCAGTAAGACCATCATCAAAGACCTTCTGTGTACCTCACATCTCTCAACAGAAGCAAAACATTGCTTAAGAAGCATGTCAATGTGTAAGAATTTGTTGTAGAATCTCCAGCACAGTGTACAACCTGCTGAAGTTCAAACAGCTGAGGGACCGGGAGACTCTGAAGCCTCTCCTGATCAGGAACACCATCCCTGTGTGTATGGCTCAGTATGAGAAGATGTTCTCTACCACCAGGTAAACATAAAGGGATTATATCTCAATGTGTACAACAGATGGGGGGTCTTATAAAGTCTTTATGTTAAACCTACACCCTGTGTGTATGGCTCAGTATGAGAAGATGTTCTCTACCACCAGGTAAACATAAAGGGATTATATCTCAATGTGTACAACAGATGGGGGGTCTTATAAAGTCTTTATGTTAAACCTACACCCTGTGTGTATGGCTCAGTATGAGAAGATATTCTCTACCACCAGATGTGTTAACAAACAGAGGGGTTCTCATAACTGTATACAGTTGAGGGGCTAATACTGTGGAATCATTAGAATTTGTGATGGCTCAATTTTCGTGGTATTCATGGATAACCCTTACCCACAAATTTACATCCTCAACGAAAACAAATTATAAAAGAACAAGTTTTCCAACTGAAAACTGACGCATCAATTAAATTACACCTCAAGAATAAGCAAAACTCCAACAATCCATGAAAATTGACCCCTCAAAATTAAATGATTCAACAGTATATCTGTAAACGATAGAGGGGTCTTATAAAGAATGTATGTATTACCCATATCACTGTGTGTATGGCTCAGTACAGAGTGAATGTTCTCCACCACAAGGTATCATACATCTTACATACAGACTGCTAGTTTAACTTCAATGTACACTGGTTTAAAATTTCAAATTTCCTTTTTTCCCCACAGAATTCCAGGTGAAGAATGTGATACCTTGTTGACCCATAATTCCACTGTATCCAAGGTAACTGGTAATAATGACCTTATTTGGGAAACAATAGTGATTCTGCTAATTGGTCTAAAATTCACTTTTTTTGTCCGGGACCTCCACATTTTATACAGAGTTCAATATTTGTTACACATTTTTAGTTTGTTAGAAACTGCACCAAAATGCTACAACTCAAGACAATAATCTCTTTTCAACCAAATTTTATGCTGTGTACAGCATGTTATATATAAATATGGGCATACTTTGTTTCAGCACATTGCTGTGTTCAGGAAGGGAGTTTTGTACAGGTGTGAAATGTATGACAAAAACGGCCGCCTTCTGACTCCAACTCTGATCCAGAAACAACTGGACTGGATCATTAATGATGCAGACAAACATGCTGGTATAGCAGACACTATTTTCAATAACCTTAAATTTTGTTAAGTCCTTTGCCTTGTAAACTAGGGGAAAACAATTTGCTTCTACTATAATAATAATATTTTTATTTCCAATTTTGGACCCAGAGGGCATACAAGATTACAATTACCGGTACAAGAGAGAAATTTTAATATTGACTTGTAAACTAGGGGAAAACAATCTGCTTATTTTGTACTGCTTATAGCAAAGTAACTGTAGACAGTTTGAATTTACCTTAATAATATTGATTTGACTGTACTTTGGAACCTTAATCTGATATACATTCTGGACTCCTTATCAAAAGCAAGGAATTAATTTCTGCGTAAAATGTGATTTTTAAAATCTCGCTTCTATTTTTCAGACATATGAAAACCACATGAAACTATGATAAAAATTCAGCATTCGCGATTTTATGTTCTCGCGATTTGATGGAAAACGAACAAATCGCTGAATTAAGTATTCGCTTAAAATAAGGAATCTACAGTACCATTGAATTTGCTTTATTTTAATAATTACAGACTCCTACTCCAGAGAAGAGAAGACAGTACCCAGCCTGACAGGACAGGAGAGAGCCAAGTGGTGTAAGATCAGGGACAGGCACTTCAGTGAGGGGGTCAACAGGGAGACCATGGACATGATAGAGAAGGCCATGTTCTGTGTAAGTCAGTGAGGGGGTCAACAGGGACACCATGGACATGATAGAGAAGGCCATGTTCTGTGTAAGTCTGTGAGGGGGTCAACAGGGACACCATGGACATGATAGAGAAAGCCATGTTCTGTGTAAGTCTGTGAGGGGGTCAACAGGGACACCATGGACATGATAGAGAAGGCCATGTTCTGTGTAAGTCAGTGAGGGGGTCAACAGGGACACCATGGACATGATAGAGAAGGCCATGTTCTGTGTAAGTCAGTGAGGGGGTCAACAGGGACACCATGGACATGATAGAGAAGGCCATGTTCTGTGTAAGTCAGTGAGGGGGTCAACAGGGACACCATGGACATGATAGAGAAGGCCATGTTCTGTGTAAGTCAGGGAGATGGTGTTAGATCAGGGACAGGCACTTCAGTGAGGGGGTCAACAGGGAGACCATGGACATGATAGAGAAGGCCATGTTCTGTGTAAGTCAGGGAGATGGTGTAAGATCAGGGACAGGCACTTCAGTGAGGGGGTCAACAGGGACACCATGGACATGATAGAGAAGGCCATGTTCTGTGTAAGTCAGGGATCAGTGAGGGGGTCAACAGGGAGACCATGGACATGATAGAGAAGGCCATGTTCTGTGTAAGTCAGTGAGGGGGTCAACAGGGAGACCATGGACATGATAGAGAAGGCCATGTTCTGTGTAAGTCAGGGAGGGGGTCAACAGGGAGACCATGGACATGATAGAGAAGGCCATGTTCTGTGTAAGTCAGGGAGGGGGTCAACAGGGAGACCATGGACATGATAGAGAAGGCCATGTTCTGTGTAAGTCAGGGAGATGGTGTAAGATCAGGGACAGGCACTTCAGTGAGGGGGTCAACAGGGAGACCATGGACATGATAGAGAAGGCCATGTTCTGTGTAAGTCAGGGAGATGGTGTAAGATCAGGGACAGGCACTTCAGTGAGGGGGTCAACAGGGACACCATGGACATGATAGAGAAGGCCATGTTCTGTGTAAGTCAGGGAGGGGGTCAACAGGGAGACCATGGACATGATAGAGAAGGCCATGTTCTGTGTAAGTCAGGGAGGGGGTCAACAGGGAGACCATGGACATGATAGAGAAGGCCATGTTCTGTGTAAGTCAGGGAGATGGTGTAAGATCAGGGACAGGCACTTCAGTGAGGGGGTCAACAGGGACACCATGGACATGATAGAGAAGGCCATGTTCTGTGTAAGTCAGGGAGATGGTGTAAGATCAGGGACAGGCACTTCAGTGAGGGGGTCAACAGGGACACCATGGACATGATAGAGAAGGCCATGTTCTGTGTAAGTCAGGGAGATGGTGTAAGATCAGGGACAGGCACTTCAGTGAGGGGGTCAACAGGGAGACCATGGACATGATAGAGAAGGCCATGTTCTGTGTAAGTCAGGGAGATGGTGTAAGATCAGGGACAGGCACTTCAGTGAGGGGGTCAACAGGGAGACCATGGACATGATAGAGAAGGCCATGTTCTGTGTAAGTCAGGGAGATGGTGTAAGATCAGGGACAGGCACTTCAGTGAGGGGGTCAACAGGGAGACCATGGACATGATAGAGAAGGCCATGTTCTGTGTAAGTCAAGGAGATGGTGTAAGATCAGGGACAGGCACTTCAGTGAGGGGGTCAACAGGGACACCATGGACATGATAGAGAAGGCCATGTTCTGTGTAAGTCAGGGAGATGGTGTAAGATCAGGGACAGGCACTTCAGTGAGGGGGTCAACAGGGACACCATGGACATGATAGAGAAAGCCATGTTCTGTGTAAGTCAGGGAGATGGACAGGGGTGGTGTCGTGTTACCTGTAAAGATGAGAGAGAGAGAGAGAGAGAGAGAGAGAGAGAGAGAGAGAGAGAGAGAGAGAGAGAGAGAGAGAGGTGAGTGTTTATATAGACAGACAGTCAGAATGAAAGACCACATATGGCATAGACAGAGGTGCTCTTTGTACTAGTTAGTTTAAAGAGAGAGATAAATAGAGAGCAAAAACAGAAATGAAGCAGAGCACAATTGAGGAGAGATAGAAAAAATAAAGAGAGGAAAGTCATTGGTGAAGGCCAAAGATTGTCTTATGAGTTTAAAAAAAAAGAGATATTTTTAGTGTGAAAAACAATAAAAACTTAATCATTTGTAAATTGATGCTTTTTATTTTAGTTGACCTTGGAGACAGAGATATATGAGACAATGTCAGAAAGAGGGCAGTACCTTCTGTGTAAGAATGACGGCAAGCTATGGTATGACAAGTGTTTTAATCTGGTCTCATTCCCGGATGGAAGGATGGGCTGTAACAGTGAACACAGTTATGCCGACGCCCCCATCATCGCTCACCTGTTAGAGTACAACTATACTGCAGAGTAAGTCATCTCTTTGAGATTCTCTCTTTCTATCTTTCATTCTCTCATTCTTTCACTCTCATTCTCTCTCACTCTCTCTCTCTCTCTCTCTCTCTCTCTCTCTCTCTCTCTCTCTCTCTCTCTCTCTCTCTTGTAGTAGTAGTAGTAGTAGTAGTAAAGAATTTGAGAGAAAAATGGAAAATTACAAAAGAAGATTATCTAGAGCCTAGAACTAGAAGACTCTAAAAAAATTATGCTATCGGATGTTGATGGAGCATATTACCATATTATTATGTTTGTTTATCAGTTTTAAGAAATGAGTACTGTCTTACAGAGCCCTTGGCCATTGTGGGTTCCAGAAGGATGGGTCCCTGACCCCTGACCCCGAGGACTCTCAGTACATCCTGTCCTTGCCCACCAGACATATATGGGAGATAACTCCGGACCTGCGAACAGCCATAGTGGAAGCTGGAAAGTTCTGTCAAATGGTGAGTTAATCCTAACAGTTTTCTGTTTACTTAGAGAGATGAGCTAATTTGATATACACTAGGATTTATGTCCAGTTTAACTATTGGAAATCAGATAAGACAAGTAGAAATGTCAAATTATTATTGGAATATTTTGAGAATATTGTACAAGGTCCCTTTTTTGTTATTTTTAGAATGCTGATGACCTTGACCTTTGTCTAAGGGAGTTGACTGTTTATGGAAAAGGGTTTATGAAATCCTGTAAAGTAGGTTTTATCCATCTATGGAGAAGAATATAAAAATAATATCTTGAATCTAAAATTAAAATACGTGTACTAATAACTGCATTATATGTGTATTCATTTCATGATTTGTTTGTCATTTATCTCTCTCTCTTGTTACTCTTATAATTTTGACCTGTCAATTTTTCCTAGGTCAGTCCAGATGCCTTTATACAGATGGCGCTCCAAGTGACCTACTTTAAGAATGCTGGCAAGTTTGCGCTCACCTATGAGTCGTCAATGACTCGCCTCTATCTCCAGGGCAGGACCGAGACAGTGAGATCTCTCAGTAGCGACTCAGTGGCATTTGTCAAGTGAGATATCAGTCTATTGTTTCTTTTTCAGTTGTTTACTGAGTACGTAATTGTAATATAAAACATGTATACATCTAAGTAATAAGAAAAAAAAATTGACTCCTATTAAATGGAGTTCATATCATGCTTATGTAAAACTATTGGCAATGATGATGTTTTATGCAGCAAATACAATTTTTATTTACAAATCTGACAAACCTATTCAATTTAATGCCCCTGAAAAGATTCGTACAAGCTCCAACTTGAAATGAAGTGAATTCATGTTTTTCATTCAATTGTGACATTTGAGTGATATTTTTAACAGGGCATTTTTGGACAAGTCTGTACCGAAGGCAACCACGATCAACCTTTTACGCCGCGCCTGTAACCGACATCAGGACGCATACCGCGACGCCATGAGTGGGCAGGGCATTGATAGACACCTGTTTGCTTTGTATGTCATCAGCAAAGGGATGGGATATGTATGTATCTGTATCTGATGTTTTTCAATAATTTGATTTTGTTAATATTTAACACATTATTCAAATGATTCATTGTGAGCGTACACGTAACTGTGTTGTGAATAATGTGTACACCATGAATTGAACTTGTTTTAATGTGAGGATTTTGTATTGGTCAAACAAAACATATATAAAACCTTTTTGGAATTTTTATGTTGATGAGAATTAGATGATTTATCCATACTGTGGAATCGTTTGATTTCGTGGGGGCCAATTTTGTTGATATTTTGCCTATTTGTGGGATGTTATTTCGTGGATTCATGGATTTTCAGTTAGTAAAAAAACTACCTCTTTCAAAATTCGGTTTCGTGGAGGATGTAAATTTGTTGGAGAGTGTTACCAATGAATACCACGAAAAGTAAGCCACCACGAATTCTAATGATTCCACAGTAGATCAACGTCTAAAAGAATATTCACACTGTTAGCTGAAAATGCATGACTCATAAATTGAATGGCAAGGATACAGTGAAACTTTAAAATCAAATCATATATTGAATATTTGCTGTTGACAGGATTGTGAGTTTCTGAAAGAAGCCCTGACAATTCCCTGGACTCTCTCCACCAGCCAGCAACCTCAGCAACAGATAGCAACTTCTCCTGACTGCAACCTGCCCCAGTACAGGCATGCTGTAAGTCATGGTTGCATACAAGCAACATGTCTCTGTCTGAATGTCATGTTCTTAGCAACAAACATGTTGCATCATCATTGCTGTAAGTCATGGTTGCTTGTCTAGGTCTGAATGTCATGTTCTTAGCAACAAATGTGTTGCATCATCATTGCTGTAAGTCATGGTTGCATACAAGCAACATATCTCTGTCTGAATGTCATGTTCTTAGCAACAAACATGTTGCATTATCATATCAGGAACAAATGTATATTATGGGCTCATCAATTGATATGATTGCATGGAAGTTCTGAACATTAAATACATGTGCCTGCAGGTTTTCATGATCTGTAAAAGCTGCAAAGTACATGTACTACATTCATGTAGTTACTAATGCAATGTCATATACATGTAAGTCAATTCAGTAACAAATTAATGTGAATTATAATCATGTACATACTGAATGAAAATATCATGGTTTTGTTTCATTTTTTGGGGCAAGGGGAAGGGGCTTTGTTCATTTACTTATCACCACTTTATATAATAGCTAATTTGTACACAGACCTTTTTTTTCTATTTTAGCTCTGCCCAGGGGGTGGTTTTGGCCCAGTGTCTGACGACGGCTATGGGGTGTCTTACATGATTCCTGGGGATCACAAGGTATTCTTCCATGTGTCCTCCAAGAGATCCACCCCGGGAACAGACTCGGTCAAATTCATGGACCAGCTGTTCGAGACGTTTGTAGAACTGAAGGAGTTGTTCAGCAAAGATTGATGCCAAGGGAATCTTAGGATATATATAACTGAAAGATAGTTAGGAAGTTATTGGACAATTTTGTCAGTGGTTGGTGATATCAATACTTGTATGAATGTGTTTGTTTTACTGAAGGACTTGACCCCCAATTTTTTTTTTTTTTTTTAGATGCATACATGTACGTGTATGTGAATACTTACAATGCTCATGATAAAAAAAAATCTTTTGACAGGTTAACAGTCAACAGATTGGATATTCTTGATATCAATATCTTGAAATATTTGATATCAGACTTACAAAGTTTATGTATTCATTACTGAAAATGTTTCACTTTTATTTCTTAGATACACAAATCAATCTTTTTAGTTGGTTGATATCAAGACATATCGTATGTATATACAGTATTTGTTAAATTGGTTTCTGAAGAATTTGACCAGTACCATCTCCTTCAAGTACATGTAATATGTGTTTACACTTACAATGCTCATGGAATGAATGTGTCTTTTTTACATGTATATATTCAATGCACTATAAATGAATTTTGTTTTCTTTAGTCATCCGAGAACCGATTTGTTGGAAGGAAAAAAATAGGGCAGAACTAAAACATTCAATTTTTCATTTCATCTTCCAATTCATATTTTAATCATTTCAACTTTTTAAGATTTGTATGTTACTTTTTAGTCAGGAAACATTATTATTTTATTGTTTTGTATCTTAAACTAATTATGAATCAGAAACAAAATAACTTTCATTGTAATTTTAACAAACTGATGAAAAAATCCCAGAATTAAAAAAGATCAGAGCTTCTTGTAGTACTTTGTGCATGTACATGTATTTTCTCTCTCCTTTTTTAGCTCACCTGAGCTGAAAGCTCAAGTGAGCTATTCTGATCACATTTTGTCTGTCGTCCGTCTGTCCGTCTGTCCGTCCGTCTGTCCGTCCGTCCGTCCGTCTGTCCGTAAACTTTTCACATTTTCAACATCTTCTCAAGAACTACTAGGCCAATTTCAACCAAACTTTGCACAAATCATCCTTAGGCAAACGGGATTTAAAGTTGTGAACATTAAGGGTCACACCCGTTTTCAAAGGGAGATAATTAGAAATTAATGAAAAATTTCGAGAAATTTTCAAAAATCTTCTTCTCAAGAACCAGAAAGCCAGGAAAGCTGAAACTTGTGTGGAAGCATCCTCAGGTAGTGTAGATTCAAAGTTGTGAAAATCATGACCCCCGGGGGTAGGGTGGGGCCACAATGGGGGGACGAAGTTTTACATAGGAATATATAGAGTAAATCTTTAAAAATCTTCTTCTCAGAAACTAATCAGCCAGGAAAGCTGAAACTTGTGTGGAAGCATCCTCAGGTAGTGTAGATTCAAAGTTGTGAAAATCATGACCCCCGGGGGTAGGGTGGGGCCACAATGGGGGGTCGAAGTTTTACATAGGAATATATAGAGTAAATCTTTAAAAATCTTCTTCTCAGAAACTAAACAGCCAGGAAAGCTGAAACTTATGTGGAAGCATCCTCAGGTAGTGTAGATTCAAAGTTGTGAAAATCATGACCCCCGGGGGTAGGGTGGGGCCACAATGGGGGGTCGAAGTTTTACATAGGAATATATAGAGTTAATCTTTAAAAATCTTCTTCTCAGAAACTAAACAGCCAGGAAAGCTGAAACTTGTGTGGAAGCATCCTCAGGTAGTGTAGATTCAAAGTTGTGAAAATCATGACCCCCGGGGGTAGGGTGGGGCCACAATGGGGGGTCGAAGTTTTACATAGGAATATATAGAGTAAATCTTTAAAAATCTTCTTCTCAGAAACTAAACAGCCAGGAAAGCTGAAACTTGTGTGGAAGCATCCTCAGGTAGTGTAGATTCAAAGTTGTGAAAATCATGAGCCCCGGGGGTAGGGTGGGGCCACAATGGGGGGTCGAAGTTTTACATAGGAATATATAGAGTAAATCTTTAAAAATCTTCTTCTCAGAAACTAAACAGCCAGGAAAGCTGAAACTTATGTGGAAGCATCCTCAGGTAGTGTAGATTCAAAGTTGTGAAAATCATGACCCCCAGGGGTAGGGTGGGGCCACAGTGGGGGGTCGAAGTTTTACATAGGAATATATAGAGTAAATCTTTAAAAATCTTCTTCTCAGAAACTAATCAGCCAGGAAAGCTGAAACTTGTGTGGAAGCATCCTCAGGTAGTGTAGATTCAAAGTTGTGAAAATCATGACCCCTGGGGTTAGGTTGGGGCCACAATGGAGTGTCGAAGTTTTACATAGGAATATATAGAGTAAATCTTTAAAAATCTTCTTCTCAGAAACTAAACAGCCAGGAAAGCTGAAACTTGTGTGGAAGCATCCTCAGGTAGTGTAGATTCAAAGTTGTGAAAATCATGATCCTTAGGGGTAGGGTGAGGCCACATTGGGGGGGGGGTGTTAAAATTTTACATAGGAATATATAGAGTAAATCTTTAAAAATCTTCTTCTCAGAAACTAATCAGCCAGGAAAGCTGAAACTTGTGGGAAGTATCTTCAGGTAGTGTAGATTCAAAGTTGTGAAAATCATGACCCCTGGGGGTAGGGTGAGGCCACATGGGGGGGGGGGGGTGTTAAAGTTTTACATAGGAATAAAGAGTAAATCTTTAAAAATCTTCTTCTCAGAAACTAATCAGCAAGATGATTCTTTATAATTGTTAAGACTTTGGCTCCAGGACAATTCTTCGGCCTCACAAGAAGGTTTAGAGTTTGATGTAGCGAAATATCCCATATATAAACAATTGTAAAGGATCTTTTTGAGAACTGCAATACTCAACATGTGATATGGCTATAAAATTGAAGCAGGCAGCTATTTTTTCATTAGAATCTTTTTGTATTACTGTTTTGGGTTATTGCCCTTGATTTATTGATTCTTGATTATTTTAATTAATGCATCCACTGTTAACCAATTATTGTGATGATTATTTTTATACAATAATAAATATTCAATGTATATAAGTTGTTTTGCATAAGTAGTTTTGGGTTAGGCTGGATTAGTTTGTTTATTTTTGATTTCCAATTTTTAGATACTATGAATTATTTTAGGCCGGCACATATATAGGGACAGTGTCTATTGCTTTGTACCGAGCGAATGTTTGGGGTTAAACTTGAACAGGTACGGAGAGATTGAGGGTGTTAACATCCCTGGTCTATCTAATCTTGTGTTTTTCTAACCAACGATACAGAATGTGTGGTCATTTCTGCCCTGTATCGCATTAATACAAGTGTGCGGTCATACCTGCTTGTATTGGTGGTGATTGCAGCGCCTGCGTTAGGTTGAGCTGTTGGCGCAAGTGTGCGGTCATCCCTGCTTGCGTTATCTCTGCTTGCGTTAACGTTGGTACCTGTTGAGTTGCGTAGGTGTGCGGTCATCCCTGCCTGCGTAACGTTGAGTCCCTATATATGTGCAGGAGCGGTGATTAAAGTCTGCTCTTGTAAATATTGGCAGCAATCAGGACTATCCGAGTTCCAAGGGGGAAAAATGGATTTTATTTATACAGGATCTACATGTATTAATGTACATTGTCCAGATTGTATTATGACTCCATTAAGCTGACTTTATCATACCTGTTGTTCCTCAGGTGAGCGATGTGGCCCATGGGCCTCTTGTTTTTTAAATATTATAGATGTATAACTCTATCTCATACATTGCAGTATTTTTTTGATTTTTATTATTATTTCAGAAATCCTTATTCTACAAAATTTTATCCCATGAGTTCTTCAAATATTGAGAGTAGAAGTCTCCAACATTGTAACTATAGATAGCAAGTTAGTAAAAGAACCAAATTATATCGGTCTAGGGTTTGATTAGTGTAAAACAAAGGTGGTATAAAATAATTTTTTAAATATCCTCGTATTAGACAGATTTTTATTAGAGTCGTACGATACATTTTTATTGTGTGTGAACCAGTTTATTTGTCTGGTTCACCCTATGTGATATTTCTTCCCAGTGATGTCCAAAGTATTCCATTTTTTTTTTGGTCTTTCTTACTTGTGATTATTTTATTACATGTTTTATCATGTATTTTAATTTTGATTATGATATAATATGATTATAATATTTTTTTATTGTAGTCACATCTTTTAAAGGGTTCGTCTGTTGATAGTCCGGAATCATTGATTTTCCTTCATTTTGAATAATGTGTTTGCCTGTCTATTGTGAACTAATATGAGCTCTAGTGATATTGTGTTGTTTAATCGTGGTTTTTCTTCATTTCATCTGTCGACTTTCGTTTGACATTTATTTTTTCAATGCAATTTACTATTAGACAGTTACATCTTTGAGGCATGCTTTTTATTATAGTTTGAATAACCTTATAATCAATGTCACAAAACTAGAAATTGATGAACAGGGATTACACTCACTATATTGATATTGAGATTAAATAAGTCAAGATAATCCATCCGTGTGCTTGTACATTAAACTATAAAGTTTATCTGTAATAATTATTACTAATCATTCAACTTTGGGACGTTGTCCATTGCTTAGTATTTACAACTAAATAATAATAGTTTGATTATCAGGAACATTTGCACATTATATATTATAAAGGGACCTCATGATATATTTTACATTTATACAAAAGAAACAAAGTGGAATACTACCGGTAAATAGGGCTCTTATTGTAAACCAACTTTTGTTTGTGGCATCTTTATTTCGGGCTGTACTGGAGATAAACTATCAAACTCGTTCTGATATTACACCCATATGGCAGAGCCTAGTTTGTAGGAAGAAATATACATGTTGAAGAGGCTCTCATGATTTTCACAAATATACTTTATATATCCATTTTTTTTTTCACGTGTCACAAAATTTGCGAAAAATGGGTAAAATATGTAGCATTTTTGATTTGCATCAGTCATTTTTAGCGATTTTAAAAGTTTGTTATAGAAAAAATTACAAGATATGATTTCTGCATATAAAATATTTTGCGATTTGAAAAAGATAGCAAAAAAGGGAAAATTAGATCATTGCGTAAATTTCTTCATATACTGTACAGTATATACCGGTATTATTGCACCTTAACAAAAGTCGGTTTACAGTAATTTGTTTTTGCTATTGATAATTTACCCGGGTTTTTTTTCAAGTATTTGGTACATGTAATTTTTATTTAGCAACATGGAATGCAAATGATATCCCTGTCTCAATTTTCCAAAGAATTCTGTTAATAGATTTTTATGTAGGAGGTTTAATGCTTGTGTTTTACGAGAAAAAAATCCCACTGATATTTGTACAAAGACAACAGTTATATTCTGTTGTTTACCTTTGTGACTTTTTCAAAGTAAGATTTAATAATGAAATGATTAATTCTTTGATGAAATTATAACATTATATTTGTACAATTGTTAGAAAGTTCACTGTATCTGTGAATTTAAGTAACCTAGAAGTGCAATTAACATTTGTTAAGTCAGTCAAAAGTCTTTTTTAACCATTTTAACATTTTTATAAATTTAAAATTCAGATATGACATGGAATATGGAAAACAATCAATGTAGTCAGCGTTTTATTACCTTGCCTAATATATTAAAACTTGGTGCACAATTTTTAGAGTAGATTACTGGTATCTTAGTTATTTTGATTAATACTTATTGTCATTGTTGAGTTTGTAAAGTATTTTAAGGAGGAAAATCTCATGATGTAATCAGGATATGTCATCACAGTTATTAATTAGGTCATTATTAGGTCAAATTATGTATTTGGTTACTGTTTCACAGAATATGGTTTCAATTTCTTGAACATTGCAAAATTGAACTCTTCTCTGTTGATTCACATGGATACATGTATACTTTATATACCTGTACATGTATTACTAGTAATATGTTGACATTTTTTCTCTCCAGTTTATAATTTAATTGGCTCTCACTAGTGCATAAGTGGGCTAAATATAATACTTGGATATTATGGCTCGTTTGGAATTTGTACATTTTCCTGAAATTTATCATTTGCCATCGCCCTTGGTTTTTGTAAAAATAAGATACCCATCAAAACCACCCTCCTTTAATTTCATGCATGCAATCACTGCTGTGGAATCATTAGATTTCGTGGTGGCTCAATTTTCGTGGATTTCGTGGGTACCTCTCATCCATGAATTAACATCCTCCACGAATAATATATTAGGGTTATAAAGTCATATTTCGTTTTGTAGGTATAAGAAAATACACAAAATTACGTCCCCATGCACGAACCTATAAAATTTCAGCAATCCACGAAAATTGGCCCCCATGAAAATTGATGATTCCACAGTATATATTTTGTTAATACTAAAAGCATTACAATATACTGTAGGAAATACCTCATATCAGAAATGAGAATATTTTGTCAGTGATTTATTATCATTTTTATGACCAAAAAGCATTATTCAAGTAAGATTTAATGTCTTGACCAAAATTATGTCTGTCTCTATATGTAATATTATATCAAGCAGGTGACAGTATAGAACATACCAAAACAAAGAAATTGTGCAGTTTAAGACTTTTGATAATCATGTCTTTTTCTCTTATCTTGCATATCTGTGTTGTCATTTTGTCAGTGAACTTGAATAAAATTCCTAAAAAGACTTCTCAGGCAATTCCTGTTGTATTTTCTTTTTCCCAGTGATGTCCAAAGTATTCCATTTTTTTTAATGGTCTTTTTCTTTATTATGCTTTAATTAAAAGCCCACTGCATACATACTTGCAGGTTGTCAATTTTCTCAGCAACTTGTACTTGCCATTCACACAAAAAACTAGAAATACTACTTTCATTTTTATCAGTTTTATTGACTTTAAAAAACAAAGTCTTTGCATTGTTCAAGAACAATTTTGGAATATTGGTACAAATTAAAGACATGTCATATGAAATTTCTGATGAATTCAACATGATATTAGAATACATATGAAAACTGAGTAAAAAAAAATATGGTAACGTTGCAATGATTGAAGACACAAATAATGAACTACTTAAATACAGGCACAGTAGATAAAACTCCTTGACTGATTGGTTCAATGTCAAGATGGATGTGCAATATTTATTCAGATCTGAACACTTCTCAAGACGTTACTTATTACAAACATCTCAAAATTGTATATCTCTACCCTAAATACATGTATCTCAAATCTGTATGTAAATTCTGACCAATCAAGGATGAGATCATTTCAACCTGAAACCACTTATTCATATCAAGTTAAAAATAATTAAATACAGTGTCCAACAGAGATAATTAAACTCACTGTTCACAAAGCGATTCCAATACCCTAACAACATTGTTAACATTGGGTCACTTTCTAATTAAACTGTAAATATGCTGTAATTCAAAATCAAAATACATCACTGCTGGCAGTTTCTTTTCTCTCCTAACCTTGTCCAATTCACCCTCATGTTTTATCCATACCAAAGTCTTCTTACATCTAAGCAACGGCTTGACATAAACACACACAAAACACAAGAGTCAGAGCCTTCCTGCGAGGTCACGCCCCCCACAGATGTCTTTGATCCCCGACCCCTACGTCTCCT
The DNA here is from genome assembly GCF_025612915.1 of Magallana angulata. Classification (NCBI taxonomy): domain Eukaryota; kingdom Metazoa; phylum Mollusca; class Bivalvia; order Ostreida; family Ostreidae; genus Magallana; species Magallana angulata. The sequence continues at coordinate 23,471,002 of NC_069112.1, forward strand.
CGGTGGTGATGATGCTCTCGTCAAGCTTCTTTTTGTACGCGGCCGCCTCCTCCTCCTTCTGCTGTAGCTGGAGCTTGTACTCTTCCGCCTGTCGCTGCATCTCCTCCAACTGCCGACGCAGACTCTCCTTGTCCAGGTCCACTTCCTGTAAAAAAGATCAAATAAATGATAAACCTTAGATATCATCCTTAAATGATCAAACAACAGATACAGTAAAACACGCTTATAAGGAAGTGCCAGGGATGGGGGATATTACTTCATTATAAATGTAATTCATTATATTAGTGAAGTTTACAACATGTAATAAAGTCTCAATAAATGAAAATCACTTCGCTGTAAGCATCAATTCATTATATGTGTCTTCCTTATAACCATGTTTTACTGTAAACTTTTTATCATTTCATCTATAAAAAGGAGCTTTTTAAATATTTGAAAAGTCTACATGTACAAATCCTGTTAATTTTTATAATTTTCACTGTATTTTTCTATGGACCTTAGTTAGAAATACGTCCATAATCCAAAGAACAGGAAAACCACAGCACATTCAATCTAGCATACCGTGAATCAAGCCAATATCATACTGTAGATTTTCAATTAAGTGTGAGGAATTAATAATATACACACAAAATTGCGAGAAGCAAATCTCGCACATTTTAAAATGTCGCTTTTAGTTTTTGGACATATGTTCAGTAAATAAAACTATAGTAAAACTATGCTGTTCTTGATTTTTTATACTGTACTCACGATTTGGTTATAATGCAGAATTAAGTATTCGCATAAAATAATGAATTAACCAGTGTTTTGAATATGAAAATTATTGTATACACATACCTCTTCATTGTCTTTCTCTATGGGATTAGTATATATACTGGTATCTTCCTCTATAGCTTCAGCCTTCATCTTTTTCATTGGGGGCTCATCAGTCGAATCTAAGGAATTCAAATCAAATGATTCCAAACAAATTTGTGAACATGAAACACCGAAAATTCTCAGGTAAAAGTATGTGCATGCCGAGTTAAAAATTCTAGCTTTCATTTTGAAACATCTCTCCAATTCATTCAATTTTACTATTAATGCAAAAAGGGTGTGACAAAGACCTATCAATGAAAAAGACCTTCTGTCTGTTTGATCGTACTAGCTCATGTCATAAAAGAGTAGTTGTCCCCTCCCTTGCAAAAAAATCTCATACCCATTTCCTAAGGAAAAAGTAAAGCCGTTTTACTTCTATGGCCCAGGAGCCTTATCACTGACACAATTATACTTGATATTTATTCAAGAATTCAATGACAACACAAAACAACATATTCAACTCTTACCCAGCTGTTCATCAGAGGCGTCCCCTGCCCCCATTACGATGCCTTCAGAGGTCATGACCTCTCCTAGCCCCTCCTGGTCCTGGTCAAGTCCTGTGGCTGCCACAATTGTAATGACCTTCTGTGGAATAAATAAAATACATTGTAATTGTGAACATTTCTGTTTTCTGTAATAATTCCTGCATTTGTGTTTTTCTTTAAAGTATCATCTTGAACCAAACATTTCTGTTATGATATTAGTATTACATGTAATAAACAGTAATTGTCTTTTGTCTTACACCCCCCCCCCCTTTTACCAAAATTAAACTTAATGCACTTGTATACAAAATGTTCTATAACATGTTCCTTTCATTCCACACAAGAGGACACAAGTCTGTATGATCTCCACCTTTTACATTCCACAAGGGAAACAACTCTGTATGACCCCTTCCCACAGTTACCTTTCCCTCTTTCTCCCTACAATTGCCTGCTCCACCTCTCTATCATCCTCTCCTTCCCCGTTTAACGGTAACTTACCTTTCTCTACATCATCCATCACCACCTGTACCAAGTCTCTTTATCAGTCCGTAAATCAATGCCACCCTCCTCTAGCCTGTCTCTCCATCAAACCCCTCCCTTTCCCTTCCTCACAAAGGGACACAACTCTGTATGCCCCCCTCCCTTCTAATTACCTGTCCTTCATTCTCCCTCTCTCACTACCTCCTCCCTCATTGCCTGTCCCTCCATCAACACCTCCCTTTCCCTTCCTCACAAAGGAACACAACTCTGTACACACCCCCCACCCCCTCTTTTAATTACCTGTCCTTCATCCTCTTCCACCAGTCCCTGTTCTACGTCCCCCTCCATCACATCCCCCGCCCCAAGGATCGACGTCTCCTGGGTGACCACGGTGTCATCCTCGGTCACTATCCCGTCCTCAGTTAGCACCCCGTCCTGGGAGATCAGTGTCCCCGCAGACAGACCCTGCTGTTTGATGATGTTGGTCAGCGCGATCTTACCAGCCTCTGCATGAAGAGGAAATTCAGGTTATGTTTATTAATTAAATAATTCAAAGATATACAGTTTGATGGTTTTTTTTATTAAGAGGAAAGGGTCATGGTGATTTTCTTAAGAGCTTTTAAAAAGGAAATTCAGATTTTACTGACAATATGGTGCATTGATATACAGTTGGACACTTACATATTTGGTAAGAGGAAATTCAGGTTACTGTAAATGCATCTTAAGTGGCATACATGTACAATATTTGGCAGAAATTTATTTTTTAACAAGTTGGTTAGCATAATTCTGAAAGTACCTATTCTTGTACATGAATTCAAGACATTTAGCAATGCACATGTACATAATTGGAGAGGCCACTTTACACCAAAAACCCTCTAAACAGAATACAAAATGCAAGATGTATACAGTAACAAATACAAAAGGTCAATGCTACACACCAGTGAGGGCTATTGATTGGCCGCTCTCCATCGCTGAGGAGATGATTCCGCCCTCTGTGGTGGTTATCATGGTGATTCCCTGACTCTCCAACCACGACATCGCATCAGTGTTCGCCGTCGTCACTGGAAGTAAAATGGAAAATAATTACAAGTCAGTAATATAGCACTCATTCTAATTGTTACAAAATTATCTTTTGAAAGATTATTAGTTTTGTTCTCTGCATTGTTTTCCCAAGTTTTCTTACAAGTCAATGCATGAAAGAACTGAATGTTCTATTTTAAAAAAGAAAGATGCAGGTGATGAATAACTGATGTAGTGGAAAAGCAATACAATCAGAAATGATGTGTAAGGTCTAAAAAATATATTTCTTTATATTCTCAAGCCAAAATATTTAATCATATACTGCTGATATTTTATTTCACCTAATATACTGCAAATTAAAAAGATGGGGAAAACCTGAGCATTTTTTGCTTATTCATGAAAAATTGAGTTATGTCCCTTTAACAAAATTGCAATAAAAGTTATCAAAGCAGCAGTGCCTGAGAAACTTATCATTTATTTCTTGGCCTTACTGAGCATACCCTGTGTGCTGGTGTTTGGGGCTGTGGCTTCAGCCAGAGCTGCTAGGGTAGCCAGCACGGAGGAGTTCGTCTGATCCTGACTGTCTGTAACACACACAGATAACAGTCAAATACAAATGCATTTAAAGGGTTTTTTTTTTCTTTGGTCAACATTTTCTTCTTTAGGAAAAAAAGACCTTTCTCCCACAGTATCCATTTAAAATAAATTCCTTTTTCTCAAAGTTTTTATTACATTTTCTTTAGATACATGTAAATCAGCGTCTTTAATATTCTTTATTGGACAGTGCCAAATTTGACCAACTATTCACCCTGCTCTCCCTCGGTCTTTTATTCTGCCCCAATACAAGCCTACCGGTTTATCTTTCCAATAATTCCCACATCTTATATATACTTCATATACCAGTAATGGCCCCATCATATTCTCTGTTCTTTTAGAGGGCTCTTAAAATTTGCCCCCTATTCATTCATATCACGCACCCCCCCCCCCCCCCCCCCCAGCCTCCTTCATTTAAATAACACACCACCCCTATCTCACCGTGTTTGCCATCCAGGTCTGAAGACACTGTCACCGTCTCCTCAATATTTTCTGGATCCACCTCTGTGGTTTCTATGGTGACAGTCTCATCATCTCCCATACTGCCTATATGTGTGTGCTGTCAAAATGAACAGATTACCATATGATTTTATTTTTTTAAAGTTGCATAAAATTCAACAGACATTAAGATTTGCAAATCCAGTGATTATCAGCGAAAAAATTATGCTCAGATTGTCAACAAAAATATCTTAAGTTGGTTGGGAAAATGCAAAAAATAGTTTAAAGATGACAAAATCATGGTGTGTTATGAGGACAAGCACAGTACCTGAGCTAGCTGTAATATTTGTACGAGGTCCGCTCGGCCATTTCCAATGGCAATATCTAAAGGAGTTCTGTCAAACTATAAGTATAAAGCATTCATTATTCACACTTTGCATTCATAATAAATATACATTTGAACCTTCAATTTTTTTTAAATTTTGGGCCCAGAGGGCATACAAGATAACAATTAATAGAGAGAAATTTCTAAAAGAGAGATTCAACCTATAAAATAGTCCATACACAAACATGAACATGTAATCAAAGGTTTTAATTTCCTTTTTGCTCAGTTTTTCTAGCTCAAACTTCACAAATTACACGATTCAGATCAATTTTATTAAAACGGAGATATTGAGTTGTTCCCCTTTTCAATATGGCAATTAAATCAATCACAGAAAGTCAGAAACAGCACTTCACCTGATTCTGTGTATGGGACACTTTAAATCAATTTTCTGAAACATTTACTATCTCCTCACTACCCATACCTTGTTTTCACACGTTGTGTCTGCTCCATGCTTGATCAGGGCCTCCATAACGTGGGCGTGTCCCTTTTCTGTGGCCCAATGTAAGGGGGTCATCTTAAGCTGCATTAAAAAAATACGGAGTATGAAAAATCTATTACTAGTCATCTAAAAATAACCTAAATGACAAGCATAAGCATTCCTAAATTAGATTTTTATTTGTATTTGCAAAATTTAAAATTATTTAATTGAAACTTTAACTTAAAAACGTTGACTTTCATTCTTCCTTTCAATATATTTGGCAATAAAATTGCCTATACAGTAGAATTGACCTGACATGCGGTGCCTGAAGATGATTTTTTTTTTATCCTAACTCAGTATTATATAATTTCTGAATGGTTTCTTTAGATTCAACTCTATTGTAGATAAACAAAGAATTAATTCAGTGATGGTTTACAAAGCATTATCCGCTATTGTAGATTAACAAATGATTATCCACTATTGTGGATTAACAAATGATTATCCACTATTGTGGATTAACAAATGATTATCCACTATAGTGGATTAACAAAGGATTATCCATCCACTGACCATGTCTTTGGCATCCACATCCGCCGCGTGCTGGACCAGTAGATCCACAATGTCAGAGTGACCTTCCTGAGAGGCCACATGGAGGGGCGTCCTGTCAACCTTTGTCCGGGCGTCCCTACTGATCCCCGCCCTTAGGAGAACCTCGGCGGTCTCTAGGTGACCAAACTGGGCCGCAAAATGTAGTGGGGAGGTGCCTAACTGCAAAACACAGAGACAGGGTTTTTCAATTACTGAGTCAAAACATAAAGTGAACAGTTTACAAGTAATTCATTTCAGGAAATCGAATTACACTTCTCTCCTTTATTAGTTATAAGTGTTCATGATTATCTTAATTTTAAAGATCCTGTAACATTCAAGAGAAATGTAATTTATCGATTAAACATATTAGTTGTCAAGAGTTTTTACGATCATGTTAAGTACCCAGTCTGTTGTGAATGGAGCACCATTAGACATAAGTGTACGGACGTCATCCGTCTCTCCCCTCTTGGCGGCCTCCAGGAGCCTCTTTCCCAGATCAACCAATGACATCTTGGCGTAGTACTGCCGTGACTTTGGGAAGATAACAATGTCCTTCTCTTTGGCAGGCTGTAATGATAGGATAAAGAAATATTTAGCATAGGATTGGACCTTCTCTATTCAAACATAATAAATTCAAAGATGTACAGATGTGAAACAGTTATTCAATTATCACAATCAAAGGTAGAATGTACTCTATTCTCTTTTTTATCTATGATATAGAAATCTTATAAAATCTTATAATGATCAAAGAACGACAAATATGAAACACATAACATTCAATCATCACAATCCAAGGGGGGCCACTCTTTTTTATGAATGGAGCTAAAACAAATATATATATGCAAAAATCATTTGGCACATCTGATAGGTTTCACTACAGTCTAGATGTATTCAAATTATTACCTTAGAAAATCTAGATTCTCAAACACTGGACTTGAATGTGCTGACAAACTTAATCATAGTTTATGTTAATGTATTACTGCAACAGTTTGGGCTTTATTGAACATGCACATGGGCCTGAATTGCTCAGGGATAGAGCTTATGACTAGAAATACATTCCTATACCTGGCAGAACAGTGATGACACAGATACATGTTAAATAATCTTAAGCCAACTAAATAACTTCTTTGCCTTCACATCAATAAGCTTTTAATATGTTTTCATGTTATGAATATTAACATGGACACGTCCATATTCCCATACCTGAGACTTCTGTTGGACAAACTGTATTTCTGGACAGAGTATGATTTCCTTAGCAGCCTGTTGATCCTCGATGATCTGTTCCTCTACGGTAGATATCACTAACCCGGGGTCCAGACCCTCCTCTGTTAGTGACGCCGACATCGGCAAGCAAGTCTCTGTGTCAACATCAAGAAGTGATCAGATCAAGATGGACATCAGAGGCACAGATTAGATCCTGTCTAGTTAAGAAAAAAAAAAGCTCATTACAATCTTGATGTCAGACCGTGTTTTGAATATCAGTGCCCCAGTAAAGCACCTGACTAGAGATTCAGACCTTTGCGTTGTCACCAATATTTTCAAATCACTCAATGCAGTCTTCAACTCAAATCCTTAAAGGAAAAGTAGTTTGAGGTCAAAACTCGACTTGAGTACTGACTTGAAGAAAGTTGGTGACGTACTGACTGTTATTGTTTCTCCTATATCTAATGTTTCATTTGTTGCGCCGCCCGAACTGACGGGGGAAAACCTAGCCGACGCCGATTTTCGAGGGTGAAAATCATTTAAGGGGGTAGGAGGAATATGATGGTCAGACCGGTTCCAATGCTGGCACCACATAGCTCAGTGAATAGAGCACCCGTCAAGAGATTCAGAGGGCCTGGGTTCAAATCCCTGTCTTGTCTGTCATTATTCATTTCTGTACATTTCCATGTTTTGTCTGTCTACCTTCTTTTTAATCACTTCATATATTTATACATTATTACTTTGGAATTGAAGTTTGAGAGCAGTAGTCTGTGAACAGTGTATAGCAGGCCTGGATCAAGGATAGCTGCAGGACTAAAGCCAGGTGTAGTTCTTAAAAGGGTAACAACTTCCCAGTTCTCCTAGTACTCATGGTATGAAGTGTTATAAATATAATTTACAACTGTTCTATGCTGCTACGCTCCGTGAAGAAAAATAAGTTTTATTGTTCTGAATCTAAATGCCAGAGTGCATGAGACTTAATCGCTGGTTACTGTCGTACATAGTATGGAATTCACAATATGACAACTGCATTTTGGCTCTTTGGGTGCTTTCCTGTGTTAATTACTGATTCTCAACTTTCTTAAAAGCACATCGACCCAAACACAAATTAGCGGGAACGGAAGTAACATGTGCATGAAACGGAAGACACATTTTTCTGTTAACTTCCGTTTCAAGTGGGATTTAGTATAGAAACCATATTGATATTTTCTTGATTTTAGCATTCCAAACGTAAAAAAGTTACCTTCTTGTTGATTTAAATAAGTTCAAATTTTCCAGATTCAGGCTAAAAAACCGGAAGTAGTTCCTACAATGGAGTTTTTTGCAGAGCAAGATATTCATACGCACAATGGTACAGTTTATTTCAAAAATTGTGAATTAATACAAGAAATTAAGCACTATTTCCGAAACCTTAACTTTTTTTTAGTAGTCTTGACAAGACAAATATTCATGTTAGATAAAATATTCATTATTTTGAACTATTTTGTTTGTGCATTTAGACCGTAAAAGGGCAAACGGGAAATCGCGCGTTGTACGTGACCATTGACGTGATTTGCTAAAAACTACTTCCTGCTGTTGAAAGTGACCACGCCTACTCATACATCACAAAAGGAGGAAGCCGATACCGACGAACGAAGAAACTCATGTTTGCAAAATATTTATTGTGTTTCTGCGATAATATTTATGAATGCCTTATGATAGTGTGTGCAGCAAATCGAAACGTTGCACATTATGTTATCTAGGGTCCCTGTTATCTAAAAAATGCTTCTTCCGAGACATTGATTTTTCAAGTTCTTTGGGGTACACGGAGGGAGAAATGGCATCAGCTGTTTTTGGGCTCGCGAGTTTGTAGTTGTGTAATTTTAGGCTTAGTAGAAAAGTCATGAGATTTATGTTTAAGGATGAGCTACAACAACATAAGGACATTAACAGGGACGTGTGAACGATGTCACAGTACTTTGCAGTCGGTAGCAGAGCTTTTGATCCTGTCGTGTGATGCTAGGCCCATTAGAACTGATACCATATCCAGCAAGTCAACGTTTGTGCAGGTAAGCGAAAGAATTATCGCCAGCGCCAAAACGATTAAGACGTTGATGAAAAGCGTTATTAATTATGTTCACATGATCACCACGAAATCGGTGGAGATCTGCGAAGGCTTGACTGAGCTCACTTCGACTGTGGTAACTTTCATGGAACTGTGTAGTCATGTTTCTTACATTTGTGCAATATCTTTTAAAGACTGTTGTCAAGCAATCCCAGGACTTGTCGATCGGTATTCTATATCCTTAGCCGGCTTAGAGATAAAGTTAAGCTGCAATCGGCTAAAAAAGACCCGAGTGGACGACCTATCTCCGCAGCTAATCATCGACCTGTGTTCAAACATTTCTAAACACATATCGGTACTAACGAATATATGCAAGTCTGCCGACGAAAAGGTACGTGATGAAGGAACAAGAGACCAGTTCAAACTGTGCGTCAAAAGCGTGACTTGTGCCGCAGGATGTCTAATCGCCAGTATTAAAACATACAAATCTCACCCCAGCACCAGGTATCATGCTCGCTTCATCAACTTCTGTGACCCAGTTTCCACCACTGCCCAAGCTCTTGTCACCTTCGCCACGGAGGAAGACTTCGTCGGCAAAGAGGCTGTGTTGTCTCCCGAAGCAAGGGATGTACAGAAGTCGATTCTTGGTAAGCATCAAACAATTAGGTCCTGGGGCTCAGGATTGTCTATAATCTGTGGTTTTTGAAAGGCCCCTGGTACTTGTCTCAATCCGAAAAAGGTACAGTATCATTTTCCCAGAAATGACTGAAGTCTGTTTATTTACCCAGTCTGCCTTCAAGTCCTTAATTAGTCAGAGTGCAACTGTGGATATATCAAATAATTATATTAAATAACTTACAATATCCACACTTAATATTAAGGGGTAATAATATTTGGGAAAAATTAAACTATATGTTTTATATTCCAACCTTTAGTAAAGTTTAATAAAGTCTACAAGTAAAGTTAACATTAGAATACCAAAGTAATGGTAGGTTTCGATTCACACGTACATGACTTTCGGAATCCCAATATTCTCCAAAAAGTTGCAAGTTTTCCCAATTTCAATACATGTATATGGCATCATCCCTATAACTATTATCAGCTGGTGAAAGAACCTTAGCACTCAAGGTGTGAATTTTGCTATCAGAATATTATCATACGGTACTTAAACATGTTAAAAGAGAATAAAGTTTGTGTCAAGAGCGTGAAAGCAAACAAGCCCTTTTCTATAAGCCTCTCATTAAATAACTGTAAAGTTCCTATGGAAATATCTTATTCATGTAGAAATGAATGAAGTCAAGATTTTATGAATAATCTTGTAAGAATCTTCTGTTGTTCCCTAATTTAATCCAAAAACAATATAGTAGCCTAATGTTAACCATGGATTTGAAAGTTCTGCAATTGTGAAATTTATTGATTTATTTCAATTTCAATAACACCAATGACATCATTTACAAGACTTAACATGTATAAATTTGGGAAAAAATTACAATAGGATATTATATATATATACATGATATAATATATTTTTATGCCGCATTTATCACATTTATTGGACAATCATATTAAAAGGTGGCCGGCTGCTCATTGTCACAATATAAACTGACCCCTAAGTGTCATTGACATGATCATGTGTTGATGTAGCTAGATTTGATTAGTTGAATTCAGGAACTGCAAGTTTGATCCTTCTAAAATATTATACAAGCAATTCAATCACTTTTCATTTTTCATTGTGTTCAAGGTGGTGTGGGTCTAGCTGCACTTTCATATTGTGATTCAGATGTACTTCCTATCAAAATAAACAATAAAATCAAGTATAATTTAAAAAAAAAAAAATTTCCTTTCCTAAAATCGTTACTTAACAGCATTGTGCAATGGGTTAAGGCGTTCACTCAAATTTATAAGTCATGAGTTTGAATAACGTTGGGGCGTTTACCGGTATATTTTTTTACTTTTCTAAGAAGTTTTGAAAAAACTTATTTTTTAGTCAATATAATTATGATATTTGAAAATTTTAAAATAATGAATTTCAAAGTATTTTATATGATTATAATGTAGTTGGTACATTAAATAAATATTGACAGATGTCACATACCCTAACTCTTGTTTAAATATATGACAAAATGCTTGTAATGATATGTTTTGGTAAAAAAAAAAAATACTAGGACTTTAAATATCAGACCACAGAACATCAACTACAATGTAGCAAGCATTCTGACAAATTGCTATGGACATCTGGAAAAAACATTGAATTGAAACTGTAGTTATAGAAAGTGTATTTTCAATCCACTTCAGCATTTCCAACTTGCGATATAAGTTAAAGCAATGGAAAAATATTTTACTTAGTACATGTATCAGCAAATATGAGAAGATCCCAATTCAATTTTTCCTCAAACATCTGTGTCAATTTGTCCCCGCTCATTTCAAATGTTTTAAAATAGATGTAAGCTGTATATTTTTAATCTTGTCAGTTAATGTTCTGCGGTCTTAATTGCCGAAAAAGACAAAAATAGTTTTTGCCAACAAATAAAATCATAATACCCAAAGTCAAATTGAAAGTCAAGGTCATATAACCTGGTCAAAAACCAGTTTCTGAGAAAATGCTGAAAATATTATTTTTATGCATAATTGCTTATTTTAAGCTTCCTGATCATGCCAAATTTGGCCGCTATAATCTTGAACTTGGCCATCATCAAGGAACTTTGAGACATACATGTATATATATACTCAAGGATTCAAGATACATCTACCAGGGTTAAACAAAGAACCTAAAAATTTCCACTATATAATAAGGATACATACACTTGAAATATCCATATTTGCAATATCAAAAATTAATGGGTAAAAATTTTGTGATGATGGGGATTATTGGTATTTTTGCTCTGAACTGTATTTTGCCCTTTTACTGCAAAGTGCAAACGTAAACCTTATCGATAAATGGTCCTGACACTTGATAACATGAAGTATTCAATTATTTTTTTCAATGCACACCTCTTCTCTCTCTCTCTCTTTCTCTCTCTTTCTCTCTCTCTCTCTCACCCTCTCTCTCTCTCATGGGAAGATTAGCTATTTAAAGTTCAAGGCCATCTTCTGCTCAAAGTTATATAATAGACTAAGTATTATGAACATTTTTTAATAAATTAATTCCAATGCCTTATGTTAATTGATTAATTGTAAAAATGACATGTTTGATTTCATACATGTATTAGCTTAAGGTACAATTAATGTATATTTTTTTTTATTCTAAATGGAAAGAAAGTTAACATGCTTAATAATGAAACTGATTTAATATGACTAAATCAGATTTATTAATCAAACAATTTAATATCAATTTTGTCATATTCATCCCCCAAATCTACTCCTTTCCCCACCCACATTTTACTGGTAAAACAATGTAATCTGTAAGCTGTGAACTGCTTCACAGTGAAGCGTTAGATTTCCCAAGGGCCCCGTCAAAATTTGAGAGACTCCCTACAGATGCTTAGATAATAAATCAACTGTCAATTAGAAAGTCAATATTTTCAAAATGAATTGCCACCACCTAGCCCCCAGCTGGAAACCAGGTCAATGATTTTCTGTGTCTATACTGGGAAGGGGCCTGATGTCAGCTTGCCGGGCTGTGATGTAAATCGGTGGGTGTGGCCCCACTTTGTGTTAATTTACCTGAGAAATATGTTAAAACGCACAGGTACATCCGACACAAAGGCCAGGTATTGTTGCTATACCTTTTGACTGGCCTCTAAACAGCTAACTTAGGGGTTTTGAATTTATGACACCATGTTAAGAATAAATTTTTAACTTGATCGAAATTAAAAAAAATATATTTGTTGATATATATATATTTGTAATTATTTATGTAGTTAAATATAATTGTGGGTTAGAATTTCAAGGTGGAGATAATTATGTACATTCTTCATCTACAATTTCATGATATAGATTTATTATCAAGCAGTACAAAGTTGATTAAAATAATTAACAAAGTCTACCATCCGTAAGTCTAAGCATCCTTATAATGACAACTGTCATTTTATAACAAATAATGAAGCCATGCAATTTTATAATTCACTTTGACAATATAGTGAAGAACTGAACCCCTAACTTAAAGTTCATTCGAAAATGTGTTTTTAATGCAGAAATTCTCTTTTATGATGAAAATTTAAAAAAATTATAATTCAATTTTTTTATCGATCTCTTTTATAATGAAGGCATTTGCAAATGAGATGAGCCATAATAAATTTGGTAAAACTTACTTTTCAGTTCATGAATAATCAATTAATTATTTCAACATGTTCAATCTGTTTAATTTGCATTTGCATCCAGTAATCTAATACATTCATTTTCGTATATGATTTAATCTAGGCCTTAGTTTTGATTAGAAATTCAAAAAAGTATATATATTAAAATGAGGCCATTCTGAACTTAAGCTCTAATAGTTTATAGATACAGTATTGCAAAATGGAAAAAAAATGAAAAAAAAAATAAGACCAGAAGAGACAAAAATATACCTCATGGAGAGAAATAGATTAAAAACTTAAGAATCGCACAAAGTTTAAGTTGATTCAAGTGGTTAAAAGTTTAAACAACAACAGCATGTGCGAAAAGGGCATAATTATATATACACCGGCATGACAATCACATAATCCCATTGCAATATAATTCAACATGCGCATAATAAATTTTTCATGCTCAGAATTTTCACCCCACAGGGTGCTAAGCTAGCTAGCCTAGAGTCTATTGTAAAATGAAGGCTCCACCCTGTAAAGTTATTGAACAATCACTCTAGCATTGTACAGCAGATAGCCAGACAGGAAGCGCGACACACCCATTGTTAAGTGGTCGGACTGAAGTAGATAATTGTCAATGGAGGCACAACAGCACTTCAGTAAAAATCCTCGGGAAAAATTTGGTCGTCACTTGATGATTTGTAGATTTGTATATAACTGTTGAAGGAGGTCTCCAGTGTTTTTGAGAAAATTTTCAGGGTTTTTAATTTTTTTTAATTTAAACATAACAGCTAGCTTAATTGTTCAGTGAATTTGATTTCAGCTAGATTGCTATATGGGAATTTTAATCTCGATAGTTAATATATATCTTGATAGTAATATAAAATGTTGGACTGAAAGGGAGTTGCAATTAACATGATTAAGAGTGTTTGTATTTTAAACTAAAGTGTCAAATTGTTAGTGTCAGATAGCTAGTACAGTTATTGATCAACAAATTGCAAATTTTACAATGTCCTGTAATGGAGCATGCATCTCCCACACGTACCACACATTATCTATCCCCACCCACCCTCATATTTATCTCACTTTTATCTTGATTAACAGGGGAGAAAAATATGTGCTCTAGCTCTCCTTGACAGAAATTTTTTTTCATCATAATGTCTATTGAAAAAAAACATATGCTGAAGTTGATATTATCAGATTACAAGTGATTGCCGTGAAGAAATATCTCTTAATGGAAAAAAAACATCTTTCAAATAAAACCAACTGACGATTAATAAATCCTTCTTTATGTTCAGCTGCCATCTGTTACAAATAAGTAACCGTACATAAAAAAAAAAATAACGAAAATCTACTTTTAGTATATATCTCCAACATTTACACAAGTGTCAATTAATGTATATGCTGTGTTTATTTCCCAAATGATATGTCAAGTACTTGTCACCCATTTTTCAGTCAATAAATTGCATCTGTTGTAAGTAGGTTTATTCAGGCCCAAGCAGAAATAAAGTCCATGTTTATTTGCAAGAAAACTGTCATTTTGTCAATTTTTTACTGGGAACAAATTAGTACTATTGTTTTCCAGCTTCTAGTATTCCAATTTGCCTGTCAATTTTAATTTGTTACAAATTCAAGTCATTGATATACCGTAATAAACATTACTACAAAAAGATTATTCATGCGCTGATCCAAAACATTTTTTCCATTGGTGTGTGGGGGGGGGGGGGGGGGGGGGATCATGGGAGGATATTTAAATTTTTTCGAAGGGGGTCCAAGATTTTCTGTAATTTTACTATAAAAAGAATAATATTATTGCACTGTGAGTAACTGACTCCATGATTTTTTTTTATTTCAACAGCGGCCTGTATGAGCATCGTCTCTGCCTGTATCCAGCTGTGTCGCACGGTTCGTGAACTTTCCTATGACCTCATGACCTCACATCACAAGGACAAACTGCGCATGTGCATGGACAATGTTGACCGTTCTTCCGTCCAAATCCACGAGATTCTGCAGCGATATCACGAAAGTGAACAATCCTCTCACCTAAACTCCACTCACTCTAGTGACAAGGGAAGTAACTGTGATAATAATTCTACGTCTGCCAAGGGAAATAACTCTCCACCCCGCCACTTGGCCAATTTATTTCGGGAAGAGTTTCCGGAACACGGCAAATCTCCCGAGAGCCCCCCACACGAAAAATTCACTCAGCTTTTACGTGAACAATCTCCTTTGGCTAGCAGCAATAGTGGGGATTTGCGTCAAAGTGAACAAAATTCTGGAAATGTGGATGGGTATTCTGAGCGAGGGACTCGTGACAGTCCAGAGGAGATGACGATTCCAGGTAGTCCATCCTCGGAAACTTCGGGACATTCAGCGGCATCAAGATAATCAATGTACCTTATGTACTGACGGTAGAAAAACTAGTTTATTTACCTTGATTTGCTCCAGGAAAAAAAAGTAGGTTATGAATATTTATTAACATGAACATTATTACTGTAAGAAATACAATTTTACATGTGTATGTTCTTTATAGAATATATATTTATTAGGAAAAACCACGCAACTTTAGTCACTTGAAAAATCAAATTGATATACTCCTCCTAGTCATGATCATTTAAAAACAGGTTTATTTTTTAACTGTTAGTCATTTGTATAGGAAAAAAGTTACCTTTGTGTAAATCACTCTCATATTGATTTATGAATGAAGTGTAGATGTACTGTTATAATGTTGGTAGTATTTGTTGATGCATGAAGTTTCTGTATGGTAGTTGATAATGTCACCACAGTTATTATAGTAAAAAGCCTCAATACCATCTACTTATTGGTTTTCCTTAGAGAGAGAGAGAGAGAAAGAGAGAGAGAGAGGGGGTATGGGGGAAAACAGATAGACAAAAGGAATGTCAGGAAAAAGTGTTCGAAAGAGATCCACACCTCATGTCACTAACTGTGCCACTATCCATTAAAAGCTGAACACGACTCGTAAAAGGCATTGTAAGCCAGTCCTCTTAACAGTTAAAAAATATTTTTATTTCTCCGCAGCTATCCCAACAACCCCAAGGTTATATTATATATTAGCTACATACAGTCCTCTGAACAGTTTGAAATGTTTCGATGTAGAGGTCTCGTTTTTGTGGACATTATACATTTTAATGTCACTGTGTTATTCAATTACAATAAAATTATATTTTCTGCACCTTTTCTAACCCAGGAGCAAAGGAACATCAAATATACTGTAACAGGTCATTTAATGCATCATGTACACACACAAAATGCAAACGACAAGAAATAAGTGCAAAAAATCTAAGACAACTTAGGTAATACTATGGAATCATTATAATTTGTGGTGGCTCAATTTTCTTGGTATTCAAGGATAACCATCATCCACAAATTTACATCCTTGACAAAAAACCTAATACCATATGAAAGATATAGTTTTTCTACTGAAACTGAAAACCAGTGCATTCACGAAATTACATTAAAAAAACCCACAACCCATGAATATTGACCCTCACAAAAGTAGACGATTCCACAGTACTACGCGTCAGCCAAAAGTTGTGCAATCGTATGTAAAAAAAAAAATTGAGGGGTTCAATCTTCCGAGACATTTTTGAGTAGTGTTCAGCTTTAAGGTACCTCACTACACCCAGACTTATACTTTTTAAGACACTACGTCAAAAGATGGCAATTTAAATTTTTTTTTTAAACGTTATATTGTTTGATTCCGTTGTATATCGTCGTAACTCAGTGGTTAAAGTATCAGGCTAGTGAACCGCAGGTCATGAGTTTGAATCCACCTGGAGCTTTTGTTCATGTTTACCGAATTAAATTTTCGAAAATGTAATTTTTCATCTAATATTGTACATTTTTTGCCTATTTGACTTAAACACTTCTTATCCATTATGATATCTATCATAATCGAGTAATTTTCTGCAGCTGATTTGAGAAAAAATATTTCAAGGTGTAGTGAGCCACCTTAAATGTACACTAGATATGATTATGCAGGATACAGATACCAAGCTTGGGTTTATTCATTTTCTGGTACTTGTTGAACACATTTAAAAACTTCATTTACATCCTTTTCAAGGAAATCTATTTCAAAAATATGTAAAGGCCCAGGAAATAAACGACTAAGAATTGTGTTAATGATGTAATCATTTTCTTTATTTGTCAAGAAATAAGCGAAAAACAGAATGCAAGTACAATTAAATAAAGGGGTACAAAAGAGGGAAGTACACTTAGAAGAGTTACAAGAAAAAGACTTTGTCTGTGTACTTATAGCAAAGAAACAAACATTTCACGCCTCCATAAAGCATGGTTAAATCCCAGGAGCACAAAATTTTTCCTTGATAAAAAAGTGAAAAAATATCAAATTAAGAATTCTAATTAAGAGACTGAAGTCTAAAATCTTAAATTAATCAATTCCCCTGTCAAAAACATTACAAACACTAAAATCAAACTAGTATAATCATTGAATTCAAACTAAATGGACGGAATTCTAAAATAAAAAAAAAAGAACAGAGGAAAATACACCACAATGACACAGCATTAAAAAAAAGATATGCGTTATTTAAACACCACACCAAAAAAATGTCGAAAATTTAATTTACAGTTAACTGAATAAGTGTAAGTAACCTCGAACTTGTGTAAAATTTCAAAATCTTACGACTAATGGTTGGTTTACACTGGTCAAATCACTGAGGACAACAGAGGTAAATAAATGGTTAATATACTGTAGAAGCAGAAATATTCGTTGAGGATTTAATTTCTTTATTTTCGTTGGCAGTATAAATCAACGAAATTTAATCCATGATAATTTTTTAAACCGAAGTTTTAATGAATTCAAAGTTGACACGTGATACAATTTAGAGATAACGATAAGACGAAATTAAATGCCAACCAAATCTTATTTGTATGGTTTTAAAAACAATAAAATTTTGACCCGCCGAAAATATGTGCTTCTCCAGTAGTTATTTCCCCTAATCTTTAATTTCTCCTGGTCTATACTCTGAGTGGTGTGAAGAATTCCATGCGAATATTCAATGCCAAGGATATTGATGGGTTTCAAAATAAATTGTAATATATAATTGGAATTTTGCTCTCACATGCAAAAATATATAAAAAAGAAAAATGATATGCATTACCTCAGGTAATCAATAATAAAGTTTTGTTCGAAAAAAAAAAAAAGAAATTACAAAATATTCTTAATCTCGCACTACAAACATGAACACATCCTTTTTGTGTTGCAAAGGAAAAAATCGAAACGAACAAGTCACAATTAAGCAACACTGACCATTAATTTACATACAAAGCAGCAAGACTGCAAGACGAAGACGATATGTGTTCAAAAGTGTTTCAACACAAAATGATTATTACAGGTATTAACACATATCGGTACATCTCTTACCAATAAATATCTAATAAGTTAGACATCTCATTCGTAGAACATAGCAGGATGTTGGACTATACATATGACCATGTTTGATGACATTCGTTTGGGTGGGGGGGGGGGGGGGGGCATTTTCGAATATTCTTTTTCTTTTTTATCAAATTATTAATAAAAAGATTTCTAAGGAGGCTGGATGGTCAACAAATTAAACATCAGATCCCCCTTAAATTTTCCAAAATGATTTATAAAACTATTAGCTATTCAGGAAAAGTTATTACCAAAAACCTTTAAAAATTGAAAAATTTTCTATTATATATACAGGTATCATTAAATTAACATAGAGCTCTTCTTCTCCCGAAGATTAAATTAGTCTAAAAATGGCCACATCCATCCAGTCCTCTTAAAACTTTAGATATAGACAGCTAAATACTGCTGCAGAAAAATTTCAAAATATATTTAGTACATAGAACATTAGCTCCAACTACTGCCATAATTTACGTTCATATTGTCATAATTTACAATGCTTTAAAATGCGAAATGCTGTAATCAAACATGGTCTATATGTAAGCAACACCTGAGAACTACACTAAATGCATTTTAATCACAAGGGGGTGAGATCAATCAAAGGAACAGCCAGATAAATAAAAGGAACAGCTATATGTGAGAGGATGTTTCCAGACTCGTACAATAACGTAGGGAATATAATCTGTTAACAATTTGTACATCTAATACTATGTTTCAAAAAAACTTGGAGGGGCCATCCACTGAAATTAAGTTAAAAACATTAAATCTTCTAAAAGGAAATTGGGAAAAACAGCAAGAAAATTGGTAAACAGGTTGGGTACACTGGTAGTTTGTGATGAAGCATGAAGTCTTTTACAACAAGATGAGAAATGAGATAAATTTGGAGCTGTTTGTTTCGGAACCTTTGCCCCATAAAGAAATGGAATCATTGTTAAAGAAAAAAGAAATGAATATCAATTTAAGAACTTTTTCTTGTTAGATATTACACATATGGAATTGATTGCTGATTTGGATTTCAAGATTCCGCACAAAAATCATGCAGAAAATTCATGAGAGAGTACGTCGAAAAATGAATATAAAACAATGATCCCTGCCCCGTTTACTGGTCACGTAGCCATGACCTACATACATTATTAATAGGTCAAGGTCACATCCAAACACAATATAGGTCAATCTAAAAACAGCACTAATATTTCAAAGTCTCTAACGATTCTAATTAACAACTAATATATTAACTATAATATTACATTGTACATGCGTTATATATATATGTGTAAATATATTAATTAAAGGAAAAATAGAATACTTTACAATTATAATATTAATGACATGTTGGGAACATGCTATCATAATGTTAATAGACTCCGCTAAAACTGTAACTGAATAAATAAAATGAACACAAATTTACGTCAATATGTGACTCGAGCTACAACAACTACAACAACTGGCTTTCAGGTTTCTACGCTACATTGTTATAAACAGTGAAAATGTTACTGTAAACAGGGTTTACAGGCTGTAAACAGGGTTATTTTAGCAGTGGTTTTTTTTGCCCTTCTTTAACGGTTTTGCCCTGTATTGAATTCGCCCGGATCCAATAAATATGTTTATGTTGGACAATTATCACACTCAATGATTTTTTGTTGAATTCCACTGTGACTGTCTGAAATTTGCCTGCTGTCAAAGGGAGCAAAAATAAAACAGGGGTCAATATTACCTTATATACAGTATTCAAATTGAGAACAATCAAATCATTTATGATGTCAATGATAATGTTAAGACAACCAATCAATGATGATTTTTACAACAGCTCTTAACTTGTATACTAACAAAACACCAAGTCAATGAAGTAACATCTCTTAAGTGAAATTCTATCAATTAGAAAATAACAGTTAGTGTAAAATACTACCCGATAGATTAAAATACAGTGTTTGGAAAAAATAAAATTATAATTAATCTACACTTCAATGCAAAATGTATGGAAGTTCATTAATAAAAATCATAATATTGATATTCAAAACTTTTAAGTTTAGTCACATAAATTTAAAGAGAAAAATCACTCCAATGAGCAATGTTTTAAGAAACATCAAATTCTCCATTTTATACAAATAGTTCCTAAGATTAAATTTTTTTAAAGATTATCAAAAACAATGCATGTTTTGGTGTCAAAATATTTAGGTTACTATCATTAAGTAACAAAATAAAAATTCATAAAATCAAAACAAACAAAACAGAACCAATGGAAGGGTATATAATTTAAAATTCCTGTTTAAAAGGCCTACCAGCATTGATAGACTATAATCACAATAATTATTTAAAAGATTAAACCAAAAAAATACCAACATTTGAACAGATAATTTGTTCACTGACAGTATGAAATACTAATTTAATCCAACAAGAAAATTCAAAATCCTTTGATTTTTCAAAATGAAAAGTTTGAAATATATGGTACATGTATGCAATGCAATTTATCTGTCAAATTTTAAATACTGCTGGTAGTTTATATTTATTTTTCAATAAATAAAAATGTGTTTGACAACTATACTTAAAAGGTTCCTTATTGATATAACAATATATTTGTCTCATTAAGGAGAATAAACATAGTAGAAAGGGATATAACTCTGTAAGCTCATAAAAAAATTCTAGCACCATAGATGTGCAGCACTAACATTGCTGGTTTAGTAGTTTTTTTTCACCACAAAATAGTTTTTAAAAGTAGTTAAACAGTTAACTCTTTAGTACTGAGTTCATATATAAAAATCATAAGGCCAGCTATGGTTTTTAAAAAAGACTTTCTGCATTAAAAAAAAAACCTTCTGAAAATTAGCTAACTGTTTTTATTTCCATTAAAAAACCTTTCAAATGTAAATTGTTTGAAGGAGACATTATTAAAAAAAAAGACAAACACAGTACTAGTGTAATCCCTTTGGCACAAGTAAGCAACAGCTTCTTCAGAAAGAAAAAATTCCAAAAAAAAAAAATACCTCACATAGATCCCACAACAATGTTAAAATGAAGATGGATGCCTTGATAACACTAGAGTTAACCTTGGTAAAGGCAAATGGATAAAGTCAGTTAGTCAGGAATCATTGGACATTGCAAGGGCTTAACTTTCATTTGAAGATTTTGTGGGTTCCACTCTCCAATAAATTTACATCCTTACAAATTATGAAACTCAGTCTTTATCCCCTACTTTTACAAATAAATTCACAAAACTATGTCCTAATGAACATTCAGTCCCAAGCGCTTATTTGTGCAATGAGAATACATTCAAACCACATCAAAGATTGACAATCCGTGAAACAGACACCCCCTCCCATAAATCTTCCACAACTTCACTGGTCTTTACATCTCTTGTCGTTTTTCGGATCCAATGTCGAAGTTATCCACAAAGTACTGGCTATCAACGGCCTTTAAATCCTCCAAGGTCGCCTGAAGGTCATCTCCACTGAAGTCTTGACCCAACATCTGGCTCAGATTCCGCCTGGCGGAAAATGTAACTTGGTCGTCGTAGGATTGGTCTTTGATTCCCCGGACTTCTGAGGATTCTCCCTCGGTTCCCATGTCTACATCTGTCTCCATGGTTTTGAAGGTCACGATGCTCTCAATGTCAAACATGTTGACATTGGGCTGGTTTCCTTGGTAGTTAGCATCTGGAAGCTCCCCAAGTGATTGACCCTTGACCTGACCCCGATACTTTGGGTCTATGGGAGACTTCAGATGACCCAGAATTGACTTGATATTTTGGTCCTTATTGGTCTTCTCTTTCGTCGCTGCCCCCTTTTCAGAAGCAAATGTCTTTCTTGACAGCTCAGCCAACTTGTCAGAGAAGTAAAATGACTTGCTAGAACCCAAAGTTTCCGTGGATGAAGGTCCAGATAGACTAGGCAAAGGAGACTGGAAAGCTCCCTGCTTTTTCCCTTTCTTTGACCTCCTCTCCATGTCTTGCATTGCTGCAGTGTAGGAGGGTGGGGCCTGTTTGACAGATTGTCCTCTCGTGGTGTCTTCCCCCATAATGTCCCCTGTAACGACTTGCTCAACAGTCATACACTGTGATATCTGACTTGCAATGGTCACAACTGGTCGAATCAATGTCACTGAGCTGTTGTCCATCTTGAGAGATGAGCCCTGGATGGGAATGGGCATAAAGGACTGTACTGGAAGGACAGATTCCTTCAGCGGCATCATTGATGGCGACTTGAGATGGTATGGAGTAGATGTCTGGAATCGTGGCGACGCCATTGGACTCAGAGCAATTCCGTCGCTCGTGACACTGTGTGCCGAGTCAGGTCGACATCCAGAGAATGATGTATTGGACATGGAGCTGTAGGTAGAATCGCAGACAGAGGAGACGAGCACAGACTGGAGTATAGGACTGTGGCCCACACTGCCGTACCCTGGATCAGAGTGGGGTGTGTGTGCCGTGTTTCGCTCCAACGACAACTCCCTCTGAATCACATGGCGTTCTACTGATGACTCCCTCTTTTTAGGATTTTCTGTCGACGGAGTGCGCTGACGTCTCAAAGGTCTCTGGGGACTTGCAAACTCCACTCCCCCAGCAGTCTTCTTTACAGTCATTTGACTTTCCTTCCCGCTGGCACTTTGCTGTAATGTGGGAGCCTTTTCGATTCTTGGAATCTGGGTGTCAGACAGAGCCTTGGAGGCATCAGTGACAGACTGGGATCTTAAAGGCTTACGGAAATAGTCATCTTCCAGCAACAGTTTTTCATTCCCAGTCCCCAGGGCGAGCGGAAGTTGACGGGCGGAATGAGATCTTTGCGTGGATACCGGTAGAATGGTGGGAGATTGGGCCAGAGGCAGTGGTGAAGGGTTACATGGAATGTTTTGCAGACTTTTACATATCTCCTGCACAGACTCCTGCCTCGACAAACTCCTTGTTCTTGACTTCTCTATGGTTACTGTTGCATCCATTTGTTCACTCAAGCATGACTGGGTCATACTGTCTGTGATGAACTCTGCCACGTCAGGCGGAAGTTCGCTTCCTTGTGAGTCTTCTGTTTTCTGCTGACTTTCCTGTGTTTCCATCTGCTGAAAATAGGTTTTCATTCTCTCATCCAGTTTTGGCTTGTCTTCAAGAAGTCTCTGTTGGGATTTCCTTAAGAGGGAGTTTACTCCAACTGCTGTATCCTGCTTCTGTTTACAGTGTTCTTTTCCTTTTTTGATAATATTGGACGGATCTGGGATGCAAGCATCTTTCAGGGCATCTGATTCTAAATCAGATATATCCGGATAATTTCTTCTCTCCGCCAGCTTCAGTTTATCATCAAATGCCTTGGAAACATCTCTCTGTGAACATTTCTCTTTGTAATCTAAGCTGCATGAAGCTGCTCTTCTGTCCTCCTTCATTGTATAATCTGAATCCTCTTCATTACTAGGAACTCTAGGCGGATACCTTTCTATACTACTGCTTCCCTCAATCGACTGAGAACTCAGCAGCTTTCTCTTTCGACCATAAAAGGAGGGAGTTTCACGGTCCATTGAACACCTACTACCAGGCCTTGATGACACATTTTGTTCGCTGTCTATAATCTTAACCAGTTTTGATGGCTTCTCATCTCCTATGGATGAATCAGAGAGATCGGATATGTTTAGGTTATCCCCAAAGCTGGGACTGGTGATGTCATATTCCGAGAGGGACTCAGTGCGGTTTCTCTCTCTCCTTTGACTTACATCCACTGTGGAGCTACAGCACTCTGCTGAGCCATGACTCGACACGGTGGTTAGTGTCGTGGTGACAGATGTCACCGCATCACTTGAAATGGACACCACAGGTGTGGTGCCTAGACCAGGATTCACAGGATTTAGAATAATAATGTTTACTTGAGGAGCTTCTCCACTCTGTAGCTTGTTGGCTGGGAAAGCAGCTAAAGCTCCAACTCCAGACATACTGACAGCAGCTTGTGATATCACTGGTGTGGAAACACCCACTTGAAGCTTGGCCTCTCTCTCTCTCTTCTCTTTTAAAAGAGTTGATACTGACTTGGACCGGTCAATTTTTTCGGAGTCTTGCTTTTCTGGATACTTCTGTTCCTTCAGGATTGATGAGACTGTCTTTGCTGGCGACCCTTTTGGACGAATTGGTGTGAATCTGGACCGGTTTTTCTTGGGGGTGGTAGGGGACTGGGGCTCGGATGGAATACTAACAACTGATGGAGAAGACTTCGCAGGAGTGGATGGAAGATTTGAGCTGGTTGTCGTGGTTGGGACTAGCTGGATTGGGGAATCCTTTAAACTGGCACTTGCTGGATTATTTAGCTTAGAAGGTCGGGGAGTCATGAGGAAGAACTCTTTTCCATCCTTGGTGAAAAGAATGGGTTGAGCCTTTTCAGATAGACACAAGCTTCCATCTGAATCAGACAAGAAATCCGGCTCATCCCCACCCACCAGATCTTTTCCACGGAACTGAGAAAATGGGACGAATGCACTGCGGTTTGAGACAGAAGTCGTGGGGATGGCTTGTTCCTTTGGAGGAAAGTTGAGTTGAGTGGATGTGCTTTCTGTGGAAGAAATAGGAGCCATTGTGTTTATAGGTACAGACATGATATTGTTCAATGAAGGTGTTGATGGACATTTGGAATCTAAATTCTCTAGGTTGTCAATGGAAATCCGGTTAGATGACGTGTTTAACAGTACATTTATTGGTGTGTCTTCACTGGAATTGATTAGAACTGTGTCTTGACTGGAATTGATTAGAACTGGATTTGCAGCAGACTCTAGCTTGGCTTTGTAAACACTGGTTTGGTTTGATAATGTTTCTGACAGATGACATGGAATTTGTGAAACTGAGCTCAATGGAGCTTTATCCTCTAATATAGAGGAATCTGTTTTTGGACAGATAGAATCCAACTTGAAAACAGACGGCT
Organism: Magallana angulata; assembly: GCF_025612915.1. Taxonomy (NCBI): domain Eukaryota; kingdom Metazoa; phylum Mollusca; class Bivalvia; order Ostreida; family Ostreidae; genus Magallana; species Magallana angulata. The sequence continues at coordinate 23,496,017 of NC_069112.1, forward strand.
CTTCTGTAACAGACACAGTCAAAGGTTTGGACACTTGACTTTCAGTCTTAACACTCACAGGTAGTTCCTCCGAAACTTCCATTCTTTCTCTATTAAAATCTTCCACCTTCCAGCTTTCTTCTTTGGACAATCTCTCTTGCAACACCAGATCTTCCACTGACATCATCTCCATCGTATAATCCGACTCTGAATTCCTCCGTACCTCCATATCCACGGACATCCTTCCCACAATGCTTTGCTCATAGATTTGCTGGTCCTCTTTTGCAGCAGACTGATGAACAGACACTTCCTCACCTGAACTGGTTCCCCCTCCCTTGTCTAGTGCCTCCTGCGGGGTGATGGATTTTGTCTTTTTCCGTCTGGCGGATGACGTGGATCTTTGACGCTGGGGTCTGACACCATATTCCTGGCTCAGGGACCGTCCGGAGTGCGTCCGGACCTCCGCATCGTCCGACTCCTCGAAGATCTTCCGGGGAGACATCAACTCCTGAAATAATTTTTTGTAATGATATTGGTCCTAAAATATGTTGTCTACAGGCCAAAAGAAAATAAACTGACAAAGAAATAAGTCAAAATATTGAATTTATATAACTTTGTTATAATGTCTTTAAAAAAGAAATGAATTTTTTAAAGTGAATTTTGATGACCAATTAGCCTATTATTAACTTACGGTCTTGTGTCTTTATATCTTATAATAAACACCTGTTATTAGGTAGGGGGTTACCATATATCCAGTAATTTTCGCCATGATCTAATTCTCGCTTTTTCGCAATCTCTTTTAAATCACAAATAATTGAATACGCACAAATTACATGTATATCTTGAATCATTTTAGAATCTATAGGAAACTTATTAAATTGGAAATTAAAATAGGTTACAGATTTTACCCATTTTCGCAAATTTTGTGACACCCCCCCCCCCCCCAGATATACAGTATAAGAGATATAATACACACCTGTTGTCCAGTGGGTGATGTTATGAGTGGGGTCTGCCTCTCCTGTCTCTGCTTGCTTGCGTTGTCCTCCTTCATCTGTTGGAGTTTCTTCTTCTGCCGGCTGACATGCTCGCGTTCGTGGAGTTTCCGCTGAAGCTGTAGCTGGGTCTCCCGGTGTCTATCTCCACCGGTCGTGTTGGAAAACATGGACGACACTGCAAAAGGAAGGACTCTTTGTTGGATAGAAATATTTGTATTTATTATGTATATGTTCTGAATAATCTGTTAACCCATCACAATAACTGTTGGATCCTGTATGCATTTTTGTGATTGAAAATTAGAATATGCACTGATACAGCCACTTATGTAAGATTGACATTAAATCAAAAGTAAAGCATATCAATTTATTTTTTATGTGTGTAAAATTGACAAATTTCATGCTCAAAGGTATGCAACACATTTTTGACTAATTTCCATTGAATAATGACAATAGAATTCAAGAAAGACTACACAACACACCTTTCTGGGCGCCCGCTTCCTCCATGGCTGCTATGACAGTGAAGGCAGACACAGACTTGCTGTTGACATACAGATTGGAGACCAGGAACTCTGCCAGCTCTCTCATGTTGTTAAAACTCTGCTCCAGCAGCTTCACTGCCCACTCCAAAACTAGGTCACAGGAGGCCCGGTTCAGGTGGTCCTCTTCTGTCTTCTCATCCTGCTAAACCAATCAAAGTACTTGTTACAGAAACACCCCACCAATCAACCAATGAAAATTTTTTTACACATTCAATTTCATCTAAAAATTTATGAAACTTTAGAACATTCTACAATATACATCTGATTAGATGTACATATTGTTATAAAGTTTCTTGAACGGTTAAAGATGTTGGAAAAAAACCTTGTAAAAAATTCCTTAGCTTATCAGTTTGCAAAGACAAAATGGGCTGTTATTAAATGAATCAAGAGTTCTCAATTATACCAATCAACCAATGATAACTTTCATGTATATATTTTTTTCATGTGTCCCTGTAGCCATTCTCTACCTTCAAAATACCTGATGTGTCTATACCTAGTGTCTCTAAAGTCTCACCTTTTGCTGTGACACACTGACATCTATTTCTGGCAATGATGGTGCTTCCACATCCAGCTTTTTCCTCAGCCCTCCGTAGCAATACGTAAGAATGGGGTCAAGGTCATAACCAAAATACTGATCAGATGAGCGTCACCCAATGATTAGTTTCTCAAGCATTTTCATGTTATGACACATGCATATACATGTACATGTATCAATTCTTTTGCAATAATGAAATGAGAAATAACCATTTTATTTAAAATTTTAAGTTCAAAAAAGCAATATGTCAGGGTAATCCCCTTTAGCACATGAAAATGTTAACATTGATTAAAATTGTTTGCAAAACTGCAACATTATTTTTTAACTTGTTTATTTCTGAATGCCAAACATTAATCAATTTTTGGGGGCTAAGTTATTACATGTACATATTGAAAGGGAAAACTTTTTACAATGACAAGTATTCGTTAAAAAATGCACACATACATCAAATGGAGGGCAGGGAAGAGAATTTGGAGAAAAGTAAGCAATAAAAAGTTATCAAGCCAGATCTGTTTGACAATTTGCTATGTGTGATAAATTAAAATAGGTAAAGGATATCTGGACTGTCCACGTTGACCCAGTCGCCTCGGTTTGACATTGGGGAACACTGTCTTCATCAGCTTCCCGAAGTCGGCGTTACACAGCGGCACCAAGCTGTGGTTCTCACAGTATTGTCTGTAAAACACAGGGGAGGGAGAGAAAGGTTATAACCCATTACTGCCCAAAGATAATCACCATGATCACAAGAATTTGTTTTGTCTCATTTTATCTTATGGAAAATGGACAGGAGATATGAGGCCAAAATCTACTTTATTCCAACCCTATTACCTCCCTTTAGAATTGAAAATTCTATTTTCATGTTCTCTGGGGGCTTATGCATTTTGTGTGTGTGTGTGGGGGGGGGGGGGTCTATCACTCTAAAACTTGAGTCTTTCAATTCTAAAAGTTCTTATAGTTAGCCATGTTTACAGTTTAATGACTCGATATTTATTGACCGAAAAGGTCAAAGTAAAGCTCAAGGTAAAGGGCATATAAAACTCAAGGTCATCCTTCAGCCTTGAGTTAACTCATCCTATTCAAGGTGAAAAAAAATAAAATAATGAAATAGTTACATTCTTACTTAAAATGTAAAACCTGGCAGCTGGTGCAGCGTTTAACTCATGAAATGGTTAGATAGCTTTAGTACATTAAAATGTACCTTGCAGCTAATGGACTGTCCCACCTGCATGACTTACCTGTACTCATCGTACACTTCCTGTTTGGGCAGACAGATCTCTATATCCTCCTCAAGGTGTGACTTTATCCAGGTGTAGGCCAGACTCTGCTCCACCCGGTTGGCCTGCTTACAGTAGGGGGTGGGGGTCCTAAACCAGAAATAGCCAAGTTAGTAGTCAAACTTAGAATGAACAGCACTGCTACAATACGTTTAGGTTTGAATACCATATTAATCTTATCTAGCGCCTCAAATGTTTAGAGAATTTAGAGGATTAGTTCATATTTCTCTTCTGATGTGAAAAAAATGACATATTTACTAGCAAGATAAATAAAAAAATTGCATTACCTGTACTTATAAACTGATTGGAAATTAAAAATGTCTTTATTTATAAACTGAATAAGAAATATATGACTGATAAAACATGTTACGGACATTTACTCACAGGTAGGTTTTTTTGCAAACTTATGAAATGAGGTCAATTTTTTTTATAAGAAAGTTGCTTATGTGGTCTGAGGCACAGCATCATCTCAATGATCTCCTAAATAGCTGATTTGCTTTACCTGCGGAGATCCTCAGAGGATGTGTCTCCCGTTGGAAGCTTTAGATACAAGACAAACTTCTCCACATCAGAAAAGTTCCTCACTTCACCCTGCAAAATAAAAATGAAATCTTTATTCAACGGTTCTTTAAGACCAAACTAATAGGTTCTTTTAAATTAAAAAATGTATTGTGCTTTAAATACCGGTATATATTGGGTTATTTTTCAAACAAATGAGCTGCTTACCAAAACTCTCTCAATCTTTCCTTTAGCTTCATTGCTGAAATAAATAACAGAACAGATTGTTCAAAGGACTTTAAAGTACTCACTATAACTTTTCGAATCTCAGTGACACCGACTTTTTCCTCAAATAAGGTATAATGTCCTAGAGATGTCAATATAATGAATTTCAAGTGCGAATTTGAGTTCAATGAATCTCAGACAATCTGTTTCCATGGTCTCAGTGCATAAAGTGATTTAGTGTAGAAAGACATGAAATACACAACTGATTCCATGATTAAGTGATTGACAGAGCAGAACACTTTCCAATCTCTAAAACACAGATTTGTTAACCTCTCTATGACTACAATATACGGGAAAATAATTGCCCTTATTTTTTGGGGCCCTCATTGTCAGCAGGCAAATTCAAAAGTCTCAAATTATCCATTAAAACATAATGCATCTGGGAGAATTCGTGATGAACAAAACCCTTGACAAGTGTAGGAGAATGAAAATAACAACTTTAGGCAAAAATACACCTGTGTATAGTATAAGTGTAAAAGTTCAATTTTTGGTCAGCCTTTCAATAACTTTCATTATTGTTACAAACCAAGCATTGCTCTAATTTTCAACCATAGCTTTCTTATCTAACAAAACTGACTTGACACAATTTTACAAGTTTACCTCTTTGCCGGCAATGAGGACGATAGCTAGTTAACTGTCCCCCGATTAAGCATTTACTATTTCACGATGCAAAGCCTAGGGGAATAGTTGTTATCAAGGGGACAATAAACTTGCTATCATCTGAAGAGTAAGTGGGTATTTTATAATGCTGAAGAAAACTTTTATCCATGATGTAGATTTTCTTAATGATAAAAAAGTTAGAGTTATCAGACTTTCAATTGAACATAGTGACTTCATATTTTACACCAGAAGTGTTTCGAAATTAACAATTAGGGAAATTGAATAACGCCGGTGAATAGTTTTGATGACTAAAGTATTCACAATGGGCAGAAAGCGCGGAAAACTTTTCACTGTTTGATAGAATAGCATGTTTATTTGTTGTCATATTTTACATTGAAAATATCCACAGTGGTTCATAAATATCTAGGCTATATTACAAACTCTGAAGTAATGCACGGTAAATGGTTCAAACGAAGACCTACACTGCTTACTTGAGACATTTTGCATAGATGTTACACATTGCTCCAGAGTCTGTACATTAACATTGCATAAGTAAACAATTTTTTTTTAATTTCAAAATTTTAAATAAGAGAAAAAGTAAAAACTACAGCATACGCCCACCTTATGGAGGTCTCCAGTCCATCTCCTATACTGTTATACCTCCCATCGGGCCGCTGCTTTCTGTTTTGTTTCAAATGACATGAATCCCCTCCCATTAACCCAGAATACAGCACTGAATTAGCAGCATGTCCCGGGACGCTAGAGGCGCCCAACTTTATTCTACTTTCGTTTTCAAATCCTACATCACTACAGAGAAGCAAATTACTGGACATGGCATTCAATTAAATGGGGAGGAGGGATATCATGTTTTTTTCGACACATGGCGTCGGATATTATTGTAAATATTTGTATTGAAGACCATTTATTCCAATTTGCGCAAGCGCCAAGTATCGAAGTCCAGTTTAAAGTCGTAAAACCGGATAAAATTGAATTATTCAAATAAGTTTAAATAATAACAACTCGATCAATCAATAAACAACATATTTATTGTTTCAAATAATATCGTGCTATTAATTAGGTTAAATGATAAGCTATTTTTAATGATTTGAACGTAAACGAATCTACATACATTTGATTCGCTTTATATTCCAATAGTATCCGTAGATAACCTATTTCACCTTTTTTAATTATAATATTTTACGACTTTTATATTTGCCATAAACCAAAACAAACATGTCAGAGCCACAGTCTCGAAACAATTCTGTAAGTTTGGGTATTTAATCATTAAATGGAATGCAGTATTTATATTGATCCAGTTTTGTAGACTTCCTTTCGATTTATGGTTTTGATGTTAACGGAAAAGTTTGAAATTGACAAACTTTTGATTTAGAAATCAATGAGAAAAACTAACAGTTGCTATGAACGCCATAAATTTTGTACACTGCTAGACATGTATTTTGATTTGAAATGTAATAAGGCTTGGGTTAAAGAGGAGGCAGGTTTTTTGATATATTCATATTCATCACAACAAGACCGGTGTCAAATCTTTCTCTTCTTTTTCTTCAACCAAATATTTTGATTTTCAGAAATACCTGAACGAACCACATATGCATGTACTGCTGGCATGAGATTGATTCTCGTTAGGGACCATTTCTCACCAGTGCATTGTTATTTCATTTTTTGTATGTAATTGTATGTGTTGATAAAATGACATAACAATGCACTTTCGAGAAATGGCCCTTGGTGAGAATCATTCTGTCTCTAGTTATTGTGTCTGTCAATTTTTAAGGATTTTAATCGAAAGTTGATATACTTTCAATTAAATACAACTGTAATTAATAGAAGGGGAACATTTTTTTAATTATCCCAGGAGAAACTCTCAAGAATGATAAAACATTTCTTACGGAGGAAATTGACATCTAGCTCTTGTCCATTCGGAAGTTTTCAGGACACCTTACACAATTTGTTAACATTATCATATGGGATACTTTCATATCATGAAATGGGTTGCCTTCTTTTAGCCATGAATTGAAATTTGACAAGTTAAGGGGGCGTTTCCACAATTTTAAGGCCGGGGTTTGAATCTCAATCTGGTGTGTCATTATACCTTATATTACATTTGCATGGTGCCATTTAACCAACCCCTGGAATAGACAGTTTAACTCCTGCCTGGGGTTATCTTTGAGGGCGAAGATTATTTAAGGGGGTAGGAATGTGACAGACCAGTTTGAATACCTGATAGCACCTTACTAGGGGTTCAGGGGGCCTGGGTTGGAATCCATGTCTGGTCCATCATTAGTTCTCCCATTCTGTTTTAAGAATTTTGTTGTGAAATACTCTCTCTGACTTGTCTGGTTGGAATATAAAACTAAAGACTCTTTGAGCATTCTGCATTGCAAATGTCAAGGTTTTGTCAATTTAAGGTTTTCCGATCCTCAGCCTCAAATTTTTTTTTTCATCATAAAAGTGTCATCTGTCCTTAAAAACTTTATAAATGAAATAAAATAAAAAGAAATTTTTGGATGGTATCCATGCATTAATCAGCATTATACAAAGTTACTGCAATTTGGGCCATGATGGATATAATGGAATAAATATCCAAGTTGAGATCAAATTTTAAAAAAACAAAAACAAAAACGGTTATACTGGTGCATCAGTGGCTCGAACCCCTTTACTTTTTTTTTCTTTGTAGCTACTAAGCCAAGCAGTTCATTGAATATATAGCTGTGTGTACAGTAATATTAAGACTACAAAACTAATTAAACTTGCCTAAATAAAAGCTAGATTTATGGTACAAATTAAAAAAAATCCGGATTAATATGAGTTATTGAACATTGCTGAGGATTGGAGATCATAATGTTAAAAAATTGTTCTTTACGATGTATCAAGAATTTTCAAATGAATAAACTTCATAAAAGATTTATAGAAGAAGATAGATGCTTTCTGAATCATTATAAATCTATGTAAGGAATTTGCAAAAATATGCAGTTTAAAATATTCTTGTATTATATATGTACAGGCTAAACAGTCTAGTAGACCAGTGTCAGGGAGACAGTCCTCTCACTCTGTGAAGAACACCAATGTCCCCGCCAGGAGTGGATCCGGGAATTTATCATCCTCCAGGGGTGGATCTGGTATCAGGGATCTGGCAAGCAAGGAGGAGGAATACAAGTAAGAGTAATCACCCCTACCTGAATCATTAGAAAAATTAATACCTGTGCTTAGCCTTACAAAACGTGTAGTCAGAGCCAGCCTACTACACTAACTGTAGATTCATAATTGAAAGTGGGGAAATAATATCCACGCAAAAATGCAAGAAGTACAGTTTGCGAATTTTAAAATCCTGTTGTATTTTTTTGATGATCTAAACTACATAAAACTATGACAAAAATTTAACATTAACGATTTTATATTCTTGCGATTTGATGGAAAATGGTTGAATCGCGGAATTAAGTACACACGTAAAGTTAGGAATCTACAGTATTCCAGTTAGTAGCACTAGTAGTTGCTCTGTCCTTATAGCAAAGTATACTGTATGTACTGAGTCTGAAAGCAGTGGACCATCATGGATATGATTTAAAAACTTTTCAGAGTAGAGTCAGTAGACCAAATTTTAATTTGAGTAAAAGATGACTTTTTTAAATCTTTTTAAGTAACACATTTCAATTATTTTCTTCAGGAAATTGAATGCAGCATTGGAGGCAAAGACAGCCAATCTAGTGGCAGAAGCTGAAGAAGTCTTGGTAAGCGTTTTAGTAGCTACTGGTATTTCAGGGTGAGGGATGTTTGCAAGATCTATTTTTGGTAACTTTAAGTTGGTTAAATCTGAATTTATTGTTGTTTACATATATTTTGAATTCCTTTTGTGTGCGTTATGGATTCAATTAAAAAGTCTTGTTCTATTAACTTAAGTAAAATATCCTAGCTATTAGTAGTGACAGTAATATGGTCAGTTTTACTTTCAGAGAGAACAAGAATCAGTGCTTTCAAAGTCTCGTCTTCTTGACAACATCAATTCTGAAGAGTTCCTCAAGTGAGTAGTGTAATTAAGCCATTAATTGTTAGGTGGAGTTTTCTCTTACAGTACTATAACAATGTATGCTTTAGATAAGATGCAATCTGGATTTTATTCATCATGTCCAGTACAGAAAAACAGGCTAGCCAAGCACAAGGGACATTTGATTTTGATTCTTTAAAGCATAAACTGTTACAACTTATCAGATTTTAATACATGTATCCTTCTTAAAATTAGGTAATGAAACTGGCTTTGCATTATAAAGGGTGAATTTGCTCTTAGTGCGTGTCTATTTACAACAACTTTATTTTGCAACAATGATAAAGGTAACCTGATTTGCGAAGTCTGATTTTCATGAAGAAGGTTTTTTCTACATAAATTATGTGTTGTTATGCGACAAAGACTGGTTTGTGACAAGAAATATTCACATGCTTTATTGTTAGTAAAAGGCTTTGAGGCTTCACAGGATTTGCTGTTTATTTCTTAAAACCTTTCTTATAAACCATATAACTCTATTTATTTTTAGAGAATTTGATGATGATATCACTGGACCAAATGAGAACACTGAAACCTCACCAAAGGTATTTACACATCATGTGTTGATAGTTGTATTGATCATTGTTGAACATATCATGAGAAGTATATCCTGGACTCTGCACCATATTTTTCTGTTCATAAAATAACCACCAAAATCTGTGTCAAGGAAAATTAAGTTTGATTAATTACCATAATATTAAAAATGTTTTCTTCTTTTAAACCTCATTTAGACATGTTTTTTTTTTTTTCAGCCATCCTCAAGACCTAGTTCTAAAATGACCAATCAGATTCGACCTTTGTCAACCAATCAGAGTCGAGCACAGTCCAAAACCAAACGTCCAATTTCTGCAAAGTAAGTGATCTCTGTGAAATTTCTTTTCTGTTCGAAAGAAGAATAAAATAAATTTTTCCCTTTTTTTTTTTTTTTTTTTTTTTCTTTTTTTTTTTTTTTTTTTTTTTTAATTTTTTTCTTCTTTTTTTTTTGAAGATCACGACCTCGCAGTACAAAATCAAACATAGCTGATGATGTAGCTGTCCCTGACGAAGCCTTCATGACAGACTTCAAGAACTTCTCCCTACAGAATACGGTGGCCAACATAGAAGGTCAGATGGACAGCGGTGATCTCCCTTTGGACGAGGATGACGATGTTATACCACAGGCTGCTGCTGATATGGGAACAGGTACAATTGTTAATTATGTATACAGTAATTTTCAAGAATATATAATTTCGCTTTTTTAGCGATTACTTTTACATTGCAAAATATCAGTACACAGAAATTTCATCCTATATGTTTTGCTATAAGAAAATTTTTAAATGGCCAAAAATGATCGATGCAAATAAATAAAAGTTACACATTTGTGCAAATTTTGTGACACATGAAAAAAAAAAGTTATATATAGGGTAGAACTTAGATTTTATCAACCCATAGTAACAGTAATATAACTTGTACCGGTAGATCTGTTTTCACTCGTTTTGAGTATTTGTACTGAATTTATTCATTGTGCTCCAGGGCTTTCAATAATTTTTGAATAAAGAAGGGATTTTATTCATTAGAAGAGGTGTAATGAGTTAATTCCAGAAGTTTATTTTCCAAATACATGTACTTATAAAGATTAAAGAGGGAAATGACTATTCTTATTATTGTACCCCATGCTCTCTCCCTCATATAAAGCCTTAAATTACCCTAATATCATTTATATTGACAGTTTTGGAGAGTTTTTGAATTGTTTTTCTGTACAAAGTGTGAATTGCTTTTTTTTTTACAGAGGCAACCATCCGTTTTCTAAAGGCTAAGTTACGTGTCATGCAGGAAGAGGTTGACAGACTGTCACAGGAATGTAACAAAAAGGTAAGATGTAATAAAATGTAACAAACATTATTTAGATGTAACTAAAAGGTAAAATGTAACAAAAGAGTAGAATGTAGAATAACTGTTACAAATGTAAAACCTAGACAGACTGTCAAAGAAATGTAACAAAAAGATGAGATGTAATAAAAAGGTAAAACATAACAAAAAGTAAAATGTAGCAAAAACGTTGTCTAAGAATAATGAAAAACTGGCAAGGTTAGATTGAGCTAGACAGACTGTCAAATGAATTTTTAGTTGAAAATGTTCGTTGAGTGAAGTCACAAAATTAAATGTATTCATTGGAAAAAGTTACATATCCTTAAAACTGGGTTTTACAAGTTCGACAAAAATTTATTTCCAAGAGTGTTAATGAAACCACAGTTAGAGTGAATTTTATTTTCATTTGAAATTAATTACTATAGGTTTCAGGTTAGAGGTACATGCATAAGTTACTGAATTGGGTCAAACTAACTTTAAAGTATTATTACAGGATGAAACAAACACAGGTTTATCTTCCCGCATTAAAGAGTTGGAGGAGGAAAGGGGTCGTCTTCACAGAACAAATGCATCGCAGCAGTCACAGATGGATAAATACAAAAAAATGGCAGAGGAAGCGCGGAGTAAATCAGAGAGTATGGAAGGACAGCTAACTGCCGTTCGCAAGGTACGTAGAAATAGAAAGTAGAATGGTAGATGATGCCTGCAGAGTGCATTGGAAATAGAAAGTAGAATGTTGCCATTCAATATAGTTACATAAGTAAACTAAGTTAATCAATGTTCAGTTTACTTGTATTTATTAGCTCACCTTAGCTGAAACCATGATATTAAAAAAGAGCTCCTACTATAGGAAATACTCTCAGTTGGGAAAAAATTCAAGAGAGATGACTGTAATTCATTGTATAAAAGACCAAATACAGGGGTAATTCTATATCCAGAGTACTTCATTTTCATAGCCCTTAATGATGTTTTCTAGAAGAATATCAGTAATTATAGTGATGTTGTTGTTTTTAATCTGATAAGATACTTACACTAACTTTAAACTGATTGATGTAAAAATTTCACAGGAATTGGAGCAGTTGAAGCGACAACAGAAACAACAGACAACTTCCCAGAGTGCAACAGAAGTTCGACTGAATCGAGCGCTGGAGGAAATCGAGAAATACAAAGAACAGCTGTCTAAACACAAGTCTTCATCTAGGGTAGGGGTCATTTGGGGATACCATATTCTGTAGATTTTCTTGTTTCCTGCGATTCTGCTATTACGCTGTTTTATATCTGATTGCAAGTGTATTAAATCAAAAGATACAAACTGTTGTCGTGGTTTTAAATAGTTCACACTGAGAAACTTCAGCAAGTTTTGCGAGAGCATTGTCCTTGCGAATTTTTATCACTGCAAACCAGTCCTCGGCATATGATTGTAATAACAAAACGTATGTGGTTAAGGCGCCATATACATGTACAAGTTAATCTCAGGTTAATAGCAAAATAAAGTTGTTGCGAATAAATAAAAATTGGTTTACAGTAAAAAATAAGTGGGGTTTTAAAATTTGCCAGGTATGCTTCTTGCAGTTTTATGCATTTAGTAATTTCCCACAAGTAATGAGGAGATTACAGTATCTTCAAATATGTTCTTTTGAGTTTCTACTCACTTAGCTATTTTTATAATCTACAAACTTTCAGCAGTTCATATGCTTTCTTCCATATTTTACCAGGAATCTACAGAGCAAGAGAGGAAGAGACTGGAGCAGTTAGTGGCCGACAACAAGAGACTCGAGAAACAGAAGAACGAGCTGATGGCCGGCTTCAAGAAGCAACTCAAACTCATTGACGTACTCAAAAGACAAAAGGTGAGATTTCTTTTGCTCCAACTCATAGATGTACTTAAAAGAAAGAAAGTGAGGTGCTTTATGCTCAAACTCATGGCAGAAATCAAAAGACAGAAGATTTTCTTTATATTCAACTCCTAGTTGAATGTACTTAATATATATATGTTATGCATAAACTCATAAATGTACTCAAGAGACAGAGAATGAGCTGCATAACACTCGAACTCAAAGATGAGCCGACAAGTTCAAAAATACTCAACTCACAAGCAAACTCAAAAAGTTCTTTTTATTCTACTCATATACAAACTAAAGAAACAATTCTCATGTAGTATATCAGGTAATTTTCGCGATGATCTAATTTTCATTTTTTCGCAATGTCTTTTAGTGGTTAAATTTCAAGTTTTTGAATACGCAGAAATTATATTCTGTATTATTTTCTATAAGAAACTTTTTAAATCGCAAAAAATGACTGGCGCAAATTAAAAATGCTACACATTTTCCCCATTTTTGCAAATTTTGTGACTCATGAAAAAAACCCAGATACACAGTATATACTCAACTCAGACAAAAAAGTTTTTAATGTATGTATTCATTCATTCAATGTTCTTAATTATTAACTTACCTGGTATATGAAGATTAAAAAATTTTGATACTCATTCGGTATACATTTAACTCAAAACAAAACATAGAAATTGAGGGTGGAGTTCTGATACTGAACTGATTAACTAAACTAATTATAAACTAATTAGAATAAGACTTGTAAGTCCACTCCTTTATGATACTCTATAATAGCATATATCAGAGATGTGGTTTTACAAGTCTACGTTTAAAAGAACTCTGAAGAAAAAGAAAGAGCTTGAGGACAAAAAATTGCTTGAAATAATATATTTTGGATAACGTTTTGAAACTATTTTTAATAGGTAGAATTACTTTTCCATTTTGTAGATGCACATAGAAGCAGCTAAAATGTTGTCATTTTCTGAGGAGGAATTTGTGAAAGCCTTGGAGTGGGGAAGTTAGAGACCGGTGTATACATGTGTGTTGTATGTTATTGTGTATGTTAGTGACTGGTGTATACATGCACATGTGTGCTGTATGTTATCTGTGTGTGTCAAAAGATGTCTACATATCTTATACAGTAGTATGGTTAGTGTTTATATTGTTGAAAAAAAACATAAATAAAATAGTCAAAAAAATTTATGAATTTTTTTTCTTTATGTGTTGAATATATATACTTGTGAGAATTGAATTTGATTGAATAGGAGGGAAACAAATGCATTCGGCCTTAGATGAAGAAAAAAGATCAAACACTGTTTAAGGTACCTCACTACACCTAGACTTATACTTTTTAAGACACTACGTTATAAGATGGGGACTTAAACGTTTTCTCAAAATGTTTATATTGTTTGATTGGGTTGTATAACATTGTAGCTCAGTGGTTAAAGTATTGGGCTTCTGTAATATAAAATGTAATTCTTCATCAAAATTTGCACATTTTTTTGCCTATTGGACTGAAATACTTCTTATTAATTATGATATCTATCTTACAAGTGATTTTCTGCTGATTGGGGAAAATATTTTAAGGTGTAGTGAGTTTTAGTGTGAGTGTGAGTTTTAGTTAAAGTTGTTTAATTGGAACATCAATTGAGAAAAAACTTAATGACCCTCATTTTTTAAACTTTATATGCACGTTTGTCAGAGTTTTGGATAGAGATTCAATTTGATATCAATGTACCGGGTTGTACATGTAGATTTATATCAAGATCACTTTCTAGATCTAAACAAGGAGGTGGGATGGCTTTATGTATAAGCCCCTGGATGAGTTTAAGAAATATATTACAATAACTGATATTTTTTGACACAATTTGCTGGCTAAAGATATTAAACGGTGATATAATAGAATTGAATGAATGTTTATACATATGTTGTATCCGCCGGATAAATCCTCATTTTTCATGCAATATAACTGTGATATGTATAAGAGAATCAAATTGCTAAATACTCCGAGAAAAGTAAAGTAAAGGTAAAGTAATGATTGTCGGAGATTTGGATAGTAGGTGCTCGGTGTTATATGATTATATTGAATGTGACAATGTACATGAACAGATCTATGATTCTATGTATCACCTATCTGTAATTACACGGAGGACGAGAGATAATTTTTGCATGCAGTCTTATTTACTCAAACCTATACCTAAGAAATTTAGAAGATGCATTACAAAGTATAGATTAGAATCTCATTCATTAGCAGTTGAGTCTGGAAGATATAAAACATTGCCAGAAATGAAAGGAAATGACATTTTTGTAATCACAACGACATTGAAGATGTTTTTCACTTTGTGTTAAAATACCCGCTTAACAAATTACTTAGATCAAGATACATTAAGAATTATTATGTTAAAAAACCATCTGTGTTAATTCAAACTTGTCCAGTTATTTAGTTCAAACAATATCAAAGACCGAGTTATGTTACCTTGGTAAATATCTTTACTATGCAACTATATCCAAAAATTCATTGCTCAAGCTAAAATTAAAAAAAAAATCAATTACAATTGATATATCATATTTTCAGTATCATATATATATATACTGTATTTTTTAATTTCATATGTTTATACTTGTATTCAACACTGATGAGCTCATTGCTCAAAGTTGATATAAATAATAATAAATATAAGTTTCGAGTAAAAATATCAATTAAAATGAATAGATTTTTGTGTGTGTTACGATTTTAAATATATGTTTTTGCAATATTTTAATTCTCTTTTTCTCGTTGTAGATATATATGTACGAGCCACCTGAATCACAGCGAAGACCCGAATAAAATTCAAAATTATATCGAATGTTTTTAATCTTGAGGACAAGCTTTTTCGTTAGTGGGGGGAATTTATCATAACGGAAATTCTATAGAAATTGGTTAAAGTACATGCGTTAAATAGATAACGTATGCTTATTTTCGTTCATGGAGATATGTGTTATTAAGTCCAGTGATGAGCCTGTCGACACCGGGCCAGAAATCTAAATAAAACGCTACTACTGACCGCGGTGCGTCAGATCATTAGTATGCACTTGATCGCATTTACTTATCAGGAGGAGAATGTTGTAGCGCAGTGTCCGTGCATATAGAATGGGGGTGCGGGAAACACAGCTCTCCAGTAGTCATCTGGAAGCTGTCTTTCTGCCTCCTCTTTTATACAGGTAAGATAAATTATAACGCTTGCGCGCATTCTCATAAGTAAAGTTAATAGATTCAGATGGTTCAACTATTATTTTATTTTCAGAGATTTTTGTAATGAATATTAATTATGATAAATTTCATTGTAATTATTATTGATATTTATTGTTAAAATGTCATATTAAATTAATAAAATAGTAGTCATCTGGAAGCTGTCTTTCTGCCTCCTCTTTTATACAGACTGGGACAAAGTCTACTCCCCGGGTAGAGGAGGAGATATTCCGGAAACACCTTGGCTAGGGCACCCGCCAAGTGTGGGGATGTTGGAACAAAGATCTCGAGGATCTTAAAAAATAAATATCATAACACTCCATATAACCCCAATCGACTTTCATAAAATAGACTGGAGGGGTTATGATATAGGGGTGGACGTTTTAATTACAGACCCTCTTTGGCTGACTAATTGTCACAAGAGATTATAATAATTAGGGCTCGATTAATATGAATTTTAATTTGATGTTCTCAAAACATATGACACCCTTAAATTGGTTCCGCGGCTTTTACAACGGCGAGGATTTCATTAGTTGGCACATTAATTGAGTTTCCAATTAATTGATGGACACTAATAACGATTTCTATTAGTTGAAGTAATTACCTGGCATTTGTGAACAATGAGATAGACTCAGTACAAATATTGATAAGTAAAGAATGCATTGACACAATTAAAGCCATATTTTCCAGAACACAGTCAAAAGAGCAGTGAATCCACGTTTACAGCAAAGCATTAAAAAAGGAGATTTAATATGCAATCCTCAAGGCGAACTACAATTTGGTTGTTTTGTGTTACATCGATTGTCGCAACAACGGGATTTGTTCAAAATTCTGCACAGACGGGGAACGATGTTAGAAGCCTGTACACCCATCTCTTCACGACATCCGGGTATAATAGGGACGTACGCCCGGCCCAGAACCAAAGCGCGCCAACTTCTGTGTCCGTGCAACTGTTGCTGACCGGATTCCTAGGACTCCAGGAAACGTCCCAACAGATGAATGCGGTCGGGATTCTGACTATACAGTGGAGGGACGACTTCCTTTCCTGGACACCTGCTTCTTATGGCGGGGTGACCTTCATTGATGTTCCTCAGGGGCTAGTGTGGAAACCGGACCTGCAAGTGCAAAATAGTCTAAGTAGTTTCACGGAATTAGGGGGCAGTTTTATGAACGTGCGTGTATCGAGTAACGGTGATATTTCTTGGAAACCGTATGTGGTTTTCGATACCAAGTGCCTGATGAACATAAAATTCTTCCCATTCGACAAACAGGTGTGCTCTATAAACATCGTTGCGTGGAATAGTGACAATTCGACGGTTATGTTGACAAAAGGACCCGTACCTTTCGAAGTAGATGACGATTTGACTGGCGGCCACTGGACAATATCGGACCCAAAAGCCGAAACACTGATTGACGATGGAATGTCTTTTATAATTTACATGCTCACATTCACCAGAAAACCCAAAATCTACATATTCAATATAATAATTCCGATGGCATTTCTCGTCGTCTTGGATATATTCACGTTCATCATCCCCAACGACTCCGGTGAAAAGTTGTCCTTCTCTGTTGCCGTGTTACTATCTATATTCATCTTAATGACTGTGGTTACAAGCTTGCTTCCAATTTCATCCGCAGCCACATCTTATCTAGAAATATTTCTCCTCATAGACACAGGCTTGGGTACCTTGATTCTTATAATTGTGGTGATATCACTACGAATCCACCAGAGACCAAAGGAGATGAAAATACCCGGATGTGTCAGAGCGTTAACTTTGCTATCATGGCGGTTAGGTTGTAGAATGACCCAAAAAGCAACGAAAAACGACGAATATTACGTCACCAAAATACAGGTGACGAGTTTTTCGGGAGGGGATAAACAGAAGTGGGTGAAAGAAGAAAAGAAGGAAAGAAAGAGAGAACCAGTCATAGTTCTTTGGACGGATGTGACGTCAGCAATCGACTTTTACATGTTCTGGTTGTTTTTGATTGTCTTTGTAACATCTAAAATAGTTCTTCTATTTCTAACTGTTTCCAACTGAATACATTAAAATGTAGTTGTTTTAAAAGATCTATTAAACGTTTTTTAAAATAAATTTGCTCTATCTTAATTATTTTGTTAAAGATTAAATTGAAAATTGATATAGAGCATTGAGAATTAATTGTTATATCTTTATGCAAATTAAATAAGGACACACGATGTATACTCAGTGTTCTAAGCATTGGTTTCAAAGTACTATGGCTAGAATTGGGGTGTAGTTAGAGTAGGCTACCGTTAGACGTAAACGTTAAACATTAAATCTGTTTTCTGCAATTTTATAATACTTGTGCAACTAAGTATTGTGCATGACACTTTGTCAATATCCGAAAATTCAAAACAATGCTTTTTTTATATAAGGGGGACATGCTTAATTTTTGTTGTTGTTGAGAAAACAGAACAAAAAACACTTTTACAGATAATTCTCCAAGGGGGAAAGAAAGTCTGGTAAATGTAGCCTAACGAATGACGATTTCCAAGCATATTTGGAAAGTTTTATTGAAAGTAACAGCGTTGACCACACAGAAAGTAATTGTGACTCTGTGAATTACACTGCCGTATATGAAGAGTTAGATAAAGATTGTCTTTTCAAGCAAAATGACATGTAGGACTTCATATTTATTGCTTTTATATTTTTGGCAATATATTTGGCCAGTTTCGGACAGAAAAAAGTGAGTTCAAGAAATGTTTACATTCTTATCCTCAAATGTACAACATGACCGCACATCCCCTTTAACAGAAGGGCCCGTACCTTTCGAAGTAAGCGACGATTTGATTGGCGGCCACTGGACAATATCAGACCAAAGGGTCATAACCCGCATGATTCATCAAAGAAAGCATTTTATTGTTTATATTAACATCTTTCTTTAAACTAATTAATGAATTGATTATGAAAAGTTAGTAAAATTCATTAAATTACTGTTAACGCACATAACGACGTTAGCTAAAGAAACAGCTATATAGGCTCCTGTGAGACTTTGAGTCTGACATCACCCTGTTTATTATGTGCAGTCCGTGATTTTCTTAGGTCGCTGTAGGCTTCGACCAGTCGATAAACAGGGCATGTCAATTTCAGTCCTGTCAGTTTCAGCCGCTGTAGATTTCGACCAATCGATAAATGGGGCGTGTAGATTTCAGTCTTGTTGTTTCTATAGAGCTATGAATGAACTATAAGTTTCCGTAAGAAATAGAGGAAATAATTAATATTAATACTTGGTATA
Source organism: Magallana angulata (assembly GCF_025612915.1). Classification (NCBI taxonomy): domain Eukaryota; kingdom Metazoa; phylum Mollusca; class Bivalvia; order Ostreida; family Ostreidae; genus Magallana; species Magallana angulata. Next base: position 23,514,934 of record NC_069112.1, read on the forward strand.
AGAAAGTCTGTCCCAAGATATTTATCAGCACATTTGGACGATTTTTAATAAAAATACACATACCTGTGAAAGAATTGCAATTAAAATAGTTGAAAGGGATATTTTCCAAGATAATTTCATTGACACATCATCATCGTTCACTCGGAAAAATTCACAGGAACGAAAACAGATTCCTTACGGAGATTTAAAATGGGGAATGTTTACATCTTTTCTCTTTTTCGGAATACACTCGGAATACATTGCGCAATTTTTCAACGTTATCATCCGCGCTAGCTGCAATACAAAATCTCCGTAGACATCACATTTTTTAGCATTGTATTGAAACCTGATAAGCTAACAGGGGCGTTTCGACTGAGAAATATTTGAAATTTATCATACTTTTGAATGAACATCGTTTGAACCCTGAGGTATTTATAAATATCAAGCAATTAAGCCAAATGTGAATCCAGGATATCTTGGGACAGAGTATAGATGTTAATTTATAATAATACAAACCGGTAGAAGACGTGTATTGCTTATCTTCTATACTCTCAGAATGCTTTATAGTTTCAATTTCCATTTGGTCTTCAGCTGTATTTTGGTATATAAATTTGTCAAATAAGAGAGAGAGAGAGAGAGAGAGAGAGCATGTGTTTCGGCGACAACCTCTGAGTATATTCTACGTGTATGTTCGACGACAATGTAGGTAGCGTGTCAGTACAAAGTTATAAGTGTAGAATATGCATAATTAGGGCTGTCACGGGTCACCGAAATAACCGAAAACCGCAGAACAATTTGTTTGGTTTTGGTTCCATTTTTCCGCGGATTTTGGTTCGGTTCCGATTTGTGTGATAGAGTCCGCAATCTATGAAAAATGGCATCGAAATTAAAAGGTTCATCAGTATGGACCCGTTGTTTTAAAAACATTGACTTGAATACAACTGTCCATGCATACCGATGATTGTTCACTAATCCTAAATAAAAAAAATACCCCGCGATTTACTTGTGAATAAAGGAGAAACACTAGTTGAATGAATAAAGATGGCGGCTTAAATTACGATTTGGACATCGAACATGTTTCAAATATCTGTTTATAGAAATGCAAAGGGAAAGAGTTTTCTGGATTTATTAGTAGTGAGATTGAATGGGGAAAGTCAGATGTAATATCATGGCAAAATAATGTGGGAAAAGCTGTGTGGTTACTGAAAACGGAACACACAGCTAGTATGGATTACCCGTAACTAAAAAAACAAGAACATATCATTAAACATTACTTCTTTCTAATCATAATTATACTTATTTTGTCAACATATTAGATTTATCAAATCACCTGCAACCATTTATTAAAAGAAGCTTCAAAATATATTTCTTGAAACGGAAGACATGAATTGAAAAATCGACCACATGCAAACTTATTTATAAACTACACAAGGAAAGGAACTTCATAATGAAAATGGAAGTAAACATATTTTTTATTATAATCAGTTGTAGTACATATGACTTTAAACATTAATCATTAAGTTATCTAGATCTATGGTAAAGTTATTCTATAAATTACTACAGTTTTTAATTTAACTTAAAATTATCAAATGTAATTTTAATTTCTATAGTAAGGAAACTAGTTATTGTGTTGGAGTTTGTTATCAAAGAGTGAAGAGATCGAAAAAATAAACTAGTTATTGTGTTGGAGTTTGTTATCAAAGAGTGAAGAGATCGAAAAAATAAACTTCTGAAGTTTAAAAATTGAATTTTTATTTGAAAATAGACCTGAACCGAAAAATTCGAAATCGAACCGAACATTTTACGACCCGACCCGACCCGAAAAAAATTGGAACCGTGGCAGCCCTATGCATAATCAATTTAATTTAGGAGGGAATTCTTATAAGGAATAAGGAATCATTCTTTGAGTATTATGAGGTGATAATTTTGATCGGGGCGTGATCAAATCCAATAAAGCCCGAAAGGCTTTATGATAGATTTGATCACGCCCCGACCGAAATTGTCACCTCATAACATTCAAAGAATAATTCCTTATTACTTATATTTATATTATTTTAAACCAATGTACAATTCAATATTTAAATATATATATAAGCAAACCCCACTGGCGCCTCAATTTGTCTTTATGAGTTATATAGTACTAAATCGATACGTAGTTCTATCACAGACAAAGACACAGGAAAATGTAAATATATTGAAATAACATTGTTCAATATAAAAGACAATACCCTGAGTTATTCATAATCAGTCGTTGTGGTTTTAAGATTAACAATAGGATAATCATTGAAGCATCGCCTCAACTATCTGCACCGTGGAATTTAAATCCATCTTATAATGGGTTTCGGTGCTTATCTCTATACATGTATATGTGACATAATTGTGTTTTTCAGTCTAAAATCGGTCGTTATTATGTTGATATCTTTTTGTTATATTTATTTACAGGGATTGATAATGAGATCTTAAAGTTTATTTGTTTATTCTTTGGGACAATTCATCATAAATTAAGCTAATAAATAAATATTTGATTTTAGTTGCCACACATTTCTTTATAGTTTCATTCGATGCGACTCCCCCTCCAACCCCCCCCCCCCCCCCCCGGATTTCACTCCATGAATTTCATATGGTAATTATTGTCATCAGTACACAAAATCTTGTTCAAAAAAAGGATTTGGAGTGTTAAGTTAAACTTTGGACAAATAAAAAAGGACTTCAACAATAATGATAAAAAAAAACCCGAGTTAAGTATTTTTTTCAAATTAAAAATCTGACAATTTTAGAGAAATGACAATAAAATAAAAGTTTTACTACATTTTTATATATGAAGCAAGACCGCTAAACAAATCTAAAGTGGCATTAATACAAAAATCAGTAAACTTGATAACAGTCATTGACGGTTTCTATTGTATTTAATTGTTATACTGGTGCATCTCTGATAGATATTTGTTTACTTTATTTGTACACAATGAAAAAATATAATTTTGAAAATTCGTTTGTAGTGATAAGCCACAAAAATGATAAGTATATTGTAATAACTAATGCAACACTACTAAGAAATCAACATTGTTTTTTATGTATCCGTACAACATGATAAAACAAAGAAAGAACAGGATCGTTCTGTTATATAAGAAAATAAACAATATTTTCATTATGTTATTATATATCTTTAATAAATTTACTTCTGAGCAAAAACTGCTTATATTTGTTTTTGTTTTATATAGGGTTCATGAATTAATAATTTTATCGCTGCTTTTTATTTTTTATTTTATGTACATAGACAGTAAGATTTACTAGTGTATAATTGTTTTAAGATATATGTAAAACAATGCTTGTTGTTTGGAGAATATACTGATTTCCTCCTGTTCAAATCCCTTGCAGCTAAAAACTTAAACTGTTTACTTTTCTATTTAGTAATTTACAGTATATATTAAATATGTCAAATTCAATAAATAAAAAATAAAAAGAGCGTGAATAGTGTAGTATCACATTTACAGGCAAATGAGTATGTTCTTCATCTTCAGGAGGATCGGAATAATTAATGTAACAAATGTGATCAATGCCCTATGTATTTCTTAGGTATAAAAACAGCCTAGGTCAGTACACTGTCATCAGGTCTATAAAACCATGTATTGACCCTATCAAAAGGCTTTATCTGTATAATAAAGAAATAAAACAACGAATCCAAAAAATCAAAATGAAATAGACAATTAATTTAGCAATTAAACGAGAATTTATACAGATACAGCATACGACTTTATTGAGATGTTTATAATGAATTTTCAGCCCGATCCTTTAGATTTATTATGATAACAGACAAATGAAAAATAAGTTCAATTGAGAAAATTCTTATTTACATTTACATGTTTGTAATATGGACTCATATGACATCCTAAATGCACTAGCAAGATATTCACTTTAGTGAATGTAAATATTAGGAATGCACACTATATCAAAATTAGGTAGATACATTTTTTCATATATTGTTCATTTTTCAAGAACTTTATGTAGCTTTCAAAAAAAATTCAATCAACATAGCTACCGACAGATTCAGATTAATAATTATAATAAAAATACAAAGAAAACTAAAACTCTATGCACACAATACATTCTTTTAGTTAGTTTATGTTTTCTGCAATTCATCAAATATCTTCAAACTAAAAAAACCCACAAGAGCCATAAAAACAACTTAGGCAAAGAAAGAAACATTAAAACAAGAGAAAAACAAACATACTAACAAACAGGCACAAAAATTAAAAACAATACAACAAAATAACAAATTAAAAAAGACGAGAAATTGACCCTTCCATTACATATATATGACAATCGAATATATAGCGGATTGATTTTAAAAATAGTTACAGATACTTTTTTTCACCGTTACGTATCGGCTGTCATTGGCAACCGGACTTAAATTATACAACTGTTTTGCTATCTGTAACTGTTTATTATCACTGACTATAAATTATGGGGTTTTTTTTATTCTTCCTAAATTACTAAAATTGTAGCATCTTAACTTACAATGAAGGAACAATTTTAGAAAACAAAGCAATCTTCATAGTTTGCCTTTTTTAAAAATGCTAATTTTGTTTTAAAACAATAAAAACGTTTATGTAGATTTATTCCTTTTTAATAAAAGTAATATTAATCAACTTATTGTATCTTTGAAAAACTGATAAAAACAATTAGAGAAATTTAATCATTGAAATATTTATAAACCTATTCTTTTTTTCTAAAATCATGTTCAATTTCTTTAGAGACAGCAATTTTTCCTAATTCATTTTAATCTTAAATTTGAGTGATTTCTGTAATAAGTTTGACATTACTAAAAAGTTCTTTTTGTATCAGCTTATTGATTCTTCCGGGGTGAAATTCATTAAGTTTGTAAGATGTTCCAATTGGCAATTTTTGAAATTTCTCCAAATCGTTACTCTTCAGTATGGGTTTAAAAAACGAAATGTTTGGTTTAGCCCCAATACTTGCAGAAATCATATCGTTGATATGTTGCAATTTGTTTACTTCTTTATCTATATTGTCCTTAAAGTTCTCTATTTTGTTTATATCCTCTTTTTCTGTTTTTCTCAAATCTCGAATGGCCTGCGCTCCAATAACTTTCACCATTTTAATCACGCTAGAAATGTGTGAATCAATTTTCTTTTCGATGTCATCGTTCCTTGTTTTTATTGTGGTCAGATTATCATCTTCTTTTGCGTGTAGTGCCTCGTATTTCGGTATAGGATCATTTTGAATTTTGTCAATCTGATGATGGAAGTACGCTACGCGTTCTTTATAAACTGTAGAAAATTTTTCCAGAGAATGGCCATGACCATTATGTATTTCAACAATGCAATCTGTACACACTGGTTTTTCACAATGTTTGCAGTAACATTCAAGCTTTTTCGTTGCATGCTCAGAACAGAACAGATGATCTAACATGTCATCGTTATTTGGTATCAGGGATGGGTTCTCATGACCTTCAGTCTCGTCATCATGTTTTGCATTGCTTGAATGGGGTACAACTGGAGGCGTTGTCATGTTTGATTTTGGTATCTGTAATTCAACTGCAAAACCATTATTTACACAATGCAACAAAATGACAGTCACAAACTGTCGATATGGTTTTTCAGGTTAATGGTATTTGATATCAACTTGAGAACATCGCACAGGGTATATCAAGTATTGAAATGTACACATCTGAAGAGACTAATAAAAGTTTCGAAAAGTAAAAGGAAGTTAAAGGGCGTGCAATACCAAGGAACTATCATACAATGAGTTAAAATGCTAATTTTATGTTTCAATAATCATCAGAAAACGGTTTAATTATGAAAAATATTATTGAAATTAAATAAAACACCTTGTGAGAAATGGACAGTTGCGGTAAAAACAATTAAATCTGAAATATTTGTTTACTATATTTAAATTAATTCCAATTGCGATTAATAGAAAACATATTAATCGCCATCTTGTTACTTTAAGTTTTGGTAAATTGCAGTGATGGGAACATTTTGCTGACAACGACATTGCAACTTATTATAAGAACACATAGAACAATTTTTTCCCTTCTATTATATACAGCCATATAATTTGGCGATGGTTTATTGTTTGAAAATGTTTTTTTAATAAAATTACAGAAATTATGATTTTGTAGGAGTAATACCACAATGCATGCAGGATTTTCCACGATATATTTTTCTGACGTTGTCACTCTATTTCATTGCATTTCAATTTACTTAAAATTTAATAAGATTTTATCAATTTATTCTCACACTGCTACTATTATTTGTTAATCAAACTTCTAACCAAAATGAAATGCAACGCTCATTATGGATAGTTTATTCATGGTTTTAGACGACAATTTTCTGATCACGATCATATATTTGAGAAAAAATAATGTCACTGCTTTAACTTTAAAATTTCAGTCTGTCGATTACATAATCAACAATTAAGATAAAATAAACTGACTTATCAGCAAGATTTATTGCAGTTTTGTATTCATACAAAATAATATTGATAAAATACATTGTGTCTTACTATGATCTTTCTATTCACATACCTCAGAACGGAGTAGCTGATGTCCTCACGAATGTCTATTCTTTGATTTTTCTCTCGAACGAAAGAACTTGCCATAAATGTTTTCAGCTATTTATCACCTGCATATGGCATGCATATAAACCATAATTCGAAGTCTTTAGTAACCCTGAAGTGTTGTTCGAGATGAACGCATTGGCAATTTTTGTTTTAATGTCAGGTGATGCTTACTTTTGTATGTGTCACTTTGCTTCATACGTGTTGGTTTGTAAAACAACAGAGGTCATGCCAAGATTTAAATTATATGTTGCTTTGAATAACAATCATCATTATGAATAAACTACAGAATTAGACCTAGATTTAATCTACAGAATAGCTGATTAGTCTGCAAAATTTACAGCGACATTTTCAAAACGAAATTCATGTATTCACACTTACCTAATAAACATTGTAATATGACAATAAGAAACAAGATATAGTTTGCTAATGTAAAATAAAAAGTTTTATTGCAATATTTTTACGGACAACCTTAACATTACTTTATCATTATTTTGAATCTCTAAAATGGTCAATCAAAATTGTTAAAAAAAATAATTGCTTATTTAAACGAAGCTCCGATTGTCTTAAGTTGATGTTTAGAGTTACGTATTATGGGCAGTCACTCCCTGTAGACTTTTCAGAGTGAGGAATTTCGCTAATGAAATAATTAAAGCTAGTTCTATAAACTGTCCAATACCCTCGTATCACACTAATGAAAAAGATACTGAAAAATAATAGTAAATTTATTCATATTGCGTAGAGCAAGTTCTAGTTCAAAGTGACGACAGTTCCAAGACCGTTAAAAACTTGGTGTATTTGAAGTCAGTTTTTAACAAGTCATTTTTCAACGGCTGTACGTAATCAATTATATTAAGTATTTATTTTTCAAGGGGTTCAAAGATGATCGGCCCCGGATATACTTTTCGCGTTTTTTTATCTCAATTTCCAGCGTTTAAAAATAACCCCCAAGTCATTTGTCAACGCAGGTCAAGAATTTTTGTTACAATCAGCAATAGTTAACCTACAACTGTGACAATCTTAACAAACCTTTTGTTATATTATTTAACGAAGATAGAACAAAATAAAGAACAATTTTTCTATTTTAATCATAACACAATTTTTTTTAAAATGAACATAACTTTCCCAATTTGACGTGTTGTTTTTTTAGTAATGTCCGGGCTGTCGTAAATATTTTCAGTCTCATGGAATAGTCTTTAATGAACAAAATTTCTTGTGTACTTGCACTTAACAAGAGCAATAAACGCAGAAAAACAAAATACAATATTTATTTTTTGCATTTGCGTTCTTGTATTACGGAAAGTCACTCCCACACAATCTGCAATATTCAACATCAATATTCTGCAATATTCAACATCAACCACATCTGATAACTTCTGAAGTTTTCATTTGACAAGCAGCTTGTCATATATGCTCAAGAGCACATTACCATAATACCGGCATACTCAATAAGAACCTTATCAAGTATTGATTACCACAACCATACACTTTTAACTTTCCCGTGCAAAGTTTGAACGCCAGAATGAATACATATCGAACACGACTTACCAACAAAACCTTCAGCCCCGCCCCTATCTCTTATTGGCGTTTCCACAAAAGAAAATAATTTAATTCTAATTCACCGAGTTCAACCGAAATAAATTATATTTATATCAAACTATTTATTAACAACTATTTTGATTTCCATAATTATATTTTACAGCTATTTCAATAAACTATTGAATAGTTTGTGATAAATAAAGTTAACATTCATTAATTTGGTCTTTTGTAAAACAAGCCCCTGTACTTCTAAAATCAAATGTTGAGCTGACTTACATGCATTTTTTAAAGACTATAATTCTTCTTGCTTTGTTCGTTTATATATTTCTGTATCGATTTCTGTCTTTTTGACAATTTCAGAAAGTTCCTTTTGTATCAGTTTATTGATTTTTCCGGGGTGAAATTCATTTAGTTTGTAAGATGTTCCAATTGGCAATTTTTTAAATTTCTCCAAATCGTTACTCTTCGGTATGGGTTTGAAAAACGAAATGTTTGGTTTAGCCCCAAGACTTTCAGAAATCATATCGTTGATATGTTGCAATTTGTTCACTTCTTTATTTATATTGTCCTTAAAGTTATCTATTTTGTTTATTTCCTCTCTTTCTCCGTTTCGCAAATCTCGAATGGCCTGTGCGCCAATTACTTTTACCATTTCAATCACGCTGGAAATGTGTAATTCAATTTTCTTTTCGATGTCATCGTTTCTTAATTTTATTGTAGACAGATTAATATCTTCTTTTGCGCGTAGGGCCTCGTATTTCGGTATAAGATCATTTTGAATTTTGTCTATTTGATGATTGAAGTAATCTACGCGTTTTTTATAAACTGTAGATAGTTTTTCCAGAGAATGGCCATGCCCATTATGTATTTCAACAATACAATCTGTACACACTGGCTTTTCACAATGTTTGCAGTAACATTCAAACTTTTTCGTTGCATGCTCAGAACAGAACAGATGATCTAACATGTCATCGTTATTTGGTGTCAGGGATGGGTTCTCATGACCTTCAGTCTCGTCATCATTTTTTGCATTGCTTGGATGGGGTACAACTGGAGGCGTTGTCATGTTTGATTTTGGTATCTGTAATTCAATTGCAAAAACAGTATTTACACAATGCAACGAAATGACAGTCACAAACAGTCGACATGGGTTTTCAGGTTACTGGTATTTGATATCTACTTGAGAACTTTGCACCGGGTATATCAAGTATTGAAATGTACACATATGAAGAGACTAATAAAAGTTTCGAAAAGTAAAAGGAAGTTAAAGGGTGTGCAATACTGAGAAACTATCATAAAATGAGTTAAAATGCTCATTTTATATTTCAATAATCAGAAGAAAACGGTTTAATTATGAAAATATCATAATGCATGAGACATAAATGAATCAAATTAGTATGAAATAGGCAGTTGAGGTGGAAAAAAAAGATTTAAAAAGTGTTCACTTTATATCAATTTATTACAATTTCGATTAATACAATTTATATTGCAAAACATTTAATTCGCCATCTTGATATTTAAATCTTGGTAAAAGAAAGTGCATTGATGAGAACATTTTGTTGACAACAACAGTACAAAAACCTAAGTACAAGACAACTTATTACATAAACAGAAAATAAACACATAAATTTAAAACAGAAATCTATATATCTATTATATACAACCATATAATTTGGTGATGGTTTATTGTTTGAAAAACGAAATGATAAAAATTACAGAAATTCATTATAATCTTTTGTAGGAGTAATAATAGTAGCATGAATGGTTTTCCACTGACAGTGTATATTTTTCTAAGTTTGTTACTTTCTTTCATTTCATTTCCATTTACTTAAACTTAAATAAGATTTATTAATTTATCCTCACACTGCTGCTGTCATTTGCTAGTTAAAGCAATATGAGCTGTACTTTTTAGAATTTTATTTTGCTGCAAAAACCTGCTAGTATGTTAAGTCTGCATGTAATTTAAACTCTTATAATAAATAAAATTTGAAAGAATCATTAATTTTGCAGAAGAAAGATTTCTCTTCTAAGGAATATATAGCAGATCAATTTTTGTACAGGACGACAATAAATCAATTTTGCTTCAATTAAGGCTTCTTTACGGATTTTCCAATAAAAAATGTGGCTAACAGAAATTTAGTTTTGTCAATTAAGTAGAAAATACTATTTTCGTAATGCAAATTGCAACTCATGTTGCTTTAAACTTTTAACCAAAATAAAATGTAACGTTCATTATGCATAGTTTATTCATGGTTTTTAGACGACGATTTTCTGATCATGATCATATATAAGAAAAAAAATAATGGTCCCTCTTTAACTTTTAAAATTCAGTCTGTCGATTACATTAATATTTAATATACTAGACAAAAAATAAGCTTATCATCAAGATGTATTGCAGTGTTGTATTCACACATAGATAATGTAAACCAAGACATTGTTTCTTTCTAAAAAAAATTTCATTTACATACCTCTGAATGCAGTATTAAAAGTTCATGTAGCTGATGTTCCCACGAATGTCTATTCTCTGAGTTTTCTTTCGTTCAAAAGAACTTGCCGTAAATGCTGTTAACTATTTATCACCTGCCTATGGCATGCACATAAACCATTATTCAGAGTTTCTAGTTACCTGAAGTGTTGTTAGAGACCAACGCATCGGCATGTTTGTTTTTATTTCATGTGATGCCTACTTTTATATGTCTCACTTATCTACATTGGTTTTGGTTTCTCAAACAACAGAGGTCATGCCGAGACTTAAATTCTCATTTTTGTTTGTTTGAATATTTATATGTGGTGATAACTACAGTGGTCAAAATCGAAAGTCCAAAGTAAAAATACAAAACAGGAACAGAACAAACACGGACATCCAAAAATAAAATAAAAGTAGGATCAGGTGCCACAGAGGAATAGGCATCCACTCCTGACCTGTCACAGCCCCGTGTGTAGATCTAGCATGGGAATAACAATAATCATTATCAAATTATTACACAATTAGATTAAGAAGATTCAAGTTACAGAATGGCTGATTGGTCATCCAACATAAACAACAAAATGTTCAATACTACATAGATGAATTTACACTTAACTTATCAACTTTGTAATATGAAAAATATTCAACAGAAATAATTTGCTTGAAAAATATTTAACAGCACTAAATTTTCTTTAAAAAAGGTTTACTGCAATCATTTATAAGTTCATTTTCCAAAATTTTTAATTTTATAACTTGTATGTCGGAAACAAAATTGGTCTTAGGCATTCTTCATCAATATTTTCATACGACTCTGACAATTTCAATCTTTACAAACGGTTTTTATGTTATCTAATGCAGTTAACAGAAAAAAATATTATAAATGGTATTTTTATCATTACACAAAAATATTGATTAAACATAAGTTTCTCAATTCGATGCGTTGTTTTTAGCTAAAACGTATATAGGTCGAAATCTGAAATCAAATAATGGGCTGACTTTCTTGCAATTTTTAAAGACTAAAATATTTCCTGCTTTGTATGTTTGTAAGGTTCGTTTCTGTTTTCTGTTGTTTTGATATCAGAAAGCTTCTTTTGGATCAGTTTATTGTTTTGCCGGCATAAAACTCATGAATGTGGTAATGGGGTCTCATGGGCAGTTGTTGAAATTCTTCCAAGTCGATGCCGTTTGTTCCTTCAAAAAATGAAATGGTCGCTTTAATTTTGGCAGACAATGAATCCAATTTCAATTGTTTCTTTAGTTCGGTAATGATGTCATCTAACTTGTTCTTTAAATCATTACATTTCTGAAGGTCTTCTCTTTCTCCCATACACAAATCTCCACTGGTCTGCGTACCGATGGTTTTTTACCTTGCTAATCACATTCATAATGTGTAAATCTATTTTCCTCTCGATTTCACCAGTTCTGTTTTTTTAATTCTAATCTTTTTGCATCTTCGTGTGCGCTTACATCACTGTATTTTGGTAAAAGATCATTCTTTATTTGGTATTGTTGTCGCCTAAAATAGTTTACAAGTTTTTCGTAAACTGTTGACAATTTTTCTAAAGTATGGCCATGGCCATTGTGTGACGCAACGATACAATCTGTACAAACTGGCCTTTCACAACCCTTGTAGTAACATTCAAGCTTTTTCTTTGTGTGATCAAGACAGAACAGATTATCCAACATATCCTCGCAGTTTGATGTCAGTGACTCTATTTCATGACTTTCGGTTTTGTGCACCTGTGTGCATGTCTCACAAAAATGAGCAGAACATGTCTTACAACGAGACTTTACTAAGGCTTCTTTACAACTTTTGCAATTTATATTGGGCTGATCAGGTAAAGGTGCTGCTGTCATGTTTTGTTTCGCTTTTCATGAAAATTTACCTACAAAAAATATTTACGCAGTGAGCTAGCGAAAATAACCAAAATATTATTTCAAAATAACTAGTAGACTTATCGTTCTAGTACAATAAGAGGTCTTTCAATCTCATTATTTTTATGGTTAAGAAATCTTTGCTTCAATTCAATTAATAAAATATTTTGTCTGTTACTTGATTTAAAAGTGTCAAATAATTATGTATACACTTTTTTGGTTTGACCTTGACCTTTATGTCATTTTGACCGGCCATGGTAGCCGCTTTTATTCCAGGTAGTCCGATGTATCTATTACTGTTTGTTCAAAAGCTGTTTCTGTTTTTGTTGATTGTTTGAAACTTTCGGGGACAATAACTGCTAGAAGGGGGCTATGGGCCATTTTGGTATGAAAGGTTGAAGACACCCCCAAATGTACTGAATACATTAGTAAAGGTTTGAAGTCTCTACCTCTAACGGTTTATGAGGAGTATATAGTGAAAATACATGGAAGCATTTTGTTCAAAAGGGGCAGTACATCTATAATTGTTCCAAGGTAGGGGCTGAAGGGTTATTGCTTTTTCTACTATATCCATGAAAAAAAATTCTTAATACCTTTATAAACAAAAAAATAAAAAGTAAAAATTCATTAATACACATTTTCAAATGACCTTTACCCATTACCTTTATGTCATTCTGATCGGCCAAGGTAGATGCTCCAATTTTAAGTAGTTTAAAGTCTCTACGAGGTATAAGAAAAAGTTATAAACGTTTTTATTGAATGTTAAACCTTTAAGGAGCAATAACTGCTAGAAGAGGGATTTGGGCCCTTTAGGTATGAATAGATTGAAGAAGCGTCTAATTAAACTAAACACACTAGTAAAAGTTCCAAGTCTCTACCTGTAATGATTTAAGAGGAGTAGCAATAATTGTCAATTACATAAAGAAAAATTGTATCAATCTCTAGAAATAAGAATATTATCCCTGGAAAAGGGAGGAAAAACCGTAAACATTCAAAACGACTTTTACCTGAAAGATCTAATAAATGATGAAGATGAAGTTTAGCGAAGTACCAGGTAAAAAAAACCCTGTCGCCTGTAAGATCAGTAGTATATGCAATCTGCTTAAAAAGAATGGCAAGGAATATGTAACAAATATAAAAACATATAATTCACTTTTGAAATCTCATATAAAAATTGGGATCTGTTTTGCAAGAGGACGTTTCTAACTAATGATTCCCCATTAAATTTGCTATAAAGAAGGGAGTTTGAGTATCATGTTGTTGGTATTAGGTTGTGAATTGTGATTTAAAATAGCCGATTATAAAGATTTAGCCACGTAAAGTAAATCACCTAATATAACCCCCATAAAACAATAATTAAATCCAATTTTTATTAAAACATTTAGTAAGTTCATCTTGCTAGATAAATATTCAAATATTTTTTGTGGGTTTTTTTCTTTTTGTAAAATAAATATAATTAAAGAGAGTTTTTATGAGTTATTTAAAAGTTTAATAAATGAATTACTCGTATATCCCTTCTTTGTGCTCTCTCCCAGTTAATCCCAATATCAATTTGTTACCAAATCCCAAATCCCACATTTTTAGCTTTAATTTTTTAAAACTAAGATAACGCACAATGTGAAAAATTCTTTAAAGAGGGCTCGATGGTCGTGACCTTTTTTTTTTTTTTTTAGACTGTATTGATCTCCTTCAAAAAGAGAGCTCTATATGAACTATAGAAAGATACTAAAATTAAAACTTCAAAATGTATAGACTTTCTTTGTACAAAATGATGGTGTATAGCAAAAAACTATATTTTAATTTAAAGGCAGATCTGACGATAAACTAGTCGACCATCCATCCTCCTTAAGTTTTTAGAGCTACTACTTTCCTTTCATAATCAAACTAAAAAGTGATTAATTATCAACTGTCATTCTTAATAACATGTTAAAACTACTATCAAAACACCCGGGTATAACGTAGATATAAATTCAAAACTAAAACATTTGTACCATTATCATTATTCCTTATATAAAGCCTATCTACTCACATACCTCAGACGTTGTTTCGATGCACGAGTGTTTCCTCTTTGATATTCTCGATCGTAACAAAAACAAGTCATAACGTTGTAAATGAGTAATAAACTATTTATGTTCTAAAAGTATACCTGCATTGAGAGTCCTTCCTCACAAGAAATGTTGTTTCCTGTCAACGTATTGGCATATTTGATTACATTGCAAATGGTCGTTTACTTTTATATGTGTTATTTTGCATGGATTTGTGGAACGTATGTACAGAGGCCGTGCAGGATTTTTGGCTATTATTTGCTTTAATTTGAATGACAAACATTACATTATTAGACTTTGATAAAAACTACGTAATGACTGATTAGTCTGCCAAACGTGTTTCAGTCAGAATAATGTCCCTTCAAACAATCTGTAATGAAGTCTCAAGAGGCTTTACTTGCATATATTTACATTTTCCAGTGTATTTGGCTGTGATACATGTAACACTACGTATCGATTTTGTACTGTAAAACCCATAACTTGAAATGACGCCAAATTGAGCCGCTAGCGGGTTTTTTTTTTAATTTATATTTAAATATTTAATCGGACGATGGCATGAAATTATATGAATACATGTGTATATGTAATAAGTAATAGGGAATCATTCTTTGAATATTATGAGGTAATGATGTCGATTGGGGAGTGATCAAATCTATCATAAAGCTCTTCGGGCTTTATTGGATTTGATTACGCCCCGACCAAAATTAACACCTCATAATATTTTTAATACATAAGGTGCTCGTAACGACTTTTCCTTTTTGTTATATTTTTTACCTTGGTAGATGACATAGCAGACTCATTTTTATAGAAGACTGTCGCATTATTTTTTTATATATGAAAAGACAGTGAATTTTCTATAAGATGCAATACACTAATTAAGAAGATTACAACGCAGTACATTTTGCGAAAAAGGATGAACTGGATATTGTTTACATTATTGTTTACACGGGTAACTTACTATTGCAACTTTATTTGGATCCTTCCAAGACGCACGTTGATTTGTTGAATATTTCTGAAAATAAGGCTATGGTTGATGAGATACAGTGATTCTAAGTAAACTATTCACTGTAAGTTAAGTTTGACCTACATTTTGATTTAAAGATTTTTAAGATTATAAAAAAATATTAAGTACATAACATTAGGCAGTTCATTTGAAAACCATCCTGAGAGCGTTATTATATCGATCGATATTTTAAATGATGGTGGCATTTAAATTTCTGATATGATTTGATTTTATTCTGAGTGGCTAGCGTACAGATGGGTATATGAGAAAGCGTCTATATTGATTTTTTACAGTTTGAGACGAAATTTTAATTATCTATTTTAAAGATGATCTCAATTTGGGACACTACGTGAAAAATTTGCTGGCATCATATAAGGAATGTGGTCTCAACCTTAAATCTTTACTTATACACATGTTCATATCATCTTATCTTGTTTAAAAATAACATGGTTTAAATTTTTCTATATAATGTGGTTCGCAAAATTCTAGAGTTTTATTCATTTATTTTGAGCGACTTCTGTAAAAAAAAAAAATATGAATATCGAATGTAATTAAATCCAAACACCAATAGATTAAATACCAAAATAGATTGAAACCCGACAACTGGATGAAAATCCATATTATTTTTATTGTTCAGGCTGGTGTATTTGACGGAAAATGCATGACACTCAGTAAGACACTGTTTTAGAGTAAGCACAATGTTCCACACTGTTATAGTGTTCCTACCTTTATCAAATGATATTGGGGGGTCAGCTTATCAGGCTCGTGATACGCATGCGTATATTGTAAAAAGATGCCGTGTATGCACCCATAGAGGTAAGTAACGATGCAATATTTGGTTATGGTTAAATTTAAATGACATTGTTCTTCAATTACTTAATTCAGTTTAAATGTTTGTATGAATGAGATCAACGGTTTTATTTCATGTATTTTAGAGTCAATCGTTTCATATGAGGAATACAACGATCAAGAATAAAATTTAAAAAGGTAAAAATAAAATCATTTTTTAAAGTTAGATACTATAGTTAAGAAAAAAGTATTTCATTTCAAATTTAGCAGCTTCATTTGTTGAGGATGTTTACTTCATTCGATAAAATTGCAATCTATACACAATAAACCGACACCTCTGTTTTAATTATTATTGTATCAATTGATAAGAGCAACTACGTTCATGTATAAAGCTAATGCAAACAAATGATGTCTGAAGATATGATGATAACTGGGTCAAGTTATAAGTGTAATGTTCATTCACTATTTGTTTTAGATAAAGAACATCATGTTTCATCGTATATAGCTTACTTTATTGCATATCATAATATATATGAATAATTAAAGAAGTAGTTGGTGTTAAATTAATAAAAACATTGGAGTTACAATTTTTCACGTGTAAAATGTTGCAATTGACGAATGTAAGGGACTTAGACACGAATTGAGCTCAAAATTATAAATATCATTTTTCTAATTTTTTAATTTTTGGATGGTTATTAAGGTTATTGTTAATGTGTTGTCAAAAGTCAGATATCAATTTATAGAAAATATACAGACATAGACAGTTGTTGTAAACAAATGTCGAGGTTATTGCTTTAATATATGTTTTTATTGGAATATGTTTTAAATACATATTGTTTTCTTCTGTTATTAATATTATTTATGAACATATTGATGGAGTTTCCCTTCTTTGCAACGAGTCATTTTGTGAGAAAAATAAATGGTAATTACATACTTTACATTCTGTGTAAACAATATATGACATAACATAACGATGAATTTTTACCTTTGAATTCTTACCTTCGTTTTCCCGATGACGACAAAAAGCACATGGCGGGTGTGACCGATCAGCAGAGGATGCTCACTCCTCCATGGCACTTTGTTCTACCTCTTAGTTTTAGATATCCGTGTTTGCTCTGCTCTTCTATTGTAATTTTTTTGGACTTTTATTTTTTGAACACTGTTATAACCACATTTTATCTAACTTATTACTTCACTTTTAATATTCAAGGTATGGTCAATCATTCAAATGCGCAAGTAAACCATTTTATACATAACAATTTAAAAAGTAAAATTTTGACCAAACATAGAGTTTCAAGTCTCCTTCAGAGAACGTTTGAGACAAGTGAAGCAAGACATCGGTAATAAATTGTCTGAAATTTAATGATTCTAATTTTTCGAATAAAATCAGCGTGGAAATAGGTTTACATTTTAAAAACTATCGCAAATATTTTCCGCCGTAATTTGCATTTTGTTAATACGTAAGGAACTGTATCTCGTTCATCATCGTCGTTTGCAGCCCGTTCGTTACTGCCCTGTCGCTACGAAATCTATTAATGTTTTTAATTGTCTAATTTTCTTGCATTTTCATGTCATATTTCTGTATTGTTCAATTTATAAAATATATCAAATAATGATTGACAAATGTTTAATACCTTTTCTTCACTTTTTTACTTAAACAGAGTTTTACAACACCGATGCTTAAGCTTATTAACAGGCACGTCGATGCACTAGTTTGTTATCTGAGACCCCTTTAAATAGGAAAAAATATCTTATCGATAACATTTTTTAAGAACGGTAGAAAATTAAGTAAGTTAAATTCACATGGTAATAATTGCCATATCGACATGTACATGTAAACAAACAACATTACTACACGTTACTCGGCTAATGACGGTGTTGCAAAGAATATCAGAGGCAAGTAAAGTGACAATATCTGCAATAAAATGTCCTAAAATATTTTGGAATCAAATATTTGTACCGATTGGTTTTTTTGAAATAGACTAATCAGTCCAAATCTTGTGAAAGTATTTTTGCGCCGAAAATGGCAATTTTTTAACACGTAAAGAATTATTCCTCCTTGGTTGTCTATTTTTAAACCCGGCAGCTGTTAGACGATCGTCATAATATAAAAAAAAATAGCATATGATATTATGAAGATAACGCGAGATGCAGAGTAATTTGAGATTTCAACTGTAGTTTTCATTGTGTGTGTTTTTGCGCAGTCTAGAAACAAGTAGTACATGTATACCTTTAAAGAACTTGTTTCGATACCAGTTATGAGCCTGAATACAATAAGAAAATATTGATATTTCGATTTATTTTAAGAAAACACTATTTTTGAGTTAGAGATTTGACACACATAATTATGCTTTCGTCCGTGTTATCTTTCATAATTTTTAATGAATTCGTTGTACAAGTCAACATTTGTTATACCCCTAATAAAAGCAACATATGGACAGTGCATTTTGATATTTTGAGATGACCCCATTAAGATCCAAATGGGAGAAATTGCACTTTTTTCATATAAGATAGGACATTACTAATAATATTAATCATATTACTCATCATATGTTACAATTTTTTTTTTTTTTTTTTTTTTTTGGATGAAATGTTTATTAATAAGCCAACTGCTTCTACATACATCACGTACATACATCACAAATTTTCAAGGACACAAAGCATGTTTAAGAAAGCAACGAAAACAATTACATCAAAAATGCATATATAATGAACGTTTACTAAGAGAGAAAAAACAAAATACATATTGAGCACCTTTTTTATTGAGAGAGAGAGAGAGAGAGAGAGAGAGAGAGAGAGAGAGCACTCTAGAGTGAGTTAATCACAGGGATCCAAATTTCCCAGTCTGTATTGAACTTATCCATTTCACTTCTTTCTTTTGCACAGAATTGGAATACTTTATATAACTGTTTTAAATCATTCATAAGGGCATTTACTGTTAATTGGTTTTTCTGGCATCTACTTCTGTATATGTATTTTTTTATCAATATGAGTACAATATTGAACGCTTTTGACTTCACATCATCTAAGACACCAAAAATAAAAGTTTTATTATCAAGGACTATTCTAATTCCTTTAGAGTTGCAAACTCTAACAAATTCTGCTAATAAATGTTGTACCCTTGGACATTCCCATAATAAGTGATATATTGTTTCCTCAGTATCTTCACAAAAGGTACATAGATTAGTATCCACTTTACCAATTTTATACATAAAACTGTTTGTTGTTAATATAAAATGGTTTATTCTGTTCTGCAACCATTGAAATTTAGAGTCTGAGGTAATAATAAAAGGTAAATGAAATATTGAAACCCATTGTTTTTCTGTAAAAACCAAATGTCTACGCCATTTTTCTTTTCCCACTGGTGTTACATTTGTCTGATTTAATATATCATACATTGGCTTTGAACCTTTTTTTTGTTAATACAAAGGTTTTAATATTAAATGGTATAAAAGGTTTGAAAACTTAATTCATTTCTAATGAAGTTGTATTTCCTTAGATCTGAAAGTACAGCTTGTCTTACTCCCATATATGTTAAATAATTCATTTGAATATTAAATTTTCTTTTCAACATTTCAAAATCTAAAAAGTTTTCATTTTCATCAAACAAGTCAATTACACATCTTACTCCTTTAGCATACCATGATTTATAAAAAAAAGACTGATTTCCTATCTTAAATTTATTATTGTTCCAAAATGGCTGACAACAATAATCCTGCCATGATTTTTCATTTAAGTTATCTTGGATTTCTTTAAAAGCTATGGTAACTTCCTTCCAAAAATCATTTTTTAACGATTCTTGCATTTGCATAATATAATCTGAACCTGTAATTAATAGCTTTTCTAAATTAATAGAATTCTCCAGCAGTGTTTTCCATTTTGAATTATTATCCTTAATTAATCTCCTAATCCTAGTAGACTTTAATCCTTTAATATAGGAATTTATATCAACCATCCTTAACCCACCATGTTCATACTTCTGAGTACATACTTGTCTTTTAATTTTATCACATTTTGAATTCCAAATAAAATTGAATAGAATATTGTTTAATTCTTTTAATGTTTTACTCTGAGGGTTTGGTAAGGCTATAAATAAGTGGTTTAATTGTGAAATTAAAAGAGACTTAACCAGTGTTATCCTTCCAATTGGAGTCAAGTGTCGTTTGCTCCATTGTTCGATTACAGATTTTATCCTAACAAGTTTCTTGTCATAATTAAGTTTTACAATTTTATCTAAATCTACATCATAATATATGCCCAAAAGTTTGAATTGAGTTGTCCATTGAAAATTCATTTCTGAACAGATTTTCTTCAGAATATTTTTTACTTCCTATCCACACAATCTGAGTTTTTTCTTGGTTTATTTTAAGACCAGATAATTTATAATAGTCATCTATTTCTTTCATGGTTGCCCTTAATGATTTCTCAGGTCCATCAAGGATTATTGATGTATCATCTGCATATTGTGATATTAAATATTGGGTGTTATTAATTTTGATTCCTGTAATATCTTCATTATTTTTAATTTTAAATGACAATATTTCCGCACATAATAAAAAAATGTAAGGCGATATTGGATCACCTTGTCTGCAGCCTCGTCCAAGTTTAAAAAAGTTTGATAAAATGCCTGCCTGGGACACACAGGACATAACATTACATTGAAAAGTTTTAATCCAGTTACAGATAAATGGGCCAAAATTAAAATAATTGAGTGTATTTTGCCATATGTTACAATTTGATGAAAGTCGTCGTTATAGTTA
The DNA here is from genome assembly GCF_025612915.1 of Magallana angulata. NCBI lineage: Eukaryota > Metazoa > Mollusca > Bivalvia > Ostreida > Ostreidae > Magallana > Magallana angulata. Next base: position 23,535,970 of record NC_069112.1, read on the forward strand.
TTTTTAAAATCGGCCTCGAAGATATATAGCTACTTTACCTTAATTTTGAGACGACCCCTTAAAGAAATTAGTGGCAGATTTTCTTGATACTTTGCATAAGTACTTTAGTAGGTGCATATTACAAATTGGCAAAAAAAAAATAATAAAAAAAAATTGGCTATCATAATTTTTACACAAAAAACTCTAAACGGCCTCTTATAATCATATTCTTCACACTTAGGAAATTCTTCAGTATATTCACAAAAACTGCAAAAAATTCCTTCTTCCTGATATTTTTTTAACATTTAAATTTTCATTTGGTATGAATAAATTTATAATAAATGTAGCTTAATATACTACGGTTCAGTACTCCACTGTATAGTCCTACTGACGTCCACTGTACGCTACTGTTCGGGGCACTGACCAGTACTGTACCCTACTGTACGGGGTACTGACCAGCACTGTACCCCACTGTACGGGGTACTGACCAGCACTGTACCCCACTGTACGGGCCACTGACCAGCACTGTACCCTACTGTTCGGGGTACTGACCAGCACCGTACCCCCACTGTACAGGGTACTGACCAGCACCGTATCCCACTGTACGGGGTACAGACCAGCACCGTACCCCACTGTACGAGGTACTGACCAGCACCGTACCCAACTGTACGGGGTACAGACCAGCACCGTACCCAACTGTACGGGGTACTGACCAGCACAGTATCCCACTGTACAAGGCACTGACTACATTTATAGAACGTTACTCCACTGTACGCCACTGTACCAAAAATTTAAAAATCTTTCTCAACATTTTTAGTACGATACTTACAATGTATAAGTATTTTCCTCGATAGTCAGATCTATGAAGCATTATTACAGAAACAAATTATCAAGTCGTTAAACATTTAATGTTTTATTTAATAGTTTTGTATCTATATTTAATCTTGCAATTACAATGATAATGATATATTCATTATTGTTTTTGTCCCGAGAAGATGAAAATCCTAAATTATACATTTTGAATCCAATATCATAAACTGAATAAAATGTATATGTTTTTTTTAATAAATTGCTGGTCATTGAAATATACTTATGTCTAGTAAGCTTATGAGGACAACACGTCTACCTAACCGGCAAGGTTACAAAAATATACTAGCAGAAAAAAGAAACTGTGCATTATTTAATATATGAAAAACATTTAAAAATTACAATGGACAAATTTTATTTTTTGTAATACTGTTAACACATGTATTCGTAAAAACATCTCATAACACATTAATGGCAACGTCGACTAACGTCAATTTCAGCACACTCGAAAGTCACTGTTATTTGAAATTGAAATAACAAAATTAATTGACCACCATTTGCGTTCACGCGTGCTTGACATCGACGCCTCATTGATGCCACTAAAGTGTTCAGAAATGCTTGAGGGATGTTGTTCCAGAGGTTGGTTAAAGCCTGGCCTAAATCAGCCAATGCCACTGGCTGATTTGGTAAACAGCGTAAACGTCTTTCCATTTCATTCCAGACGTGCTCGATCGACGACAAATTGGGGGAAACAGCTGGCCAAGGCACGACATCGGAATGTTGAACAAACAAGCCCCTGACTACACGTGCAACGTGTGGCCTTGCGTTGTCTTGCTGCAGAGTGATGTGATTTTGATGTCTCTGTATGAAGGGTATCACATGATGCTGAATAATTTCATCCCGATAGCGTACGCCGGTGAGATTTCCATTGACAATTTGTAGAGGGGTCCTTCCACGTGCGGATATTCCACCCCACACCATAATGCTACCTCCACCAAATTGTCGACGTTGCCCAACACAAGCATCCCGGTAACGCCCTTCCCAATGCAACGATACACCCTACAACGGCCGTCACTGCTATCAAAATAAAATCTGGATTCATCAGTGAACAGAATATTGGCCCAGTCCTGTATTCCGAATAGCAGATGTCGTGTGCACCACGCTAGTCTGGCGATACGATTACGTTCAGCAGTACTGGGCGCACCGCTGGACGTCTTGGTCTGATATTTTGTTCGCGCAGACGATTACGGACAGTCCTTGTACTAATTGGTCGAAGCCCTGGAATGCTGCGGGCAGTCAAACTTGCTGCCTTGAAACAATTTCTCAGATGCACAAGTCTAATGTGGTTATCCTGTTGACGTAACGTCACACGAGGTCGCCCAGAGCGCGGTCGATCCTGAGTGTTGCCAGATTGTTGAAAATGTCTCCATAAAGACTGGATGGTGTTCCGATAAACTCCAAAGTGTCTTGCTACAGTATTTTGTGCCATTCCAGCTTGCAGCATCCCAACAGCACGATTACGTTGGTTTTCGTTGAGTCGTGGCATGACATAGGGTTACATTTTGTTGAAACTAAAGTGATTTCCTTAACAAAAAAAGTCTAAACAAATCCTTTTCATTTCTAATTCCAAACAGTATTGGCCCGTAAAACTCGTGCGTACAAATTCTTCAATAAAAAACAGGTGCTCACTAACAATGAAAAAGTTCGTGCACCTGGACGGTAACCATCCGATATTGTCAAAAACATTACAATTATCGATTGTTTAAATTTTATTAATACAAACAATAGATATAGAAAAATTATACTAAATTTTATCATGCACAGTTTCTTTTTTCCGCTAGTATATATAATATAGGTTATTGTATTGTATAATTTCTTTAAGATTATTACAAGCCCTTGTTTAATTTGAGCTGTCGGTTAAATGCCTCTATCTTCTAAAAACAAGCCAATTAACACAGAGTCAACAAAATATGTTTTATTCAGATTGTAGTGATAATCATCTTGTTTGCTATAACACAATATGTTGATTTCAGTAAATGAAGAAAAACCCAATATCATTTACCGACAAAATTCTTTTTATCATTTATCTGGCCCATAATTTTATTTTAAAAAGAAAATATTTTTGACTGGGTTGGGATTTTATCGTGCTAATAACTTTCTGCTTCGGGACCTCACATTATAGGACTAGATAATCTCAGAGAGAGAGAGAGAGAGAGAGAGAGAGAGAGAGAGAGAGAGAGAGAGAGAGAGTATTTGAAAGATTTATTTTAATCAGAAATCGTTTAGAGTAAATCGATTTTTTTTATCTGCTTGTTTTACATGTAAATATATTATTTTTTCCTTTTTGTTAAAAGTTTTATATTTGCCGACTTACACTATGTGGTAAAAAAATCTACCGAGAAGGAAAATAAACAGCATACGTCTTACTAATGTAAATAAATATGGTTACCAGTATATAAATCTCCATTTCCGAATTCTCTCTAAAACTTGTGATAATTATAATTAAATGATTATTATGCATTCTGCCGTACTAGATTTTTTAATAATGAAAAATCAGACTTTCCGTTTTAATAGTGTATTTTGCCCGCTGTTCATTCGCCTGTTGATTACGAGGTTTTAACCCATATGTTCACACCAGGTTTCACACCTTGTCGCGGTAACCCGGCTATGTGTACAGTCCTAGCCTTGTCTGTAATATCCGATGTTTTTCTTGATTCAAAACAGACAAGGGATGTTTTCTGTAGTTATCCCCAATGAAGAAGACAGAACACCGATTATCATACAAATGTCACTTTTTTGCGTGGACTTCAAATCAGCAAAGAAATGATCATCAAACAATGAAAATAATTTGAATTCATAGAAAATATCACGAATTAAGGAATGAATGCATGGTATTTAGCCACTAGCCATATTCCTGCATATCATTGATCGTACATGTAGTTCTTATTAAAATACCTTAAGATTTGTACGTTTGAGAGAGAGAGAGAGAGAGAGAGAGAGAGAGAGAGAGAGAGAGAGAGAGAGAGAGAGAGAGAGACGTCCGAAGCTCTTTACAGTGGATTTACAGTAGGGTACAGTGATGCTACAGTTGATGTCAGTTATTTTTCGGGAATATCAGTGGAATTTGAATTCAGTAGTGTGACGTTTTAGCAATCATGGTAGGTCTCTAACACTGCCGGTAGCATTGAAGTCCAAGAATAATGTGTGGTGTCTGTAAAAAAGTACTATGTAATACATATTTTGAATTTAGATTAGCTGTTTTCATTGTTTATGATATTATGTTTAAAGATTATAAGTAAATAAAGCAAATACATGTATATTGAATGGAAAGATTATAAGTAAATAAAGCAAATACATGTATATTGAATGGAAACAGACCTGACCTGAACCTAGTTCTGCTTTGACCACGCCGACGGTTCTTGAAGGTCCCTGGGCAGACTTGCCCAACATTATATTTTGTTGGTTTTATGTTGGGTTTTTTGTATGCAGATAAAGGCAAGAACCGAAAAAAATTGAGTGGTTTTGAGAAACACCTCTAATACATTTAGAACAGTCGCTTTTCAACAAAAACGGTCACGGTTGATTAATCATTTACTCTATTACATTTTTTACATGAACAGTTGAGCATTTTAAAAATCAGAAGATAGTAGCAAACAACTTAAATACTGATGTTACATTATAGAATATTACAAGTGTGGTGTTATTATTCTTAACCAGTATATGATCCTGTAATTGTTTTGATTCTATATGTTTTGAATATTGCATAATCTGAATATTCTGTGTTTTTTACTCTTATCAGGTGATGCAAAAACTCATGATTTTATAGTTTTTACTATTTTTTTTATCTAAAGCATTTATCTATCGAGGCAAGGGAAAATAACCTATCATGTTCCTATGCGTTTTTTTTAAACAGAACTGCACATAACACAGCCTTTCCCTCTGTTAACAAAACGTGCGTACGCTTATATGATAGAAACTGTTTTCCACCAGTAAATGCAATGTCAAGTTGAATTTGATCTTTAAGAAACTCGCTCTTTAGGTTTTGGGTAGCCATTTTGGGTCACTTCTAGTCTAAAAATTCTGCATCACATATTTAATTTAACTCTAGTAGTATATTTATATTTAACAATTCCAAATAAACTTTATAGAATAAAATTGTTTAAAAAATATTTAGCAAGGAACTATATTTTGTGGCTTAAGGTTTTCAAGAAGGTAATGAACAATTCCTAATTCTCAGCGTAGACCAAACTTCTAGATAGTTTGTGTATAATGATATATTCATGAACTTCTAAAACATTTTTAAACAATATTTTGATATTTCTATCAATATATTTTGGCATGTTTATCATATATTTCATAGAAGTTAAGACAAAAAAATGAACTCCAATTTCGGCCTTAAATTAGCTTATTTCATGCTCTATCTCAAATTTTTGAGATGTGACCCCTACTTGTTTTACTTTTAAATGTGACATTAACGAGGCCGGATCTTATTTGTTCTGCCCTAGATTTTTGAATGATTTTTTTTACATGAATTTCTACTGATCAATATAATTATTATTTTAAAATAAAAAAGAAGACATTTATCACACCGTTTGTTTAAGGGGTCATCTTAAAGTTTGTTTATTTCTAACATAGGACCCTAGGGGATTTTGCTTGAAATATATCAATTTTGCACATTTTTTTTTACATTTGTTTTTTTAACTTCTGCCCTAGGGATTTCTTTTTCTCTTCTACATATTAACATATTAGTACATATTACATTAATTATTGCTAAAAGGCATCAAATAGTCAAATAAAAAAATCTTTTACCTCCTGGTTTGTTCCTGGGGTCTTATCAAAGTTGTTTTTTGTATGCCGAATTTCCTAGTTTGTCAGATAATGGCTATTTCTTCTTTGACAAAGACGAAAATGGTGATCTTTATAGTATTTTTAAAACATTCAGACATATTAAAGTAATAAATAAATATATATCATCACGTATTAAGGGTCATTAATACAGTGTATAAAATACATGTTTACTGTCTTGAAATATAAGAATTAAGATATATTTAGGCGGGTTAAGAAAACGTAACAGAGTGCTAGGCTTGCTGAACCCTCTTCACGATTTCAAACCGAGCCCAAACATAGCTAATACTTAGAGACATTTGTGTTTATTCCACAATATAATATCAATTTTACGCAGCAAACGAGCTATTTTCAACAAACTTCGCTCAATATCTGCAGTTGAAACTATCACGCCATGGCGTAAAGAAAGCGAAAAGATGACGTCACAATACAAATGAAACGCTGCCCGAAAGCGTGCGTGCTCATTCTGTACTCGGCCTCGTTAAATGTATGTCTATTTGTATGCAAAGTTTTGGAAAAATGACATTATTATAACTTTTTTATGTGCGTTTTAATTTGATTACTCCAAAATGTTGTACTATCTGTTGTTGTGTTCATTATGTACAGTCCTTTGAAGCCACAAGTAAAGTAAGAATTTTTAAACTTTGAGTTAGATTTTACTTTTATAGTCACAACATGTGTTCAACTTCATACTGTATTAAACTCAGAACTAAATAATCATTCACACTATAAATATTTGTTTGATTTCTTCAAATAATCAATTTTCAGGAAAATTGTCATTTCTGTTTGGGCCCTATATTTCCAAAATATGGCACGTGACATGGGTAACAAAAAATATAAATGAACATTTTATGTCGCCATCTTTATATCAAAGTTGTTTTCGGATGATTGACATTACTATTATTCCAGGTGCCAACCTCTTCAAATAAAGAAATGTTTTTGTCCAACGTGTAAACCAATTACGTTTAAAAATGGCCGTAATTCATAAGACATCTAACTTTACTTTGTAGAATTCCTAAGACAAAAGACATTATGAAGTGTGACATATGTGAAGAAAAACCCGCAAAGTTCCTTTGCAAGAACTGTTCTGGTCATCTTTGTGAAAAATGTAAAAGTGAGCATGCAAAGACAAAAATGTTTAAAAAACATGAAGTTGTGCCTTGGGAAACAAACGAGGATTTAGTTTCTATCTTGCACTGTACTGATCATACGAAAAAGAAGCTAGAATGTTTCTGTGATAGGTGTGAAAAGCCCGTTTGTACAGAATGTATGTTGCTTTTCCATAACGGTCATTGTATAAAAACTTTATCAGATGGTTACAGAGAAATCAAAGATAAAACACTAAAGCAAAGAGAAAAAATTGAAAATGAAATTCTGCCAAAGTATGCGGATGTGTTGGCTAAAGAGTCCAATAAACGGTCGGCTTTAACAAAAAGATCTGCTGAAATCGAGCAGACAATTCATACACATACACAGAGTTTGATTGAGATGATAAAAAAGGTCAGTGCACAGACTGTACAAAATTTAAAAGAAGAGGAAAAGAAAGGACTCCAAGAAATAAGCAGTTTTCAAGAAAGCGTTTCGAAAAAAATCAACGCCTTAGAGCAAAAGAGTAAAACTTTACATGCGGAAGTTAAGGGAAATCCTGAAGTTTTATTTTTTAGTTCACGAAGAAAGGATGAGTTAGAGCAATATTAAGTGTTACCTGTTCCACCTGCATCACATTACTTACTAGATGGTTTTTCTCCAGGAAATCTTAGTTTAAGAGTCATCGAAAACGGCTTTGGAAAAGTGCAGAAACTTAAAAGGAGCGATGAAAATCCTCAAGCCAATGTTTTTGTAAGTTAGATTTATTAACAAATACGGGTGACAATAGAACCTTTAATCATAAAAAAAAATCAGATCAAACCATGAGATACAAATTATATTTCATATCAGTTTTATTTATTATCGCTTCAATTACATGTACCACTTTACACTCATGCCTTTTGATTGGGAAATTTTTGCATAAATCTGTAGATGTATTTAAATTGTTAAACGATTGATTCTACGCACATTTATGGCATGTCAAACGTTGCAATATTCGATCTTTTCCATTTGTATTATATAAATATTTTTGTATTGTATAATTTTCTATTTGTATTGTATAATTTTCCATTTGTATTCTATAATTTTTCATTTGTATTGTATAAATTTCATTTGTATTCTATAATTTTCTATTTGTATTGTATAATTTTCCATTTGTATTGTATAAATTTCATTTGTATTCTATAATTTTTTATTTGTATTGTATAATTTTCCATTTGTATTGTATAATTTTCAATTTGAATTCTATAATTTTCAATTTGTATTCTATAATTTTCAATTTGTATTGTATCCGAAGGATTGTTTATCTGTTTTGTTACGAAGGTTATCATTGGTTTAAAGTTTTATATTGTATTGTGGGAAAACAAGCGAGATGTTCCGGATGCTGAACGCAAACTGGTCCCCTTAACATGACTTGTTTAAACACGTCATAGGCGTCGGAACCAGGGGGGGGGGGTGGGGGGCGTAGCCCCCCCCCCCCACTTTTATTGCAAAGTTAGAGCTAACCATTAGGCACATATCATCATTGAGGGTTCATCCCCCCACTTTTTCTCGCAGCAAACATAATTGAACTGAAATTTACCTTGAAAAGATTGAAATATTGAGAAGTTGGAGTTATAGGTATACAAGCCCCCCCCCCCCCCCCCCCCCCCGGATTATGATTTGAATTTCATGATTTTGGGAATTAGGTTTTGTCAAGATTTCTGAGGATAAGTCTAGCCCCCCCCCCCACTTTCAATTTGCTTGCGACGCCACTGCTTGACGTGGTGGTCTATTTAGCGGCAGTGATGCTAGTGTGAGGCTCGCCGTATTGGACAACTTGGGACTGTTCTGGTTTTTTCAAGTAAACAGGTCATTGTGATCAAAGATATACCAAGACATTATACACATGTAGCTGGTTCACCGAACCAGATTTTTCAAACCTGGTATAGACCAGTAGGGACATACATACATGTACGTCTCTCGATAGACTTACTGTCAATGAAGGGACAGGGGCAGATCGAGACACCTTATACAGTCATTATATATGTATAATGCCTTGGTATATCTTTTATCTGTTTACCTGTTTACCTTAAAACCCAAGAAAAGTCCCAAGTTGTCCAACACGACAAGCCTCACACTGGCGTCACTGCCGCTAAATGAGATCACCACGTATTTAAAACATGTTAGGGGGACCAGTTTGCGTTCAGCATCCGGAACATTTCGCTGGTTTCCCCAAAATACAGTATAAAACTTTTAACCAATGATAACCTTCGTAACAAAACAAAAAAAAAACAATCCCTCGGCTACAATACAAATTGAAAATTATAGAATACAAATTGAAAATTATAGAATACAAATTTGAAAATTGTACAATACAAATGGAAACTTATAGAATACGAATTGAAAATTGTACAATACAAATGGAAATAATACAATACAAATAAAAAATTATACAATACAAATGAAACTTATACAATACAAATGGAAAATTATTCAATACAAATTAAAAATTATACATTACAAATGGAAGATTATACAATACAAATAGAAAATTATACAATACAAATGTAATTTATACAACACAAATGGAAAATTATACAATACAAATGGAAAATTATACAATACAAATGAATATTTATATAATGCAAATGGAAAAGATCGAATATTGTAACGTTTGACATGCCGTACACATTTTCAATTGAATTAAACCAACGAGATAACAGAAATTTATTCATAACAGAAGTCCATTCATTATTCAGGTATTGCGTTAAATGTATCATTTTAGCTTACATACACGTGCAAATTCACTCTGATTCCCATTTATAAAACTGCAGGGATTTGTTTTCTGTAGTTTGACGTGTTAGACTAATTTTGTTTTAATTCTTAAGTGTAATTTATTCCTTTGACATGTTGTGAAACATTTCATTTAATCTTATTATTTTCAGCAGCAACGACTGACAATCAAAGGTAAATATCAACATATTTGTAATTAGTTATTAAGAATAATGAATATGTTATTTTTTCTTGTAGTAAGATCTACGTAACACTTAAATCTAAACACTTACAATGTTAACTTGAAATTTTCCTTATTTGTCGAAGTTGCATGCTTCTCATGGTTTTATATTTGATAACTCCATTATGTTCAGTTTAATTTGATTTAACGAGGCCGCTTTAAATTTTTTGCATCAAAATTAAAATAGCAGAATTCCTTATGTTAAAATATCTATGTAATACACACCAACTTTTGTATGTTTACTAAGTATTAAGAACATTTTGCAACCTTTTTTTGTTTTTCTTTTTATCTCAAAATATAGTCATATTTACAATAAAGGATATGGTAACTTTCTGCATTTCAAAGCTGATAAAGATACTACATATACCGATTTGTCAAACTATAATATGTGATTTGTAATATAAATATTTTTTTTAAAATGTTATTTTATTACATAGGCCTACATGTAAATTTGAAACACACAAACAAAAATGACGATAGGGAAATTAATTTTAAACGATATGAGCGATATTTACGTTACAAAACCGCAATCAGTGCATACTTGGTATACTTCTTAACAACAGAAACATACCGAAAATGTTTTCTACCATTTTATATGCCATCATTTATTTTTTTTTAAAGGATTGGTAATAAAAAAAATAGTCTATTTTGATTTTAACATACAATAAAACAATAAAAATCCGAACATCTTAAGTTTAAACAATTTTCTTGCTGGTGAAGGAATTAAATATTTTCAACAGTTTGACTTTGTAAGCTTTTATTGATTGCAGATCTTAGATAACGTAAAAGTAAATAATCTGATTTATGATTTTAGATGATGAAGAGAATGAGAAGGACTCCGATTTGATCGATTATAAAGGCAGGTACATATATACCTTTTTCTTCATATTCTGGATGTTTAATAGTATCGTGTCAACAAATGCTGTCTAAAATTTACCAATACTTAGAGAGTTCTAAACAATTCTATTAGTTGTTACTTTATTATTCAAACAATAACAGATTTGGTGATTCATGCGGGATATGAAAGTGGCGACATTGCAGAAAAAAGTACATAACCCGCTTTATAGACTTATGAATAAACTCTAAGTTTCCCTAAGAAATAGAGGGAATCATACTTGATAAAATAGATTATTCCATAAACGGTTTTTGTCGTTCTAGCTCCACGTTGTTCATGTCCAAAAACATGATCTATCATACAGTTTCGTGTTTCAAAACAACGTAAGTTTAAGACACAGAGAGATGAAAATATTAAACTTCTGGCATTCCTTAGGAACAGTCTTGACGAACATAAAAAATGCTGAATTTAAAAGAAGCGTATCAGATGTTGGTAATGTATTCAATACATTAAGCTGCATTTTAAAAAACAACCAAACAAGTTCAATACCAGAAATCGTAATATATCATACAACAAAAACCAGATCCATCATGCACGTTTGAGTAAGGTAGGACACGGTTTTCTTAGCATAAGGAATAATGGAAGAAAATCCCTGTATCTGAAGCTATCATGTTTTAAATCCAATAAGTAGCATGATCCATGGGAGTTACATAGGCCATCATTTTTTTTTATCATTCAATGCTGGATTTAACAGCGCAAACAACATCTGCGCCAGCATCAAGATAATGGATGTATCTTAAACTACTTCTATTTTCATTTTCATAGTTAAATTTACAGTTTAAGTCTGACTAGGTAGGAATTCATTTTATAAACAATTTCAAAAACAAAACAACATTTGAGTTGTTCTAAAATCTTAAACCTGTCAAAGCAATTACTAGATAATGAAGATAACTCTCGGTATCCAAAGCTACTAGTACTTTTTTTTATAGTTGAATAATTCATTATCACTTAGTACTATAATTTATATAAACATGTGACCTACTCCATTAAACCTTCAACCTCCGAAACCTAAGACGCATTTCAGCATCTAAGCCTGGAGTGTTGTATTGCAGGATACATAATTTTTTTCACCAAAAATATCCAAGATTTGTCTATCAAAGGACACATGCTTGAACACAGTACCCAGCTATATTAACATTTACTTTCAGCATCCGAAGCTTATGCATCCAAACTGTCAATTACACAATTACATAAGTTCTATCAGCCACGCAGGTTAGGTTAGGTTCAGTAATAACTAAGATATAGTAATCAAAGAGCTCCCTAACCTAAGTCAGCATCAGAAACCGATGACTCAGCATTTAAGCCTGTCAAGGAAATAAGTATTAAAAGAGTTCCGTGCAGTTTGGTGACATTAAAACCATCAATAATTTAGAGATAGTCATCAAAGGACTCTTGTTCAAAACTTTAACCAGATTCAAAAGCCCTAATCACCAACAGTGTCCGAAATTCGTGTCCAAAGTTCGCAGCACTATTAAGATGTACTATAAAAATATCAACGGGTTTAAACAGTAATAAAATGATGCATCTTTTATTACAAAATATTCATGTTTTTTTATAGTGATATAATTAATATTGTAATAATAAACTATACAGTAAATGCTACTCTGTATGACACTAAGTGTGGTCTACTGTATTTACAGTCACGTGATATGTGTTGATATTTCTCCCGAATGGAGGTCATAAACAAATTCTGATATTACAAGGCATACTCTTATTTGAATTAAAAATTTAAATGATTATTAAATTTTCATTTTCTAGTAGATTTTGAAAAGTGCTGCTGCTTTGTGTAGAGTTCATTTTTTATTAGAATAAATTTTAAAGAAATGAGCTCGACGGAAAGTGACCCCCGTAGAATATTAAGCCGGGGGTTAAATTTTTAGGTAGAAAACTGACCAATGATCAGTATTCTATGACACCTTTTTTTTTTTTTACAGTAGAAAACCATTCCAGACCTCTAGATCTACCACACCCACACTTGAAAACTGGCCCCCATAGGATTTTGACCTCACTTAAAAACTACATAGAAATTATAAAAATTAAAGGCGATACGCTTATCATTCTTGTTTGGTGAGTGTCCGGGAGGGGGGGGGGGCGCAAAGCATATAAAAGATTAGAAAGAACTAAGAATGTGCCTTCCGTTTTACCCTTTTACATATTTAACATCACTTTGAACAAAGCAATGTCTGTGTTTATCTTAAAGTACTTGTAAGCTTGCCTAGTGGAGCCCCTTCGATGAGCCTTTTTAGGGTTATTATGCTCGCTTTGCTAAATAGGCCCGATTATTATAGTAAATTATTTTATAGACACATCTAACCTAATGACTACGTATTGCATATTTCAAGAAGAAAACTCCCAGAAGACAGATGTGATATTTCGACAAATAAAGCGGAGTTTTTAGTATCTGTTCTATTTAGCTAAACTTAATGTATGACAACCTAACTAAACACCGTCACACCACAAACTTATCTAACAGGTACACATAAACAACAACTCGCTTGTAAATTCGTAATTTTGGATTTATCATGCTTGCACTTACGAAATATTAGCGTGATTCGTCGCGAATGAACTTTTTTGACGGAAGAGACGTCCGTCAAAAGAACTGTGAACGCTAACGCCCGTTTCCCGCCTACATTTTACATCCAAATATTTCGAAATTTCTGTCAGATATTTAAAAACAAATTTATCTTCTAAAAAGTATGATCAAATCCTAATTGATTTATAAAAAAAAAATTGTAACCAAATTCTTAATTTTCAAACAAAAGTTTTGCTTACAAGGGGTCTAAAAAATTTCATTTGAATTGGTCTCTATGGGTGGGGAAAATATTATTTAGCGGCCGGTGTGTGCATAAAAACTTAATGATCACATGTGTACGTTACATATTAAAGTGAAATTTCATTTTAATTCATATCTGTTAATTATTTTTCGAAAATTTACAAAGCAAAATTCCTTTTTTGAAATGTATTTTGGTCTGTAGACATATTTTTCACCCCATGAAACAACAAACCCTTTGGTATTAATATGCTAAATAACAATATATAAAACCTATCAAAAGGAATTTTTGGTTCACGGGGGGGGGGGGGGATGTTTTAAAAAAACATTTTCTTTTTCTGTTATTTTATGTTGTTAAATCAGCTATTTTAACCCCCCCAAAAAAGTTATCTCTCTTTGTTTGACCAAATCATTTATATTAAATGAAAATATACACAAATGTTTACATTATTTTAAAAAAATAACTTTAATTAGAAAATTGTCAAAAAATGACTTTTAGTTAGGCGGCTAGACAATGCTATCATTCGCAGTCCTTTTTCAGTCGCGAGGAATGGAACCCTCATCCAAGCATCCTTAAGGATGTGATGGATGAAGGACATTTTCCGAATTAGCCGTAATGCTACGAGGGTTCAAATGGAATATCGTGTGACACTAGTCCACGTGTACCTTGTTTAAAGAAATCAAAATAAAAGCTATTTATATTACTATAATTGAATACTGTTCACCCATGGTATATAAGGCCTTACCTGTCCACACTTCGAGTCGTTTTAAAGCAAACTTAATAATTATATTATTAGGTTCATGTTCTTAAATTTGTTGTCTAGTGGTTGGATTTTTAGGATAATTGTTTATGCATCAATGCATCAAAAGTAATATATGGGAGGGTATTTAAACCCTCGAAGCCTTACGACTAATTTGGAAAATGACCCTCATCCATCACATCCTTAAGGATGCTTGGATGAGGGTTCCAGTTTCCCTCATTGAGCCTCCAGACTTTACTCTGATTTAAATGAAATCTTTAAAGCAATAAAGACAACAAATTTCAAACATCAACATAATAAGAGAAAATAGAATAGCAACATTTTGAAAAGAAAATATACATTTATTAATCAAGTTGAATTATACACAATAATTACTCCAAAGTCCGTAATATCCATGTCATCAAGAACACACTACAATTTATACAGTTCATCGTTCACTACCATTAACACGGAAAAATATGTCACTGTGACCATGCTCCTCCTGTGCAATCATAAGAATAATCCTGAGACTGTATCCGGGTACTCATAAATCGGTCCATCGAAGAAAGTCAAACCACTTCTATCCGAAAATCAATTCTTAGATGAGCTTAAAATAGTATCAGAATAAGTGTTGCTCAATTCTCCTCTATAAAATGTATAAAATGTTTTTGCATTTGCCCAATTTGCAGTTTCTAAAATGTCTTTTAGTTGCACACTTTAGCAAAAGCAGCTGAGGAAGAAGCACTTCTATAAAAATGAGCCGAAAAAACTTTCTGATCAATACCAGCTTTTTTCAATATTTCTTTCAGCCATCGAGCAACTGTACAAGTTGAAATTTCATCATTAGTTTTAAATGAAACTAATAATTGGCTCGTTATTCTTAAATCCTTTGTTTTTTCTAAATACTATCGCAATGTGTGTAACACACACCAATTTTTGTCAGAGAAAGAATTTATTTTTACTTTTTTCATATCATGACCTGGTCTAGAAGTTTTCTGTATATCAGAAATGGTGAACACCACGTATTCACCATGGTCAGACATATTTTTGATATTCAATGATATTAATGACTGAACCCTTTGTGCTGTAGTCAAAGCTATCAGTGATGCCAATTCAATAGTCAAACTTTTCAAACCTAAATTCTCCAATGGGTAAAGAGATTTAAAATATGTCAAAACCTTACCAACATCCTATGTTGAGGTATACTTTGGTTAAGGTCTATTTTTCAAAAATACTCCTTTCATAAATCGTATCAGCAAAGGATTTTGATTGAAATAAAAATGTCCAGTGACTGAAAGTGTCTGAGTTATTGCAGCTTTGTATGCATTAATAGTGTTGTATGAATAATTATTTTCATCCAATTCTGATAAATAGTTAATTAACTGATTACAAGCTGGTTGCATGGGATTTATATCCCTTTTATTACACCAAAAATTCCATTTTGCCCAAATAAAGTTGTACTTTTTATTGGTACTTTGTCTCCATGAATTTGAAATGAGCTCAATAGATTTCTCTGAAATACCTCTGCTTTTGAGATTTCTCCTGATACCATACAAGCAAATATAAACATGTTTCTTCTGCGCGGCTATGTTAAGGCTGCCAGATTAATTTCAAAGTGATATGTAGAAAGTCACTTGTCTGTACTTCATAAGATATGACGTCATAGTTAACTTAGACGTCACGATCTGCATTCTATTCGATCGTTCTTAGGGAATATATCGTAACGTAATAAGTGATATTCATTGTGCATAATAAAACCGCTTTATTCCTTTACATAGACACTGTTGTTAATACTAGTGATACTAAATTCAATATCACCGATATGGAGTAAAAAAAAACAGTTTTAAAGCTTCGTAATAGGTAAATAACTATTCATAAACTAATGGTTTTGAGACTCCCCCTGTTACGTGTTATGTAATGAATGGTGATATGTATATGCATATAAAAAACGGCTTGGCACAAATAAAAGATAAAAACAATCTTAATATATTTTACGTGAAATCGGGAGAAAAACTAAGTACCAATGTGAATCTTGCTGGGGGAAACCTATCGATTGACCCAATTTTGTATAAATCGAGCCTAACAGGTAAAAATGTGCCTAATTTCGATAAATGTTTTAACAATATTTCAAATAAACGAAATATTTATATGAACCCTCAGCAAGAACCGCAAAACACATTACTTATCGAAGGATTTTTCATAAAAATATTTTTGATTTAATGTCATTATTCACTTTCGCTGATGCGATTTTTATAGTTTATTTACCGTGTTAGAATACACCCGTCACGTGCTTAAGAGAAATATATAACGTCACAAAAATACATCAAATATAGTGTTGGATGTCATTGTTAATTTATGTAATAAAAGTTTACAGAAACTCGCTCGGTTAAAGTATTTTTAAAGTATTAAAATAGTATCATTTTTCGATACATACTTAGCTTCGGATAGCCTTAACATAGCCGCGTGTTTAGAGGATGTAACGGATTGTTGTGAGCTAACCGAAGTATATTTGGAGTTACTGGCAGACGCACTGGAATTCCTATTAACATGTTTAGTATCACTGGATACCAGGGTTGTGTTGCCCATTTTGGTACAACTATAATTTGCACGTAGTTTCTTTATCACTCAATGTTTTTTTCTTCTGTAGGTGTTCTCGTCGTAATAGTTCTTGCAAAGGCTGTTCACTTTAACAGCATCGTATCAACAAATGATAATTAAGATCAAACAATATATGTAAACAATTCTGAAAAACTGCTGCCTACTTTTTTTGTTTTTTCTCCTCTTAACGTTGTTCACGTTCAAACAATTCTGGATTATGCAGCATCGTTTCAACAATATAAGTTTATGACATTTTTAATTTAAACAATTCTGAGAAATAAAGAAATAATTTAAACCTC
Source organism: Magallana angulata (assembly GCF_025612915.1). Taxonomy (NCBI): domain Eukaryota; kingdom Metazoa; phylum Mollusca; class Bivalvia; order Ostreida; family Ostreidae; genus Magallana; species Magallana angulata. The sequence goes on from NC_069112.1 coordinate 23,552,984, forward strand.
TAGCATTTTAAGAGCAGTACCGGGGTCAATGAAATTTTTTTCTTGAACGCATTACATGCTATAGATAATGTATTTGGAACATTGTACTGCATTTTTAAAACACCTATTTAAATCCATAACATCAACAAGAGCCTAACGGAACCATCTGATGCGATTCAAATAATGATTGAAACCACTTGTTTAGAAAGAATATGGTGACAAAATTTTGCCTCTTGAGTGCAAGTTACTTTTACATCAGATCTGTCAGTATTCAAAATAAATGTTTTATCGAATGTATGGCAACATGCAACGTACATATGTTGACATTCAAGAACATTGCAATAAGATAAGAATTGTACAGTCTTCTCAAACATCTTAATAGTGCTCAGATACAACTTCCAAAATTCTCGATGTTACTTTAATATATTGACATGCAATTTACTCATGCTGACATGCATTTTTTTTTGGTCAACAGACGAGTAAAAAATGTTGGCATGCAACTTTTTGTGTCAACATGCAACTTATGTCAATAGACTTGCAACTTTTTTTATGTTGACATGCGAAATATATATGTTGACATGAAACTTTTGTATGTGAACAAGATACATGATGTCATTTAGATCTCAAATCTTAATATATAACCAAATTGCATTTTAATATCAAAGGTGCATGTTGACAAAGTTAAGTTGCATGTTGACATATTTATTTTGTTAATCAACATACATGAGTTTTTATGTTGACAAAAATAAGTTGCATGTCAACATCAATAAGTTGTAAGTCAACATAATTTGATGTATTACAATATAGTTAAGTAGCATATACACACATTGAAAGTCAGATGAAGGCTTGATTTGATTAGTTTTGAGACTTTAAATAATGTTGATCTAATTGCAATTTTCTTCCAATTATGTATTCTATTTTGTCATATCTTGATATAATTACATAAAATATCAACACAGTAACCTTGCATGACAACATATTTGATACAGAACTAACATTAACACAAGGGGCAAAATATATGGCACCACAATATAATCAGGTCGATGTCAACATGACTAAGATTTATTTCTACATTTGTATCTCGCCTGTCGACTTGTTTAATACTGAAAACAATATAATAATTTGCACACAAGGAGTAGAAGTAAACAGAAGCTTATCGGGGCCTACACTTGTTATGTTTCAACGTATAAACTGTCCTTCGTTTTATTGTAATGTCAACATATAAAGTATTGCAACCTCTTATTTATGCAAAAAAAAAAAGGAACTGAATCTTGCTATTTCGATATAATTTAAATTACTCTATTGAATTTTACCAGTTGTTTTCCTATCTGCGTTGTCGACTTAAAAAAAATGAAGTTTGATATGTTAGTTAATGAATGTGAATTAATTGTATTGAGATAGAAAACTAGGCAAAGAACAATAAAATAAATGCTTTATAGCCATGTCAATTTCAATATGCTTTCATATTTAGGAAACATATTGCAAAAATATTATCGAATGGAGTTCGCAGGCGCGGGAATTCTGAAAATGACGTCACTGAATTCTGCTGTAGACGGCACATGTAGACTGACATTGACAGTTTGATATAAATCGAAATCAACGAGCATTAATTACGTTATAATAATTGCAATTAGTATAAGTAATCATTATTACAGTTAGACACATGTTGTATGATCTATTTTTATAAAGGGACATGGTCACGATTTGGTCAAAATCTTTTATTCTGTTCTTATTATTAACAATGCTTCAGGAAAGCAATTCTAATGATCATATGAAACTTGGGAATCAGTCGTGAAGTTATACGCAAGATACAGAGATCACAACTTTTTGTGATGTAAACAAGGCTCGTGCCTTGTTTTGTTTACACAGGGTCAATATACCAGTACAAAATCTTTTTCAAGCTGACTTGTCTCTCTTTTTATTCATTTCAAGCATAAATAAACAGTTCCTAACATTTAACACATTCATATTAGGTGTAAAAGTGGAATTTTCACTTCAGCATTCAAAGTGTAAACAAAAGCTTTGTTTACACAGCACAGAACTGTGATCTCTGTAACTCCCTCATACACAGGATGAATGACCATCTTTAAGTTCTCCTTAAAGATAGCTTACAGATGCTTACAGGTAGCTTAAAGACGATCTTTAAGCCACCTTTAAGCTATATGTGTTGCTTAAAGATGGCTTAAAGAAAGCGTAAAGATGGCTTAAAGGCAGCTTAAAGATTATCTTTAAGCCACCTTGTAGCTACCTTTAAGGACAACGTATAGGTCCTTAATGTCCAAACGTTAAGCCACCTTTAAGCTACCTTTACCAACAAAAGATATTAACTATATGATAATGATAGAAAAGGTGTTAAAAACGGTTTTTGTTCTAGAAAATAAAATGAAATAAAATAATTAAAACGCCCATGTCGAGGATTGAACTCGGGACCCTTCGTTTACCAGCATTACGTCGCTTCCTCTGCGCCACTGCAACTTTCATATTTAGGAAGGTTTTTATATCCTATATATCAGTGGATATTGAATCAATGTATTCAATGTGTATTTTTTACTTGAATAGATTTTGACTTCCATTCAAATTGTAACAATCAATCATATCTAATTTATACATTACATGCATGCATATATTTAGAATGGAATACGGAACTTGGTCTTCAGTGAAAAAAAATATTATACCGTAATGGAAAACGTTAGGCTTACTTAGTAAATAAATTTAAACCGAGTAGATAAACGTTCATCCAATTCACAGCTAAATGAAATGCAAGGAAGAAGATGAAATCATTTCTTCTTCGGTTTTCATGATCACGGCGCCGTTCCAGTATGTTTAAACATTTAATTGTGTACATGATTTTTAGACTATCAATTCTATAACAAACAATATTACCAATTACGGGTGACGTATTTACTGCATGTTGCAATTGCAAATGATGTATACATATACTTGTACATACAATTGTATGATGTACTAGGCCGGGTATGTGACATATTTACTCTTATCCATATATTTAAACAATTAACCCCTATTTATGATCACCGGTACAGGAATTAATTATCCAGAGTTTGGAAATAATACTTTGAAAATGAATTACAAATGGAAATAAACTGTTATTCACTAAACTTATCGTATACACGTACATACTAAGATTTCAACGCCTTTAGAAACCCTGACTTGCACCTGGGCACACCACACACCTGTTGTGTATATTTTGTATATTCTGTGTTAGTTCCAGGGGTTTTCTTAAGTTGGACAAACAATAGACTCTAAATAGATATACACAAACGTGCACCTGAGCACACGACACAACTGTTGCGTATATCTTGTATATTCTGTGTTAGTTCCAGGGGTTTTCTTAAATTGGACAAACAATAAACTCTAATTAGATATACACAAACGAACAAAATTTTGTCTAGACAAACAAAGCAGTAATATCCTGCCCGATATAACAAACGTAGTTGAGAGTCTTTTCATCTTTAACATGTATCTAGCAGATATAGAATTAGACTTAGAAATAATTAAAATTGAAAAAAAAATACATACCTTCAACCGATTATTAAATTCAATTTCAGATTTATTAAATTAAATTTGAGATTTCACCGACTAATTTATAATAGGAAACAAACATACTTAAATATAATTTCATGCACAAATTTAGATACATTATAATGTATATTATCATAAATCATTTGCACATAGTTTCCTTAACCTCCACTGTTGTTTTTCTTTTGGAGGGCTTTTCGTGATAATAGTTCTTGCAAATGTTGTTTACATTAACAACATTGTATCAACTAATTAAAATCAAATAATATATGTAAACAATATTTAGAAATTCCTTTCTACTTTTTCCGTGTTTGCTTTATTTATTAAAATCTACAATCTTTTTTTCATTTGTTATAGAATCCAAAGGAAAATCGGTAGAAGCTGATTGTAAGTACGCACTAGCTGCTATTTAGATACGTTGCCGTTTCATTTTTTCATCACGTCAGAGTATTTTCATAAATCCTTTGCACATGTTATCCTTATCCTGCAATGTTGTTTTTCTTTTGTAGGTTTTTTTGTCGTAATATTTCTTGCAAAGGTTGTGTATATTAACAGCATTGTATCAACAAATGATAAAAAAGATCAAAAAATATATTTAAACATTTCTAAAAAAAACCCAAAACTCCTCCCTCCTATTTTTCGTTTTTTCTTCTCTAAACGTTGTTCACTTTCAAACAAATCTGAATTATACAGTATCGTTTCAACAATATAAGTTTATGACATTTTAAAATTCATACAATTCTGGGAAATAAAGAAAACATTTATACGTCTAGCATTTCAAGAACAGTACCGAGGACCATGATATTTTTTCTTGAACGCATATCATGATTAAGATAATGTATTTGGAACATTGTATTCCATTTTTAAAACAGCCATTTAAATCCAGAACACAAAAAAAATCTAACAGAACTATCTTACGCGATTTAAATAATGACTAAATTCATTTGTTTAGAAAGGATATGGTGACATCATTCTCCCTCTTAAGTGCAAGTTAAATTTACATCAGATATGTCAGTATTCGAAATAAATATTTTTATCGAATGTATGGCAACATGCAACGTACATATGTTGACATTCAAGAACTTTGCAATTAGATAAGAATGTACAGACTTCTCAAACATTTTAATAGTGCTAAGATAAGACTTCCAAAATGCTGGTTTTTACTAATATATATTTACATTTACTTTCTTTCCCCCTATCAAATTGCATTGATTTATTTGAGTGATATTTACGCATGACACAGAAGACCAGATCACCCAATCCGATGCGTATGAATACAGCCTTCCTTATGAATTTCTCGATGAACACGACTGACTCTCCTAGCGACTTCAAGCCAGATCACGACCTGATGTTATACTTTACAGAAACGTATAACCGCCTCTTGATGTTGTGTTTAAGCTCTAAACGGCAAATTAAAATTAGTGTCATCTTCCTATAATGTATATATTGTCAAAATAATGTCGACTTGTACAAAGATAAAACATACAAATCGAAATATTTTGGATGATTTAACCGCTCATTTTAAGCTTTGTTGACTTTGATTAAGTCAAAATATTAATTTGCGTTTTAATTTTGTCGCATTTATATAAATGCGGGGAAATTTTCTCGCTATCTTTTATTTGTATAATTTGTGGAGCTTTCGCGTCCACGTTTTGATGACTTCTTGTCTGTTTACAAGGAATGTCAACTTAAGTATGTCAAATTAATGTCAATTATAAACACAATAATGTTAAGCAGTAAACGTAATACCTAACTGCAAAGCTCTAGAAGCATGAGAAACAGGGGCGTGGCACATTCTTTTGTAATACAACAGCTTTAAAGTGTAAATAAACGAGTGCAAAGATAAAAAAAATATGATACAAGAAAGATTTAAACAGGTTTTGTTTTATTATTTCAGTAAATACTTTAATTAATACATGGTTTTAGTGAAACTAAATTTGTAATACAAAACGAAAACATTTTTATTAGATTTTAATTAGGTTTCAAATAATTCATGTATAAATGTATACATGAAGAGTTTTATATATACCCAATTAATGATTATTCTACATAATTCGAAGTGCTTTTGAAAGATAAAATATAAAATTACTGAGAAAAATATGCATTTCCGAATGCTCTACATACTTATAAAAGTTCAATTTAAAAGTAAAAAAAAGAAAGACTAAACCTTTAAGTTGGGAACCTAAATGGCTGAGATTATTTGATGGTAACGAAAAAGGATATAACAAATCCCAAAGAATGCAGTTTTTGAAATGTTAAATGAATAGTACCTGAAATAAAAAATGTTTTCTTAAAATAAAATAAGTTAATTTCAGTCTGTATATATAGTCTTAACCAGAGCTTAAACTCTGGTTAAGTTTACCACCCCTTCACCATATCATGACATTCTATCGGTAAACTAATTATTCTAGTCGTTCAAATTTTGGTGAAAAGTCCTCTCTAACTTAGATAAGTCGCCAAGGTGAATTCGCCAAACACAATTATATTGCTATAAATTATACGACATTTAATTTTGGCGGCATAGTTTATACACATTATTTTAGCGCGATATTGCGGAATTCGACTTTAACAGATTAAAGTGCTTAAGACGTCAAAAACATGTCGAAATGGTGTCACTAAATAAATTTTGTTGTCATAAATAAATGGCTAAACCTTAAAAAAATCATATATGACAATATATGTATGTGAATATATCGCGTTCTAACGAAACAATGAGAGGCTTTAAACGTTTCCGTAATACTTACACTAATAAATATTTCACTGATGTAAGCATATTGTAACAGTAAAATGAATTCAATTGATTAATTTCTTAGTATACCAAAAGTAAATTCATCAAATTACAGAATGAAAATAAAATTCGCTTATAATTTATCAAATCTCTGTGCATTATTTTTGTCAGCATGATTCGGCTGTTCCAATGGCTCTTCCGTTTATTTCAAATTACTCGTTGAATAAGGCAGATATTTAAAAAAAAATAAATACTGTTTTTGGTAACATAATACATAATAAAATAAACTGTAAATATAAGCATTGAATCATTATGTTTTGAAAGATGTGGTCTCATAACTGCAACGGTGTGTACAAACAAATTTTCATAACGCGCTAGCGCGGGTTATTCAATTTGTATGCACACTCCGTTGCAGTTAGGAGACCACGTCTTTCAAAAAATAATGATTCAATGCTTAAATATTGACATGCAATTTACTCATGCGTACGTGTAACTTAGCTTTGTAAACATGCGAGTTCAAATTGTTGGCATGCAACTTTTTTTGTGCCAACATGCAACTTACGCAAATGGACTTGCATTTTTGTTATGTTGACATGCGAAATATATATGTTGATATGCAACTTTTGTATGAGAACAAGATAAACGATGTTATTTTGATTTCGAATCTAAATATATAACCAAATTGCATTTTGATATTAAAGGTGCTTGTGGACATAGTTAAGTTGCATGTTGACATATTTATTTTGAATATCAACACACATACGTTTTATGTTGACAAAAATAAATTGCATGTCAACATAAATAAGTTGTAAGTCAACATGATTTAAAGTATTACAACATAGATAAGTACCATATACTACATTGAAATTCAGATGAAGGCTTGATTTGATTATTTTTGAGACTTTAAATAATGTTGATTTAATTGATCAATATGATCAGGTCTATATCAACATCAATAAGCCTTATTTCTACATTTGTATCTTGTTGTTACAATTGTTGTGTTTAAACTTATAAATTGTCGCTTTTTTTCTTCGTATTGTCAACATATGAACAACTGCTACCTCTTATCTATGCAAATAAATTAAATAGCATCTTGCTATTTTGATACATTTGATTCAATATAATTTATTATTTTTGAGATTTAAATTAATGTTGATCTAATTGCAATTTTCTTCAAATCATATATACTTTTTTGTCATTTCTTGATATAGTTACATTAAATTTCAACGCAGTAACCTTTCATGGCAACTTATTTGATACAAAACTAATATTTACACAAGGAAGTATTGCTACCTCTTATTATGCAAATAATTTGATTAGTATCTTGCTATTTCGATATATCTGATTAAATATAATTGATTGTTTTTGAGACTTAAAATTCTGTTGATCTAATTGCATTTATCTTCCAATCCTATGTACTACTTTTGTCATATAATTACATTAAATTTCAACACAGTAACCTTTCATGACAACATATTTGATACAAAACTAACATTCACACAATGTGCAGAATATTTGGCACCATACTATGATCAGGTCGATGTCGACATATATAAGTTTTATTTCTACATTTGTTTCTCGCCTGTCGACTTGTTTGATACTGAAAACAAATATAATATTTAGCACACGAGGAAAAGAAGTATACAGACGCCTATCGGGGCTTACACGTGTTTTGTTTAAACTTACAAATTGTCCTTCTTTTCTTTGTATTGTCAACATATGAAGTATTGCTACCTCTTATTTATGCAAATAAATTGAATAGTATCTTGCTATTTCAATATAATTTAAATTACCCTATTTAATTTTACCAAGTTTCCTGCTCTCGGCGTTTTTGACTTTTAAAAAAAATGAAGTTTGATATGTTGGTTAATGAATTTGAACTAATTGTATTGAGGTAGAAAATAAGGCAATGAACAATAAAATAAATGCTTTATAGCTATGTCAATATCAAAGTGCTTTCATTTTAAGGAAACATCTTGCGAAAATATTTTTGAATGAAATTCTGAGAGTGACGTCACTGAGTTCTAAGTATATAGCGGTAAACGGAACATGTAGACTGAAATTGACAGTTTGATATTAATCAAAGACAAAAAAGCAGTATTTACCAAGGGATCAACCTCTGTCATTCAGTCAACTAAAAGGTGACTGAAAGGTAACCGATATATGGCTGAATGGCATAGCTATGCCATTCACTCACTGTTCTAGACTTTTCAGTTTACAATCAGTTGACTGAATGGCAGAGCTTAATCCTGTGTACTTTATAATCATTGCATTTAGTATAAGGAATCGTTATCGCAGTTAGAAATATGTTGTATGATCTATATTTAAGCAGTTCTTTATGATATATTATGTTTGGGTTACTCTCTAATGAACAAGTGATATGAGTTTTTATACAGATACATGTAATTGAACATTGAACCTACATGGGTCCCATCACTAACACGTATTATATTACCCCCCCCCCCCCCTCCCCCCAAGCCAGCACAAAAAATATTTACCATAGCATGGGCGTTGTCTTTTCTCATGATCATGATTTAATGCAAATATTTTACCATCGGAATAAAGAAAATACTGGTAATGAGAAGATGCAACGCTCATGCAGTTATTTCATGTATTATAGTATTTGGTGTCGTATTTATATATAGACTTCATTGTAATTGAGAGGATGGGCGGTTATCCATTAAAATTGATTCGAGATCGTGTAATATCAATTTGAAGACGAAGACAGAGAGTGAAACATTTTTAGCCTCATCGATGGAAGACCGTTGTTTCAAAGTGATTATTGAATCATGATCATAATTTTGGGATAGGACTGCTCATGTCTACCACCTTTAACTACGACTACAAATGCAGATATTTGGATGTTTAACATTTAAAGAAATATCTTAATATTAGAAATTAAATTCCTTTATTTTAGATTGAATTTCTTCAAGCCAATATTCGTGGATTGCTATTTTTTTTTAAAATAAGGTTAATGATAACATGTCATGGAATTACTTGTTGTATAAATTATTAAAAAAAAATCAACACTAATACTTACTAAAGTATTTGGTAAGAGTTTAAATTCATAAATGAGAATAACAAGTTGCTGTCCTTTAAAACAGGACTACAATACGTGGACCATGTGCATGTGTTTCCAACGAAAACATGAAAACCTTAAGATTATCAGAGATTCCACCGACTCTAACCGCCTGCTTTTAACCACTAAATTTGTACGTTGGATCACGTATAGCCCTGACTTTTTATCTCGGAGTTTAAAGGGTTTATACTTCTAAAATAATTATAATCTATATAAATGAAGATGGCATGTATAGTAGAATTCTACTATTTGCGCACACAGTACGCTTCGCATTACTTTGTTAACTATGCAGTGACAGCTTTGTGTAAATTAATTTCATATTTTGATGCATTTTTCATGAGATTTTAATTTTTATACAGTGACATATTTATTCAGTCATCTATCATATACAGTCGCATAATAACTCAATCATAATTAAATGCTAATAAATGTTTAAGTACTCTAGCTTCGCCTACTGTAATAGTAAAGTTAAGCTATACATGTGTATTCGGAAAACAACAAAGCAAATTATGCTATTTGATGCCAGTTGTAGTTTCGGCATAATATTACCTTATTTCATAATACTGACAGTTTATATCACATGCCGATCATTTCTTTAAAAGGAAATCTTTGTTTCTGTACTGTTTACCGACAACTTTACAATTAAGCGCCTTTGAACTTATTGGTGCAAAAGGCATGGAATTCCGATCCCGATTCAGATAAACGTGTGCTAGCCTGGTTCCCTTAGCAACCCATTACGCAAAGGAACCAGGCTAACTCATGCGCAGGCTGAATTTTCCCCATAGCATCCGGTTTAACCTCGCTTATATATTTTCTGCGTGGACCTCAGGGTCCACGCAAAAATTGGCATTAACGGATGTTCTATGTTTAGGTTACTCTCCAATAAACATATGATATGAATTTTTAGAGGGATTCATGTAACTGAACATTGTACCTACACGGGCCTCTTCACTTACACGCATTATATAACCTCCCCCCCCCACCACCACCACCACCACCATTACCACCAAAAAAATGTTTATCAAAGGGTCGGAACAAAATATACAATAATTGAATTTGCTTTTAAATAATATTATACATGGACTGATAGCATTGGCGTTGTCTTTTCTCATGATCATGATTTGCTTCGAGTTTTTTTTACCACCACAATAAAGACCATTCTGACATCAAATCATGGTAATGAGAAAATGCAACGCTCATGCAGGTAGTTCATGCATGATAGTATTTGGTATCGTAGTTATATGTAGACTTCATTGATATTGAGAGGGTGGGTGGTCATCCAATAGAATTGATTCAAGATCGTGTAATATTAATTTGAAGAAGAAGACAGATGGATGAGATATTTTGCCTCATCGATTATAGACCGTTGTTTCAAGGTGATTATGAATCATGATCATAATTTGGGGGTAGGACTGCCCATATCTACCATCCTTATGTACGACTACAAATGCAAATATTTGGATGTTTAACATTTAAAGAAATATCTTAATTTTAGAGTTTAAATTCCTTTATTTTAAATTGAATTTCTTCAATGAAGCCAATATTCGTGGATTGCTATTTTTTTTTTAAAATTAGGTTAATGGTAACATTTCATGGAATTACTTGTTGTAAAAATTATAAACAAAAAATCAACACTTATACTCAGTATTCGGTAAATGTTTAAATTCATAAATGAAAAAAAAATAGTATTAACGAATCCATGAAAATTCAGTATACAAAAATTCCAGTGACTCATTTAGATAAAGTCAATCTAAATGTAAATTCTTCAGCTAGATTCAGAATAAGGTGAAGCACAATCAGACCCCCCCACCCCCCCCCCCCACCCCCCCCCCACCCCCGCCGTGCGAATTTCATTTGATAACAATTTCTGTGTAATATGTTTCCGAGAAATGAAAAATATTTATGTCTATATATACCTATAATGTATATATTCATATTGTTTTAATTCAACATAACTAAAACTCACTGTTAAATTATTATTTGTAACTCCGTATTTTGTTAAATCGAAATAGAAGATAGGAAGAAAGCTGATCAATTACATAAAAAAGGTGATATATAATATGTTAACCCTTCTTGATATAATGCAAAATATTTGCATAATTAAAGCGATATAATAGTATATATGTTGATAAGACGATCAAAAGTATGATAATGTATGTTATAACACAGGAAGTGCAGGTCCCGATATGCTTCGAAAGACGTATGCTATAAATAAAAGACTATATTTGTTAGGGTTTTTATTAAAACAACCGATAGTTATAAGAAAAACCTAGACTTTTTTTGTTCTTTTATACACAAATATTTATTAAGATCTACAATCTTTTTTATCCATTGTCAGATAAGTGCGACGAAGAAGTGCAAAGAGAATATAAGGGTAAGTACGCACTAGCTGCTTTTTAGATACGTTGCTGTTTCATTCCTTTATCACGTCAGAATATTATCATAAATCATTTTCACATAGTTTTCTTATCCCGCAATGTTGTTTTTCAATTTTATTTATTTATATAAATCCTTTGCACATGGTTTCCTTATCCCGCAATGTTGTTTTTCTTTGGTAGGTTTTTTTTGTCGTTACATTTCTTTCAAAGGTTATTTACATTAACAGCATCGTATCAAGAAATGATAATTAAGATCAAACAATATATGTAAACAATTCTAAAAAAAAACTCCTCCCTACTCTTTTTCGTTTTTGCTTCTCTAAACGTTGTTCACTTTCAAACAAATCTGGATTATACAGTATCGTTTCAACAATATACGTTCATGACATTTTAAAATTCAGACATTTCTTAGAAATAAAGAAATACTTTAAACATCTAGCATTTTAAGAACATTACCGAGGACTATGACATTTTGTTTCTTGAACGCATGTCATGCTTTAGATTATATATTTGGAACATTGTGTTGCATTTTTAAAACACCTATTTAAATCCATAACACCACAACAGGTCTTACGAAACCATCTTACGAGATTCAAATGATGATTGAAATCACTTGTTTAGAAAGGATATGGTGACATCATTCTCCCTCTTCAGTGCAATTTACTTTTACATCAGATCTGTCAGTATTCGAAATAAATATTTTTATCGAATGTATGGCAACATGCAACATACATATGTTGACATTCAAGAACTTTGCAATTAGATAAGAATGGTACAGACTTCTCAAACATTTTAATAGTGCTAAGATAAGACTTCCAAAATGCTGGTTGTTACTAATATATATTTACATTTACTTTCTTTCCCCCTATCAAATTGCATTGATTTTTTGAGTGATATTTACGCATAACACAGAAGACCTAATCACCAACTCTGGTGCGTATGCATACAGTCTTCCTTATGAATTTCTCGATGAACACGACTGACTCTCCTAGCGACTTCAAGCCAGATCACGACCTGATGTTATACTTACACTGATAAATATTTCACTGATGTAAACATATTTTAACAGTAAAATGAATTCAGTTGATTAATTTCTTTGTATACAAAAAGTTAATTCATCAAATTACAGAATGAAAAATAAAATTCGCTTATAAGTTATCAAATCTCTGTGCATTATTTTTGTCAGCATAATTCGGTTGTTCCGATGGCTCTTCCGTTAATTGCACATTACTCGTTGAATAAGGCAGATATTTCTAAAAAAAAAAATGATGTTTTTGGTAAAAAAATAAATAATAAAAAACGTAAATATAAGCATTGAACCATTATGTTTTGAAAGATGTGGTCTCATAACTGCAACGGTGTGTACAAACAAATTGTCATAACGCGCTAGGGTGTGTTATTCAATTTGTATGCACACACACACACACCGTTGCAGTTAGGAGACCACGTCTTTCAAAAAATAATGATTCAATGCTTAAATATTGACATGCAATTTACTCATGCTTACGTGTAACTTAGTTTTATCAACTAGTTCAAATTGTTGGCATGCAACTTTTTTGTGCCAGCATGCAACTCACGCAAACGGACTTGCATTTTTGTTATGTTGACATGCGAAATATATATGTTGACATGCAACTTTTGTATGAGAACAAGATAAACGATGTCATTTTGATTTCGAATCTAAATATATAACCTAATTGCATTTTAATATTAAAGGTGCTTGTGGACATAGTTAAGTTGCATGTTGACATATTTATTTTGAATATCAACAGACATACGTTTTATGTTGACAAAAATAAATTGTATGTCAACATAAATAAGTTGTAAGTCAACATAATCAAATGCATTACAACATAGATAAGTACCATATACTAAATTGAAAGTCAGATGAAGGCTTGATTTGATTATTTTTGAGACTTTAAATAATGTTGATTTAATTGATCAATATGATCAGGTCGATATCAACATCAATAAGCCTTATTTCTACATTTGTATTTTGTTGTTGCAATTGTTTTGTTTTAACTTATAAATTGTCGTTCTTTTCTTTGTATTGTCAACATAAGAAGCATTGCTACCTCTTATTTATGCAAATAATTTGAATGGTATCTTGCTATTTCGATATATTTGATTAAATATAATTGGTTATTTTTGAGACTTAAAATACTGTTGATCTAATTGCAATTTTCTTCCAATCCTATGTACTATTTTTGTCATATAATTACATTAAATTTCAACACAGTAACCTTTCATGACAACATATTTGATACAAAACTAGCATTCACACAATGTGCAGAATATATGGCACCACAATATGATCAGATGTCGACATATATAAGCTTTATTTGTACACTTGTTTCTCGCCTGTCGACTTGTTTGATACTGAAAACAAATATAATATTTAGCACACGAGGAAAAGAAGTTTACAGACGCCTATCGGGGCTTACATTTGTTTTGTTTAAACTTATAAATTGTCCTTCTTTTTTTTGTATTGTCAACATATAAAGTATTGCTACCTCTTATTTATGCAAATAAATTGAATAGTATCTTGCTAGTTTAATATTATTTTAATTACCCTTTTCAATTTAACAGGTTTCCTGTTCTCGGCGTTTTTGACTTTAAAACAAATGAAGTTTGATATGCTGGTTAATGAATTTGAACTTATTTTATTGAGGGAGAAAATAAGGCAATTAACAATAAAATAAATACAGACCCTGAAACGTGCTACTACACCTCTAAAACGAACCGTACCGTTCCGTGCAAGAAACGGTACCGTTCACAAAACGAACCGTACCGTTCACAAAGCGAACCGTACCGTTCACAAAACGAACCGTACCGTCCAAAAAGCGTGCAAGATAATATATGCAAGACCCGCCTCCAGACGGACTAAAAAGCGTATTCATATTGTTTTATTTCAACATTTCTTTCTCGATATACATGTATTTAAAACTCACTGTTAAATTATTATTTGTAACTCCGTATTTTGTTAAATCGAAATAGAAGATAGCAAGAAAGCTGATCATTTACTAAAAGGGGATTTGCATTATGTTAACCCACCTTCATATAATGCAAAATATTTGCATAATTAAAACGACATTATAGTATATATGTTGAGAAGACGATCAAAAGTATGATAATATATGTTATAACACAGGAAGTGCAGGTCCCGATAAGCTTCCAAAGACGTATGCCATATATAAAAGACTATATTTGTTAGGGTTTTTATTAAAACAAACGATAGTTATAAGAAAAACCTAGACTGAATGTGTTCGTTTATACACAAATATTTCTTAAGATCTACAATCTTTTTGTTTCCATTGTCAGATGAGTGCGACAAAGAAGCGTACGGTGAAGATAAGAGTAAGTACGCACTAGCTGCTTTTTGATACGTTGCTGTTTCATTCCTTTATCACGTTAGGGTATTATCATAAATCATTTTCACATAGGTTTCTTATCCCGCAATGCTATTTTTCAATTGTATTTATTTATATAAATCCTTTGCACATGGTTTCCTTATCCCGCAATGTTTTTTTTTCTTTTGTAGGTTTTTTTCGTCGTTATATTTCTTGCAAAAGTTGTTTGCATTAACAGCATCGTATCAAGAAATGATAATTAAGATCAAACAATATATGTAAACATTGCTAAAAAAAACTCCTCCCTACTCTTTTTCGTTTTTGCTTCTCTAAACGTTGTTCACTTTCAAACAAATCTGGATTTATACAGTATCGTTTCAACAATATACGTTCATGACATTTTAAACTTCAGACAATTCTGAGAAATAAAGAAATAATTTTAAGAACATTACCGAGGACCATGACATACTCCTTTCTTAATGAGATCGTAATGAATATTCATATCGCATCCAAAACGAGGCTAGCGTCGGTAACAACAATCATGGCTGATGAAGTGAAAGTAAAATCAACTTCGCGCGATTTGTCTGTTGTTCCCACTATTACGTTCGGTTTTGTGGAAGATATTGTTCGAAAGTGTAGCAAAAGTGATGGAGCAAAAGAAATCACCAAGGGCTACAAATACTTCAGTGAAAAATACGTCACAGATGTAAGAGGTAATTGCCTATTTTCGGTTTTGTACGACATGTAAACAAATCTAAGTTACATGTACTTTGTTTATAAACAGACAAAAATCTCCGGCTGTGTGAAACACGTAAATACTTAATAGATACAGAGATATCGCACAAATTTACACACAAATATATAGCCTAAGCATTGCAATGGTTGTGGCAATATCCATATAACATACATGTACCTGGATTCGGTTGCACGAACGTCAGTTAAATTAACTATTACTTACGTAACTTGCCGTTAAAAAAATATAACAGCTAGTAACGGTTTTAACTAAAAGTTAATCTAACTGACGTTCGTGCAACCGAACCGTTGAATTGATAAAGATGATATCATGTGTACTTACAACTTGATGTAGTCTAAATCAATTATGACTTTGAATTTTTAGTGTACGCTTTGGATGGTACTGATGGGTGTCTTGTAAGAGCGAAGTGCTTCAGATCTCAGAAGAAGAATGAGACCCCTCATGATGTGGAGGTTTTTATAATTAACATCATTAAATATATACAGTTGCAAATTTAAGTAAGCATATCTGTATACTTTAAACAGTAACACTAGGAAAAAACTGCTTTATAAGTTTTTGTCATTTCTAACTAGCAAGAATACAATTATTTTTTCAAACTTTGACAATAATATATATGATATGATTCACAGGTAGTAATAAAGAAGGGGCCAGTATTTGGAAGGGAAGACAGCAAATGCACCTGTGCCATTGGTACCTCGGGATCATGTGGACACATTGTGGGCCTTCTTTATTCTTTAGCCCACATGAAAGCGTCCAACCTTAAGGCGGTTCCTACAGATGTTGCCAAGACATCCTTGCCTCAAACTTGGCATATTCCGAGAGGTATATACAATTTATTATTACCTAGACCTGCACCCCTCCCCCTTTCAAAAACAATTGTTGAAATAATTAAAAAATAATATATAAATAAAATTATATATACAAGTATATACCTACATGTAACATGCAATATCTTAATATGGATATAAATATTTTAAGTCAATTTGTGTAAGATTTGATTATGTACATGTTTATACTATTAATTCACAATTTTAGGGGAGAAGATCGGCGGAAGTGCCTCCACTGATGTCACAGTAATGGGATATTCTCCCAGCAACCCCAGGAAACCAACCAAGGGAATAAAGTCTACATTGTATAATCCCATCAACACCGAGTGCCTACCACTGGAGGAACTGTGTTCTGCCCTTTCAAACATGGATAAATCTTGTCTTTTTTTGTCAGTGGTAGATCCAGAACACCAACAGAAAGATGTCGGCACAAAGTTTGGAAATTTCCCAAAGGGATCTTCTTTAGCAACACAACAGAAACTTCATAGTGACTACATGCTGAACATCATGGATGCTGAAGACTTTCCAATTTTACCGGTGAGGAATGTCATGCGTAATAGTGTTTCTGTAGTGTTGGACCACAGTCGAACATTGAAACTGGAGTCGCTCTCAATCTCTGAGGTCCAGGCCAGCGAGATAGAAGAAGCCACCCGACTACAATCAGAGAACCAAAAGTGGCACAAGATTCGTCAGGATCGTATAACTGCTTAGGTAGCAGGTGACATTGTCCGCAGAAGAAAAGGTAAATATATTAGCATGATACAATAAAACGAACTTTAAAAATAATTGGCAATTTATTATGCAATGGTTAAATATGTATGAAGAAAAAAATAACATATCTGTATCTTTTCCATCAAAATGCTAATATTATCTATGTATGCGGTATGATAATGCTGAACTGTACACTGCAATTACTTTTCATAGATCCTGAACCACTTGTTGCCAGACTAAAGACAAGCCGCAAGGTTCTGGTATCTGCCATGAGACATGGGTTATCATGCGAAGCTACTGCTGCTCTAGCTTATGTTCAGGTAAATAATGTACCAACAACACTAAATTCATAAAATATTTTTCTTTACCAATTTTGTGTTAACCTTTCATAATCATAATTTGTTTTCATTAAAGGCAATGGATGAGGAGGTAAACATATATCCATGTGGTGTTGTGATTAGCCCATGGTCACCTTGGTTAGCGGCCACCCCAGACAGGAAAGTGTTCTGCCCTTCCCTGGATCCTCCTCATGGTTTGCTGGAAATCAAGTGTCCAGTCAATTCATTAGCTGATTGTGTTTACCTGTCTAAGGATGAAAATGGTTACCATCTGAAAGAAACACACAAATACTTCCACCAGATAATGACACAGTTAGGAGTAACTGGGCTGAAGTGGTGTCACTTCTTTGTGTGGACACCTGAGGAGTCACATTTGGAACTGCTCCGTTTTGATGCTGACATCTGGCAGGAAATGAAGGAAAAAATGGATCTGTTCTTTTTTAATCATTTTTTAATTTGAATGCATAAACATGAAATAAATTTCAATTCTTTTCACCATCAATAAGTACATTTTTTGTACAGTCAGTGTTTTAATAATTGTTATTAACTATATATTTTCAAAAACTCTGAAAAAATTACTACTTATTCATAAAAGAAACTTATTAATGGTGGATTGATTTTGCAATTCAATGCTTAATAAATCTCTTCTTTGTTAATGAAAAAGGGTAACCACACACCTTTCAAAGAAAATACTGGATTTCCATAGCCAGAGTACATTTTAATGCATATGTCATTCAGAATTGTGATGTATCTATCAGAAATTTGATAAATCTCTGTAGACAATTAAGAATGTATGCCCACTCTTTAACCTAAGGCCCTCTGAAGAGTGTCAGCAAGTTTGCAACAGTCCAAATCTGATTTATTGTCCCAACCATGCTGAGTGGAATAACACCATCAAAAATATGAAACTCTTTGACACGGCGAATATGGCGCTCAGTGTGTATTCTAAGCTTAGCTATAGCTTGAGTCTCCTCAACCTCTTGCAGAGTAAATTGCCCCTGACTCATTAGAAAAGGTGGGGTATTGATACTTATCCCAGTCCCCTCTAAAACTTTGTTCAGTACAAACCCCTTGTCTGCCATAATGGAGTCCCCCTGGTCAAGTAAATTTAACAGACCACTAAGCTTAGTAATCTCTACATCTGACATGCAGCCAGTGTAGAGACTTGAAACAAAGGTAAGAGCACCATGAGGTGCTATTCCAACCAGTCCCTTCCATGTGTGCGTACTTTTGTATGAGGAATAACATTTAGAACCAAGCACTAAGGAGGAGGGTTTCTCAGTTTTAATTTCCGTACAATCGATTAAAACTCGTGTTGTGGGGTACAGAGTCCTAAACCAATCGGGCATTTTCCTATCAACCTGTTCTCGAGATGGCCAAATATTAATACTGCCAAAAGCAAAATACAAAAAATTTGCCCAGGTAATGATTTTTCTGCTTACTGTCGAAACATGACAATTAAATCGAACAGCAAGATCTTGCGCCATCATACCACATTTGAGGCGGCACAAAAACATGAAGAATTCGTCAATAAGAAGCATATTTCTTTGCCTACCAGTCAGATTTGGGTTACCAATAGCTGACATTTTAAAATAATGACTTGTCATGGAGGTAGCTGCTGGCTTAATAAATTCAAAAACAGTGGTAAAAACTGAAAATGTCATAAAACCAGTGTAGAACATAATCATTAAGTCATCTTTAGAAAATCTCTCAACCCCAAATCTTTCTATGGCAAGCCTCTGCTGAAGTCTTTCAATGTTTTCATCCCGTTCTTTGATCATGCTTTCCAGCATCTGGATTCTCTCTTTGTCTGAAGTTACAGCCACATTATCTTCTGCCAATGGACAGCTAAATATTCAAATGTTGAAAATACTAAATCTAATTTTCTAATATTATGTGATACTTACATTACAGGCATTTTTCATATCTTGGACTGATGTTCCAGCATCAGCCCTTCAGAGAATGAGTCGTCCAGCGACCATCACATTTGGTGATAAGTAAATCATCAAAAATGTTATATTACAGTTGCAAACTGATTTTCTATTTCACAGCTTGACAACTGAATATTATTTTGACAATGATTTAAAACTGATGATCCAGCATCATTGCATTCTGACCAGCAGAACACCTGAAAAACTTAATCTTAATATTCAATTTATCAGCATATTACAAATTGATCAAATTGAATATTTGCACAGTTCAGTTCATTAAATCATAACTTATCCTTGATATGAAAGATTTAATATTTTCCATTTATACCTCTGTATAAATTTTGTACATATAATATTACAAAATATACTTGCTATTGACCTCATAGCCAGTAAATAGGTATATAATTATAATATCCCACACAGGAAGATGGATATTATAAAATGTATTATAATTAATTTACTCAATGACTTACCTGTTTTCATGGAGTAACCAATTAGATGAACCTAGCTCTTCGTCATTGTCGGTTGCATCATCATCAGTCTTGCAACGTTTCTGGGGGAGTGGAGTTTTAATGATCTGTCTCCTTTGGGTTGACTCCTTGCTCCAGTTAAATAACGATGGAACACTGCTTGATCTGAGAGTTTTCCTCACTGGAGTCCATTTAAAATCTTCTTTTTTGAAGTGTCTCGAACAAACAACAGCTTCTTTTGAAATCTAAGTTTAATAAATAATGTAATACTGCAGGGGTTCAAAAAATTGTGACAAAATGTTATACTCTTCGTCCTGCCCAGTCTGATTATCCATTCCCTTTTTATTCCTTTCAGTTGTAGATGTTATAATTTGTAAACATTAGATATTATATATGGGTCTACTCCCTAAAATTTCCATAAAATATTCAGAATGTTTGTTGTGGTTTATTTTTTTTTATAATAGTAACATTGTTTTATCTAGAAAGAAAAATCTAACCGTGTTGAGGCTACGCTAGAACATTTTTATCTATGTTTAATCGTGTGAAAAGAGTAACGCTACATGTACTGCATTCACTACAAAACTTTAACCTAATGCATGCAGGTTCCGGTTAAATCTAATTTATAACGATGTTACTCGTATCTTTATGTGCATATCAGGATAGATACGAGGCAAGTTGGACATCAAATCACGATAGGCTGATGTAAATATGTGTGACCTAGATTGTACAATGTTGTAAACAAAGTTATTTCACCATTAAACCGTACGTTAAAAAGTGGCCCTGGATCCCTTCTGATAGCATGAATCCATGATTTTCGGAGTTCATCATTGATGGGGATTTTGTGGAACGATAATTCCGGGTTTAAACGACCGTTGCCAGTACACTGAGGCACGCAACAATGTCGATCGTTCTTCCCTTGCGTTGCAGCCGCCATTGTTGTTTTTTAATCGATCAACCGACCTTAGCCTCGTTTTGAAATCAAACGCGGGGCTTATGAATATTCTTTGAGAATGGAGTATTTAGTTTCTTGAACGCATTTCATGCTTTAAAAAATATATTTGTAACATTGTGTTGCATTTTTAAAACGCCTTTTTAAATCCATAACACCAACAAAGGTCTTACGAATTCAAATAATGATTGAAATCACTTGTTAAGAAAGGATATGGTGACATCATTCTCCCTCTTTAGTGCAAGTTACTTTTACATCAGATCTGTCAGTATTCGAAATAAATGTTTTTATCGAATGTATTGCAACGTTAACATGCAACGTACTTATGTTGACAGTCAAGAACATTGCAGTTAGATAAGAATTGTACAGACTTCTCAAACATTTTAATAGTGCTAAGATAAGACTTCCAAAATGCTGGTTTTTACTAATATATATTTACATTTACTTTCTTTCCCCCTATCAAATTGCATTGATTTATTTGAGTGATATTTACGCATAACACAGAAGACCAAATCACCAAATCCGATGCGTATGAAGACAGTCTTCCTTATGAATTTCTCGATGAACACGACTGACTCTCCTAGCGACTTCAAGCCAGATCACGACCTGATGTTATACTTTACAGAAACGTATAACCGCCCTTGATGTTGTGTTTAAGCTCTAAACGGCAAATTAGAATTAGTGTCATCTTCCTATAAAATGTATATATTGTCAAAATTTTGTCGACTTGTAAAAAGAAAAAACATACAAATCGAAATATTTTCGATGATTTAACCGCTCATTTCAAGATTTGTTGACTTTAATTAAGTCAAAATATTATTTTGCGTTATAATTTTGTCGCATTTATATAAATTCGTGGACATTTTCTCGCTATCTTTTATATTGAAAATTTATTATCCTGAAATTGTATAATTTGTGGAGCTTTTACGTCCATGTTTTGATGACTTCTTGTCTGTTTACAAGGAATTTCAACTTAAGTATGTCGAATTAATGTCAATTATAAACACAATAATGTAAAGCAGTAAAAGTAATAGCTAACTGCAAAGCTCTATAAGCATGAGAAACAGGGGCATGGCACAATCTTTTGTAATACAACAGCTTTAAAGTGTAAATAAACGAGTGCAAAGATAAAAAATTGATGATACAACAAAGATTTAAACCGGTTTTCTTTTTAATTATTTCAGTACATACTTTAATCAGTACATGATTTTAGTTAACCTAAATTTGTATTACAAAACGAAGAAACTTTTTGTAGATTTTGATTAGGTTTCAAATAATTCATGTATAAATGTATACATGAAGAGTTTTATATATACCCAATTAATGATGATTCTACATAATTCGAAATGCCTTTGAAAAATTAAATATAAAATTACTGAGAAAAATATGCATTTCCAAATGCTCTACATACTTCGTAAAGTTCAATTTAAAAGTAAAAAAGAAAGAAAGACAAAACCTTTAAGTTGGGAACCTTAATGGCTGAAATTATTTGATGGTAACGAAAAAGGATATAACAAATCCCAAAGAATGCAGTTTTTGAAATGTTAAATGAATAGTACCTGAAATAAAAAAATGTTTTCTTAAACTAAAATAAGTTAAATTCAGTCTGTATATATAGTCTTAACTAGAGCTTAAACTCTAAAGCATCTAGAGAGTTTACCATTCCTCCACCATATCATGACATTGTATCGGTAAACTAATTATTCTAGTCGCTCAAATTTTGGTGGAAAGTCCTCTCTAACTTAGATAAGTCGCCAAGATGAATTCGCCAAACACAATTATATTGCTATAAATTATAAGACATTTAATTTTGGCGGCATAGTTTATACACATTATTTTAGCGCGACATTGCGGAATTCGACTTTAACAGATTAAAGTGCTTAAGACGTCAAAAACATGTCGAAATGGTGTCACTAAATGAATTTTGCTGTCATAAATAAATGGCTAAACCTTAAAAAAAATCATATATGACAATATATTTATGTGAATATATCGTGTTCTAACGCAACAATGAGAGGCGGTTAAACGTTTCCGTAATACTTTAACTGATAAATATTTCACTGATGTAAACATATTTTAACAGTAAAATGAATTCAATTGATTAATTTCTTAGTATACCAAAAGTAAATTCATCAAATAACAGAATGGAAAATAAAATTTGCTTATAAGTTATCA
Organism: Magallana angulata; assembly: GCF_025612915.1. Classification (NCBI taxonomy): domain Eukaryota; kingdom Metazoa; phylum Mollusca; class Bivalvia; order Ostreida; family Ostreidae; genus Magallana; species Magallana angulata. The sequence continues at coordinate 23,576,190 of NC_069112.1, forward strand.
AATCTCTGTGCATTTTTTTGTCAGCATGATTCGGCTGTTCCAATGGCTCTTCCGTTAATTGAACATTATTCGTTGAAAAAGGCAGATATTTCTAAAAAAACAAATAATGTTTTTGGTAAAAGAATAAATAATAAAAAACGTAAATATAAGCATTGAATCATTATGTTTTGAAAGATGTGGTTTCATAACTGCAACGGTGTGTACAAATACATTTTCATAACGTGCTAGTGCGTGTTATTCAATTAGTATGCACACACCGTTGCAGTTAGGAGACCACGTCTTTCAAAAATAATGATTCAATGCTTAAATATTGACATGCAATTTACTCATGCGTACGTGTAACTTAGTTTTGTAAACATGCGAGTTCAAATTGTTGGCATGCAACTTTTTTTGTGCCAACATGCAACTTACGCAAATGGACTTGCATTTTTGTTATGTTGACATGCGAAATATATACGTTGACATGCAACTTTTGTATGAGAACAAAAAAACGATGTCATTTTGATTTCGAATCTAAATATATAACCAAATTGCATTTTAATATTAAAGGTGCTTGTGGACATAGTTAAGTTGCATGTTGAAACATTTATTTTGTATATCAACAGACATACACTTTATGTTGACAAAAATAAATTGCATGTCAACATAAATAAATTGTAAGGCAACATAATTTAATGTATTACAACATAGATAAGTACATGTACCATATACTACATTGAAAGTCAGATGAAGGCTTGATTTGATTATTTTTGAGACTTTAAATAATGTTGATTTAATTGATCAATATGATCAGGTCGATGTCAACATAAATAAATTTTATTTCTACATTTGTATCTTGTTGTTACACTTGTTGTGTTTAAACTTATAAATTGTCGTTCTTTTCTTTGTATTGTCAACATATGAAGCATTGCTACCTCTCATTTATGCAAATAAATTAAATATCATCTTGCTATTTTGATATATTTAATTCAATATAATTGATTATTTTTAAGACTTTAAATAATGTTGATCTAATTGCAATTTTCTTCCAATCCTATGTACTACTTTTGTCATATAATTACATTAAATTTCAACACAGTAACCTTTCCTGACAACATATTTGATACAAAACTAACATTCACACAATGTGCAGAATATTTGGCACCATAATATGATCAGGTCGATGTCGACATATATAAGTTTTATTTCTACATTTGTTTCTCGCCTGTCGACTTGTTTGATACTGAAAACAAATATAATATTTTGCACACAAGGAAAAGAAGTTTACAGACGCCTATCGGGGCTTACATTTGTTTTAATTGTCCTTCTTTTCTTTGTATTGTCAACATATAAAGTATTGCTACCTCTTATTTATGCAAATAAATTGAAAAGTATCTTGCTATTTCAATATAATTTAAATTACCCTATTGAATTTTACCAGGTTTCCTGCTCTCGGTGTTTTTGACTTTAACAAAAAAAAAATGAAGTTTGATATGTTGGTTAATGAATTTGAACTTATTGTATTGAGGTAGAAAATAAGGCAATATACAATAAAATAAATGCTTTATAGCTATGTCAATATCAAAATGCTTTCATTTTAAGGAAACTTATTGCGAAAATATTTTTGAATGAAATTCTGAGAGTGACGTCACTGAATTCTAAGTATATTGCGGTATACGGCACATGTAGACTGAAATTGACGGTTTGATATAAATCAAAAACAAAAAAAACAGTATTTACCAAGAGATGAACCTTTGCCAATCAGTCAACTAAAAGGTGACTGAAAGGTAACCAAAATATGGCTGAATGCCATAGCTATGCCATTCAGTCACTTTTTCCAGACTATTCAGTTTACAGTCAGTTGACTGAATGGCAGAGCTTCATCCTGTGTACTTTATAATCATTGCAATTAGTATAAGTAATTGTTATAGCAGTTATAAACATGTTGTATGATCTATATTTAAGCAGTTCTTTATGATGTTCTATGTTTGGGTTACTCTCTAATGAACATGTGATATGAGTTTTTATACAGATACATGTAATTGAACAATAAACCTACATGGGCCCCTTCCCTAACACGTAATATATATTATCCCCCCCCCAAGCAGCACAGAAAAAAAAAATTACCAATAGCGTCGGAACAAAATATACATAATTTGAATTTGCTTTTAGATAATATTATGCATGGACTCATAGCATGGGCGTTGTCTTTTCTCATGATTACGATTTGGTGCGAGTTTTTTACCATGCGAATAAAGAAAATACTGGTAATGAGAAAATGCAACGCTCATGCAATTAGTTCATGAATTATAGTATTTGGTATCATATTTATATATAGACTTCATTGTAATTAAGAGGGTGGGCGGTTATCCAATAAAATTGAATCGAGATCGTGTAATATCAAATTGAAGACGAAAACAGATAGTGAAACATTTTTAGACTCATCGATGGGAGACCGTTGTTTCAAGGTGATTATTGAATCATGATCATAATTTGGGGGTAGGACTGCCCATATCTACCATCCTTAACTACAACTACAAATGCAGATATTTGGATGTTTAACATTTAAATAAATATCTTAATATTTGAGTTTAAATTCCTTTATTTAAGATTGAATTTCTTCAAGCCAATATTCGTGGATTGCTATTTTTTTTAAAAATAGATTAATGGTAACATTTCATGGAATTACTTGTTGTATAAATTATGAAAAAAAATTCAACACTTATACTCAGTATTCCGTAAATGTTTAAATTCATAAATGAAAAACAAATTATTATTAACGAATCCATGAAAATTCGGTATACAAAAACTCCAGTGATTCCACTAAAGACAATCTAAATGTGAATCATTCAGATAGATTCAGAATGAGGTGAAGCACTATCAGACCCCCCCCCCCCCCCCCGCCCTGCGAATTTCATTTGATATCAATTTCTTTCTAATATATTTTCGAGAAATGAAAAGATATTTATGTCTATATACCTATAATGTATTTATTCATATTGTTTTATTTCAACATTTCTTTCTCGATATAACTAAAACTCACTGTTAAATTATTATTTGTAACTCCGTATTTTGTTAAATCGATATAAAAAATTGCAAGAAATCTGATCAATTACAAAAAGGTGATTTAAATTATGTTAACCCACTTTGATATAATGCAAAATATTTGCATAATTAAAACGACATAATAGTATATATGTTGATAAGACGATCAAAAGTATGATAATGTATGTTATAAAACAGGAAGTGCATGTCCCGATATGCTTCCAAAGACGAATGCCATAAAAAAAGACTATATTTGTTAGGTTTTTTATTAAAACAAAACGATAGTTATAAGAAAAACCTAGACTCTTTTTGTTCTTTTATACACACAAATTTATTAAGATCTACAATCTTTTTTTTTCCCAGTGTCAGAAGAGGGTAAGTACGCACTAGCTGCTTTTTAGATACGTTGCATATAGGAGGAGCCAAGTAGCACGCGGCGCATGGCGTGATCTGTACTGTTATGCTTAAACTGATTGACAGGTGAAGCACGTGGAGTCCTGAGAAAAAATCCCGCTCAAATGACCAACTATAGCAACCAAAAGCGAAATAATAAAGTTCAGTGATAAAATTTTAATTTAAGTATTATAATCAACACAAAAGTTATTCATTTATTTTAGACTCATGGTTTTCACAACGATTTCAACACAATGACTAAACGTTTGTTCAGTGGACGATGTACATGTATATAGATTGATCTCGACGGTTAAAATTTCGACGCTATTTTACATCACATATATTAGATTGAAAATAAATTTTAAAAGAGTTGTATTTGTGCTTACATGTGCTTGTTATCTCATTCAACTATTTATGATGTAATTAATCATTTTTTGGTACATTAATGTACCCGGAAAATGATGTTTTTATCGCAAGTTAATATGTGAAAATCCCACAATGCAAGTTTTGTCGAAAAACAAAGAAATGATTTCGGTCTAAGAAAGGAAATATTTTTTTGACTGTTTTAATAAGAATAACAGTTTTAAATCTTAGTATGTGTTATCTAATCCCGTAAAAACAATCCAGCAAAATATTGAACTTATCTGGTCAGCGATAATTTCCGTCCGTATTAATCGAAAGACATTAGGCCAATAAGCCGTATATGGAAGTAGCACGCTTATTGCACGGTACGGTACGCTTTTTTGTCCGTCTGGAGGCGGGTCTTGCATAAAATATCTTGCACGCTTTTTGCACGGTACGGTTCGCTTTGTGAACGGTACGGTTCGTTTTGTGAACGGTACGGTACGCTTTGTGAACGGTACGTTTCGTTTTGTGAACGGTACGTTTCGTTTTGTGAACGGTACGGTTCGTTTCTTGCACGGAACGGTACGGTTCGTTTTAGAGGAGTAGTAGCACGTTTTAGGGTCTGTAATGATTTTATTGTATTTACTGATTTAAGTGCAAAACACATGAATCATAACACTAGATGGATTTTAGTGTCTTATAGTGATAATTCTATTGAAACATATTTATGACGACAGATACATGTATTGGTGATTGATTCTAAGAGATTTTGATCATGTTTGCTTTTAAATTCAAAAGTAATTTAAGAATGTATTACTGCCATATATCCATGTATAAGTTATAACACAACAAGTGCAGGATCCGATATGCTTCCATAGATTGCCCATGAATGAAAGACCATATTTGTTAGGGTTTTTATTGAAACAAACGATAGTTTAAAGAATAACTTAGACTCTTTTTGTTCTTTTATACACAAAAATTTATTAAAATCTACAATCTCTTATTCCCCATTTTTAGTTGATTTCGACATAGCCTACAAACAAAGTTGGTTTAAGTACGCACTAGCTGCTATTTAGATACGTTGCTGTTTCATTCCTTCATTACGTCACAATATTATCATAAATCATTTGCACATAGCTTCCTTAACCTGCACTGTTGTTTCTCTTTGGTAGGTTTTTTCGTCGTAATATTTCTTGCAAAGGGTGTTTACGTTTACAGCATTGTATCAACATATGATAATTAAGATCAAACAATGTTTTAAACAATTCTGAAATAACCCTCCCTATTTTTTCCGTTTATGCTTTATTTATTAAAATCTACAATCTTTGTTTTTTTTCATTTTTAATAGATCACGGAAAAGAAGAGAAAAAAGGTGATTGTAAGTACGCACCAGTTGCTATTAAGATAAGTTGCTGTTTCATTCCTCCATCACGTCAGAGTATTTTCATAAATCATTTGCACATAGTTTTCTTATCCCGCAATGTTGTTTTTCTTTTGTAGGTTTTTTCGTCGTAATATTTCTTGCTAAGGGTGTTTACGTTAACAGCATCGTATCAACAAATGATAATCAAGAGCAAACAATATATGTTAACAATTAAAAAAAAAATCCTCCCCACTCTTTTTCTTTTATGCTTCTCTAAACGTTGTTCACTTTCAAACAAATCTGGATTGTACAGTATCGTTTCAACAATATAAATTTATGACATTTTAAAATTCAGACAATTCTGAGAAATAAAGAAATAATTTAAACGTCTTGCATCTTTAGAAGAACAGTACCGATGACCATGACATTTTTTATTTTTCTTGAACGCATATCATGATTTAGATAATGTATTTGGAACACTGTACAGCTTTTTTAAAACACCTATTTAAATCCATAACACCAACAAAAGTCTTACGAAACCATCTTACGCGATTAAAACAATGATTGAAATCATTTGTTTAGAAAAGATATGGTAACATCATTCTCCCTCTTGAGTGCAAGTTAGTTTTACATCAGATCTGTCAATATTGGAAATAAATGTTTTCATCGAATGTATGGCAACATGCAACGTACGCAATATAACCAAATTGCATTTTAATATCAAAGGTGCATGTTGACAAAGTTAAGTTGCATATGGACATATTTATTTTGTATATCAACAGACATACGTTTTATGTTGACAGAAATAAGTTGCATGTCAACATCAATAAGTTGTATGTCAACATAATTTGATGTATTACAATATAGTTAAGTAGCATATACCACATTGAAAATCAGATGAAGGCTTGATTTGATTAGATTTGAGACTTTAAATAATGTTGATCTAATTGCAATTTTCTTCCAATCATATATACTACTAAGTATTTTTGTCATATCTTGATATCATTACATTAATTATCAACACAGTAACTTTGCATGACAACATAGTTGATACAGAACTAACATTCACACAAGGTGCAGAATATGTGGCACCACAATATGATCAGGTCGATGGCAACATAAATAAGATTTATTTCTACATTTGTATCTCGCCTGTCGACTTGTCTGATACTGAAAAAAAAATAATTTGCACACAAGGAGTAGAAGTAAACAGAAGCTTATCGGGGCCTACACTTGTTATGTTTCAACTTATAAATTGTTCTTCGTTTTATTGTATTGTCAACATATAAGGTATTGCAACCTCTTATTTATGCAAAAAAATTGAATTGTATCTTGCTATTTCGATATGATTTAAATTACCCTATTGAATTTTTCCAGTTTTTTGCTAACTGCGTTTTTGACTTGAAAAAAGAAGAAGTTTGATATGTTGGTCAATGAATGCGAACTAATTGTATTGAGATAAAAAGTTGGACAAAGAAAAATAAAAATCATAAATTCGTTTTTTTTAACTTGTAAACTTAAAAATGTTACCATGAAAGAAACGGTTTAAAATTTAAAATTTAACTGCGTTATTTGAACCATAAACGATCTTGTAGTTAAAAGATGGTAAACAAATAAACAAAAACAAACACTTTTTTGAATGAAGACCTTTGGTAGGCTTGGCCCCAAATTTTGGCCTGGCCACAAACTTGTTGGCCTCTTTTTTATTTTCATATTTTATTTACATATTTACAGACCCTGAAACGTGCTACAACACCAGTTGCATGCTTCGGTTCGTTACGCTTTTTGAAACGGTACGGTTCGTTTTGTGAACGGTACGCTTCGCTTTGTGAACGGTACGGTACGCTTTGTGAACGGAACGGTTTGCTTCTTGCACGGTTCGCTTTGCTAAAAATAGGTGCACGCTTTGTGAACGGTTTGCGCTATTTATTAATGAGGTAGGCGTGGCCTGAACGCTATGATTTTTCTCGATATAATTTTGTTTAGTTTTTGCCCGATCTACATCAGCAAGGTGGTAATTATGACCAGAATTTTTCTTTATTGATATGATTTATTTACAAAAGCATTTCAATCGATAAAATCAGAACTTCCATCCGTTCCCCCGTTTTTGATACGTTGCGTGAAACGAGTACTCAGTGACAACCCGGAAGAGGAGGTAATTTTAATTTTGATCAGTCTGTTATTATTAGGATATAATTTAGATTAATCTAATCATTAAGATAGATTAAAAGAACTGTTTGACTTTAATCCGATATATTTTTGTTAATTCAGCGAGCTGTCGATAATTTTACAAAGCATCTTAAGTTTTTATTTCTATACATGTTCTTGAGTTGAAGTCATTAAATATTTCTAATCCATTTAAAATTACTATGAAAAATTGCCCCGACTTTATTCCGATATTTCTTTAGTTTTCTTTATCGTTGTTTTGATTCTCGGCTAGTTGTTATTATTCATAATTCGTATGATCATTTTTTATTGCGTACTATTGGGTACTATTGCCGATCGCCGATTGCCCTAGTGAATAGACGATGTAAAATTAATGATAAGATAAACAATGAATTTCAGATAAGAAATCTTGAAATCAACTGTTATATAGTGTTTTGACACAAATTTTTATTCATCTCAATATCAATTCTATGATTTCCTGCCATTGTTTGTATTCACAGATCATACCTACATGTAACCCGCCATCGCTTCTCCTATCTTAACTAAGAAATCGCGTGTATAGTCAAAATATGACTTTTAGTTATTGTTTTTCCGTTAAACTATACATGTACATGTAACATATTTCTTACGATATGTACACAACTGGATATACACAACAAGTCAATAACTTTTATATATATAATGATGATATTTATCATTCTGTTGAACAAGTGTCCGCTCTTCACTGTATGCATGCGATTTATAGCTGACGTTTTACAAATGCTGACTAACCTTTTTATATTTTATTTACCTTTTTACACACATACTTGTTGTAAACAGGACACGAAAAAATACCCGGTAATCAACAAATGAATGTTAAAAGTAATACATATATAAGAATTTATCTAGTTACAAAAAATATTAGGACAGCGATAGAAAACGACTCTGATCGCCAGTACATGAATTAAAATCATGAAATTGGAAAGAAATTATTGTTGAATAATCTAAAATGGGAACACTCTTTTCAATAGGGATTTAAGAAAACATAAAACAAAAACGTTTCATTCGATAATTCTTTTTTTTAGCCATGCATATAGGAGGAACCAAGTAGCACGCGGCGCATGGCGTGATCTGTACTGTTATGCTTAAACTGATTGACAGGCGAAGCACGTGGAGTCCTGAGAAAAAAATCCCCCTCAAATGACCAACTATAGCAACCTAAAGCGAAATAAAAAAGTTCAGTGATAAAACTTTAATTTAAGTATTATAATCAACACAAAAGTTCTCTCTCTCTCTCTCTCTCTCTCTCTCTCTCTCTCTCTCTCTCAATCTGAGGGTGTGTGTGATTGTGTGCAAACCAATTGGAATTATTTTTTATTTGTATGAATTGAATTCATTTATTTTAGACTCATTGTTTTCACAACGATTCTAACGTAATGACTAAAAGTTTGTTCAGTGGACGATGTACATGTATATAGATTGATCTCGACGGTTAAAATTTCGACGCTATATTACATCACATATATTAGATTGAAAATAAATTTTAAAAGAGCTGTGTTTGTGCTTACATGTGCTTGTTATCTCATTCAACTATTTATGATGTAATTAATCATTTTTTGGTACATTAATGTACCCGGTAAATGATATTTTTATCGCGTTAATATGTGAAAATCCCGCATGTATAGAGTCGCTGAATTGTTCTACGGATCCACGCGCCGACAGTCTTACGTGTAGTTGTTTGTGTTTATTTCTACAGACAGTTCTTTTGTTTTTTAGAGATAAAGAAAAGCCATTAAACTAACAAAGTAGAAGTAAGATATATTCAGACTATACACACGGCAGATTGTGATGAGTTACCCAACAGGTGTCCGTGGAAAGGTGTGGATACCGGCATCTCGTGAACACCCGTTTAAGCGTCTATACAAAGTTGTTAAGTACCATAACTGCTAAAAAACACAAAGAGAGACAATAACACCTGTTGTGTATAAAACCAAAGATCAGCTTCTGTACACGTGTTTCGCACGAGTGATTTTTGTTCATGTGAAATCACGACGCCATTACCAGCTATGCGGGAAATAAAGTTGAAAGTTATTTTATGGAATGCGTGTGCTTTTTTCCGTTCAATGCTTGCATTTTTAAATTCACTAAGATAAAGATTTGTATATGTATTTATTTACAATCTATTATATGAGTGATTTTATTTTATTTATTGGTACATAAATAGCTCAAGAACAAATCACTCGAGTCACCGGTAATATGTGGTTGTCATTTACTACAGCATATATATTTAATTTGTTTAGAAAAAAAACGCATGACTTAAATTGATTTGAATTTTGATAATCAATTGACTAATAAATATATTTGGTAAATTAATTTGAATTTATCTAAGAACAAATGATTAAAATGTACTCATTTACGATTACAAATTAAATGACAACTTTACGTTGAATTCTGTGTCTGCGAAACTTAAGTCGACATTTTTTTATTTTTAATTATAAAAGGATATAACATTATATATATTTCAACCCATGCCATAGTGTATTTATTTCTAAACATACGCTACTTTTCTACGTCTGGGGTAAATAGATCTCTCTCTCTCTCTCTCACTCTCTCTTTCTCTCTCTCTCTCTCTCTCTCTCTCTCTCTCTCTCTCTCTCTCTCTCTCTCTCTCTCTCGCGTGCGCTCGCTCTCTCTCCTGAGACTCATTTAAAGCTATGTTAAGTCCAGTATGTATCCAATGTTTCAAACATTTCATAAAAATAATCAAAATAATATTACCGCGAATTGTGTGAACGTTAATAGTTTACAATGTTTAAGAAATCAGCGATGCAAGTTTTGTCGAATAAGTATGTGTTATCTAATCCCGTATAAAAAATCTAGCAAAATATTGAACTTATCTGGTCAGCAATAATTTCCGTCCATATTCATCGAAAGACATTAGGTCAATAAGCCGTATATGGAATTAGCACGCTTATTGCACGGTACGGTACGCTTTTTTGTCCGTCTGGAGGCGGGTCTTGCATAAAATATCTTGCACGCTTTTTGCAACGGTGAACGGTACGGTTCGCTTTGTGAACGGTACGGTTCGCTTTGTGAACGGTACGGTTCGTTTTGTGAACGGTACGGTACGCTTTGTGAACGGTACGTTTCGTTTTGTGAACGGTACCGTTTCTTGCACGGAACGTTACGGTTCGTTTTAGAGGTGTAGTAGCACGTATCAGGGTCTGTAATGATTTTATTCAATTTACTTACTTAAGTGCAAAACACATGAATCATCACACTAGATGGCTTTTAGTGTCTTATAATGATAACTCTATTGAAAGATATTTATGACGACAGGTACATGTATTGGTGATTGATTCTAAGAGATTTTGATCATGTTTGCTTTTAAATTCAAAAGTAATTTAAGAATGTATTACTGCCATATATACATGTATAAGTTATAACACAACAAGTGCAGGATCCGATATGTTTCCATAGAATGCCCATGAATGAAAGACCATATTTGGTAGGGTTTTTATTGAAACAAACAATAGTTATAAGAATAACTTAGACTCTTTTTGTTCTTTTATACACAACAATTTATTAAAATCTACAATCTCTTATTCCCCATTTTTAGTTGATTTCGACATAGCCTACAAACAAAGTTGGTTTAAGTACGCACTAGCTGCTATTTAGATACGTTGCTGTTTCATTCCTTCATTACGTCACAATATTATCATAAATCATTTGCACATAGCTTCCTTAACCTGCACTGTTGTTTTTCTTTTGTAGGTTTTCTCGTCATAATATTTCTTGCAAAGGTTGTTTACATTAACAGCATTATATCAACATATGATAATTAAGACCATACAATATATTAAACAATTCTGAAAAAAACCCTTCCTATTTTTTCCGTTTTTGCTTTATTTATTAAAATCTACAATCTTTGTTTTTTTTCATTTTTAATAGATCACGGAAAAGAAGTGACAAAAGGTGATTGTAAGTACGCACCAGTTGCTATTTAGATACGTTGCTGTTTCATTCCTTCATCACGTCAGAATATTTTCATAAATCATTTGCACATAGTTTTTTATCCCGCAATATTGTTTCTCTTTGGTAGTTTTTTTCGTCGTAATATTTCTTGCAAAGGGTGTTTACGTTTACAGCATTGTATCAACATATGATAATTAAGATCAAACAATGTTTTAAACAATTCTGAATTAACCCTCCCTATTTTTTCCGTTTATGCTTTATTTATTAAAATCTACAATCTTTGTTTTTTTTTCATTTTTAATAGATCACGGAAAAGAAGAGAAAAAAGGTGATTGTAAGTACTCACCAGTTGCTATTTAGATAAGTTGCTGTTTCATTCCTTCATCACGTCAGAGTATTTTCATAAATCATTTGCATATAGTTTTCTTATCCCGCAATGTTGTTTTTCTTTTGTAGGTTTTTTCGTCGTAATATTTCTTGCAAAGGGTGTTTACGTTTACAGCATTGTATCAACATATGATAATTAAGATCAAACAATGTTTTAAACAATTCTGAATTAACCCTCCCTATTTTTTCCGTTTATGCTTTATTTATTAAAATCTACAATCTTTGTTTTTTTTCATTTTTAATAGATCACGGAAAAGAAGAGAAAAAAGGTGATTGTAAGTACTCACCAGTTGCTATTTAGATAAGTTGCTGTTTCATTCCTTCATCACGTCAGAGTATTTTCATAAATCATTTGCATATAGTTTTCTTATCCCGCAATGTTGTTTTTCTTTTGTAGGTTTTTTCGTCGTAATATTTCTTGCTAAGGGTGTTTACGTTAACAGCATCGTATCAACAAATGATAATCAAGAGCAAACAATATATGTTAACAATTAAAAAAAAAATCCTCCCCACTCTTTTTCTTTTATGCTTCTCTAAACGTTGTTCACTTTCAAACAAATCTGGATTGTACAGTATCGTTTCAACAATATAAATTTATGACATTTTAAAATTCAGACAATTCTGAGAAATAAAGAAATAATTTAAACGTCTTGCATCTTTAGAAGAACAGTACCGATGACCATGACATTTTTTATTTTTCTTGAACGCATATCATGATTTAGATAATGTATTTGGAACACTGTACAGCTTTTTTAAAACACCTATTTAAATCCATAACACCAACAAAAGTCTTACGAAACCATCTTACGCGATTAAAACAATGATTGAAATCATTTGTTTAGAAAAGATATGGTAACATCATTCTCCCTCTTGAGTGCAAGTTAGTTTTACATCAGATCTGTCAATATTGGAAATAAATGTTTTCATCGAATGTATGGCAACATGCAACGTACGCAATATAACCAAATTGCATTTTAATATCAAAGGTGCATGTTGACAAAGTTAAGTTGCATATGGACATATTTATTTTGTATATCAACAGACATACGTTTTATGTTGACAGAAATAAGTTGCATGTCAACATCAATAAGTTGTATGTCAACATAATTTGATGTATTACAATATAGTTAAGTAGCATATACCACATTGAAAGTCAGATGAAGGCTTGATTTGATTAGATTTGAGACTTTAAATAATGTTGATCTAATTGCAATTTTCTTCCAATCATATATACTACTAAGTATTTTTGTCATATCTTGATATCATTACATTAATTATCAACACAGTAACTTTGCATGACAACATAGTTGATACAGAACTAACATTCACACAAGGTGCAGAATATGTGGCACCACAATATGATCAGGTCGATGGCAACATAAATAAGATTTATTTCTACATTTGTATCTCGCCTGTCGACTTGTCTGATACTGAAAAAAAAATAATTTGCACACAAGGAGTAGAAGTAAACAGAAGCTTATCGGGGCCTACACTTGTTATGTTTCAACTTATAAATTGTTCTTCGTTTTATTGTATTGTCAACATATAAGGTATTGCAACCTCTTATTTATGCAAAAAAATTGAATTGTATCTTGCTATTTCGATATGATTTAAATTACCCTATTGAATTTTTCCAGTTTTTTGCTAACTGCGTTTTTGACTTGAAAAAAGAAGAAGTTTGATATGTTGGTCAATGAATGCGAACTAATTGTATTGAGATAAAAAGTTGGACAAAGAAAAATAAAAATCATAAATTCGTTTTTTTTAACTTGTAAACTTAAAAATGTTACCATGAAAGAAACGGTTTAAAATTTAAAATTTAACTGCGTTATTTGAACCATAAACGATCTTGTAGTTAAAAGATGGTAAACAAATAAACAAAAACAAACACTTTTTTGAATGAAGACCTTTGGTAGGCTTGGCCCCAAATTTTGGCCTGGCCACAAACTTGTTGGCCTCTTTTTTATTTTCATATTTTATTTACATATTTACAGACCCTGAAACGTGCTACAACACCAGTTGCATGCTTCGGTTCGTTACGCTTTTTGAAACGGTACGGTTCGTTTTGTGAACGGTACGCTTCGCTTTGTGAACGGTACGGTACGCTTTGTGAACGGAACGGTTTGCTTCTTGCACGGTTCGCTTTGCTAAAAATAGGTGCACGCTTTGTGAACGGTTTGCGCTATTTATTAATGAGGTAGGCGTGGCCTGAACGCTATGATTTTTCTCGATATAATTTTGTTTAGTTTTTGCCCGATCTACATCAGCAAGGTGGTAATTATGACCAGAATTTTTCTTTATTGATATGATTTATTTACAAAAGCATTTCAATCGATAAAATCAGAACTTCCATCCGTTCCCCCGTTTTTGATACGTTGCGTGAAACGAGTACTCAGTGACAACCCGGAAGAGGAGGTAATTTTAATTTTGATCAGTCTGTTATTATTAGGATATAATTTAGATTAATCTAATCATTAAGATAGATTAAAAGAACTGTTTGACTTTAATCCGATATATTTTTGTTAATTCAGCGAGCTGTCGATAATTTTACAAAGCATCTTAAGTTTTTATTTCTATACATGTTCTTGAGTTGAAGTCATTAAATATTTCTAATCCATTTAAAATTACTATGAAAAATTGCCCCGACTTTATTCCGATATTTCTTTAGTTTTCTTTATCGTTGTTTTGATTCTCGGCTAGTTGTTATTATTCATAATTCGTATGATCATTTTTTATTGCGTACTATTGGGTACTATTGCCGATCGCCGATTGCCCTAGTGAATAGACGATGTAAAATTAATGATAAGATAAACAATGAATTTCAGATAAGAAATCTTGAAATCAACTGTTATATAGTGTTTTGACACAAATTTTTATTCATCTCAATATCAATTCTATGATTTCCTGCCATTGTTTGTATTCACAGATCATACCTACATGTAACCCGCCATCGCTTCTCCTATCTTAACTAAGAAATCGCGTGTATAGTCAAAATATGACTTTTAGTTATTGTTTTTCCGTTAAACTATACATGTACATGTAACATATTTCTTACGATATGTACACAACTGGATATACACAACAAGTCAATAACTTTTATATATATAATGATGATATTTATCATTCTGTTGAACAAGTGTCCGCTCTTCACTGTATGCATGCGATTTATAGCTGACGTTTTACAAATGCTGACTAACCTTTTTATATTTTATTTACCTTTTTACACACATACTTGTTGTAAACAGGACACGAAAAAATACCCGGTAATCAACAAATGAATGTTAAAAGTAATACATATATAAGAATTTATCTAGTTACAAAAAATATTAGGACAGCGATAGAAAACGACTCTGATCGCCAGTACATGAATTAAAATCATGAAATTGGAAAGAAATTATTGTTGAATAATCTAAAATGGGAACACTCTTTTCAATAGGGATTTAAGAAAACATAAAACAAAAACGTTTCATTCGATAATTCTTTTTTTTAGCCATGCATATAGGAGGAACCAAGTAGCACGCGGCGCATGGCGTGATCTGTACTGTTATGCTTAAACTGATTGACAGGCGAAGCACGTGGAGTCCTGAGAAAAAAATCCCCCTCAAATGACCAACTATAGCAACCTAAAGCGAAATAAAAAAGTTCAGTGATAAAACTTTAATTTAAGTATTATAATCAACACAAAAGTTCTCTCTCTCTCTCTCTCTCTCTCTCTCTCTCTCTCTCTCTCAATCTGAGGGTGTGTGTGATTGTGTGCAAACCAATTGGAATTATTTTTTATTTGTATGAATTGAATTCATTTATTTTAGACTCATTGTTTTCACAACGATTCTAACGTAATGACTAAAAGTTTGTTCAGTGGACGATGTACATGTATATAGATTGATCTCGACGGTTAAAATTTCGACGCTATATTACATCACATATATTAGATTGAAAATAAATTTTAAAAGAGCTGTGTTTGTGCTTACATGTGCTTGTTATCTCATTCAACTATTTATGATGTAATTAATCATTTTTTGGTACATTAATGTACCCGGTAAATGATATTTTTATCGCGTTAATATGTGAAAATCCCGCATGTATAGAGTCGCTGAATTGTTCTACGGATCCACGCGCCGACAGTCTTACGTGTAGTTGTTTGTGTTTATTTCTACAGACAGTTCTTTTGTTTTTTAGAGATAAAGAAAAGCCATTAAACTAACAAAGTAGAAGTAAGATATATTCAGACTATACACACGGCAGATTGTGATGAGTTACCCAACAGGTGTCCGTGGAAAGGTGTGGATACCGGCATCTCGTGAACACCCGTTTAAGCGTCTATACAAAGTTGTTAAGTACCATAACTGCTAAAAAACACAAAGAGAGACAATAACACCTGTTGTGTATAAAACCAAAGATCAGCTTCTGTACACGTGTTTCGCACGAGTGATTTTTGTTCATGTGAAATCACGACGCCATTACCAGCTATGCGGGAAATAAAGTTGAAAGTTATTTTATGGAATGCGTGTGCTTTTTTCCGTTCAATGCTTGCATTTTTAAATTCACTAAGATAAAGATTTGTATATGTATTTATTTACAATTTATTATATGAGTGATTTTATTTTATTTATTGGTACATAAATAGCTCAAGAACAAATCACTCGAGTCACCGGTAATATGTGGTTGTCATTTACTACAGCATATATATTTAATTTGTTTAGAAAAAAAACGCATGACTTAAATTGATTTGAATTTTGATAATCAATTGACTAATAAATATATTTGGTAAATTAATTTGAATTTATCTAAGAACAAATGATTAAAATGTACTCATTTACGATTACAAATTAAATGACAACTTTACGTTGAATTCTGTGTCTGCGAAACTTAAGTCGACATTTTTTTATTTTTAATTATAAAAGGATATAACATTATATATATTTCAACCCATGCCATAGTGTATTTATTTCTAAACATACGCTACTTTTCTACGTCTGGGGTAAATAGATCTCTCTCTCTCTCTCTCACTCTCTCTTTCTCTCTCTCTCTCTCTCTCTCTCTCTCTCTCTCTCTCTCTCTCGCGTGCGCTCGCTCTCTCTCCTGAGACTCATTTAAAGCTATGTTAAGTCCAGTATGTATCCAATGTTTCAAACATTTCATAAAAATAATCAAAATAATATTACCGCGAATTGTGTGAACGTTAATAGTTTACAATGTTTAAGAAATCAGCGATGCAAGTTTTGTCGAATAAGTATGTGTTATCTAATCCCGTATAAAAAATCTAGCAAAATATTGAACTTATCTGGTCAGCAATAATTTCCGTCCATATTCATCGAAAGACATTAGGTCAATAAGCCGTATATGGAATTAGCACGCTTATTGCACGGTACGGTACGCTTTTTTGTCCGTCTGGAGGCGGGTCTTGCATAAAATATCTTGCACGCTTTTTGCAACGGTGAACGGTACGGTTCGCTTTGTGAACGGTACGGTTCGCTTTGTGAACGGTACGGTTCGTTTTGTGAACGGTACGGTACGCTTTGTGAACGGTACGTTTCGTTTTGTGAACGGTACCGTTTCTTGCACGGAACGTTACGGTTCGTTTTAGAGGTGTAGTAGCACGTATCAGGGTCTGTAATGATTTTATTCAATTTACTTACTTAAGTGCAAAACACATGAATCATCACACTAGATGGCTTTTAGTGTCTTATAATGATAACTCTATTGAAAGATATTTATGACGACAGGTACATGTATTGGTGATTGATTCTAAGAGATTTTGATCATGTTTGCTTTTAAATTCAAAAGTAATTTAAGAATGTATTACTGCCATATATACATGTATAAGTTATAACACAACAAGTGCAGGATCCGATATGTTTCCATAGAATGCCCATGAATGAAAGACCATATTTGGTAGGGTTTTTATTGAAACAAACAATAGTTATAAGAATAACTTAGACTCTTTTTGTTCTTTTATACACAACAATTTATTAAAATCTACAATCTCTTATTCCCCATTTTTAGTTGATTTCGACATAGCCTACAAACAAAGTTGGTTTAAGTACGCACTAGCTGCTATTTAGATACGTTGCTGTTTCATTCCTTCATTACGTCACAATATTATCATAAATCATTTGCACATAGCTTCCTTAACCTGCACTGTTGTTTTTCTTTTGTAGGTTTTCTCGTCATAATATTTCTTGCAAAGGTTGTTTACATTAACAGCATTATATCAACATATGATAATTAAGACCATACAATATATTAAACAATTCTGAAAAAAACCCTTCCTATTTTTTCCGTTTTTGCTTTATTTATTAAAATCTACAATCTTTGTTTTTTTTCATTTTTAATAGATCACGGAAAAGAAGTGACAAAAGGTGATTGTAAGTACGCACCAGTTGCTATTTAGATACGTTGCTGTTTCATTCCTTCATCACGTCAGAATATTTTCATAAATCATTTGCACATAGTTTTTTATCCCGCAATATTGTTTCTCTTTGGTAGTTTTTTTCGTCGTAATATTTCTTGCAAAGGGTGTTTACGTTTACAGCATTGTATCAACATATGATAATTAAGATCAAACAATGTTTTAAACAATTCTGAATTAACCCTCCCTATTTTTTCCGTTTATGCTTTATTTATTAAAATCTACAATCTTTGTTTTTTTTTCATTTTTAATAGATCACGGAAAAGAAGAGAAAAAAGGTGATTGTAAGTACTCACCAGTTGCTATTTAGATAAGTTGCTGTTTCATTCCTTCATCACGTCAGAGTATTTTCATAAATCATTTGCATATAGTTTTCTTATCCCGCAATGTTGTTTTTCTTTTGTAGGTTTTTTCGTCGTAATATTTCTTGCTAAGGGTGTTTACGTTAACAGCATCGTATCAACAAATGATAATCAAGAGCAAACAATATATGTTAACAATTAAAAAAAAAATCCTCCCCACTCTTTTTCTTTTATGCTTCTCTAAACGTTGTTCACTTTCAAACAAATCTGGATTGTACAGTATCGTTTCAACAATATAAATTTATGACAGTTTAAAATTCAGACAATTCTGAGAAATAAAGAAATAATTTAAACGTCTTGCATCTTTAGAAGAACAGTACCGATGACCATGACATTTTTTATTTTTCTTGAACGCATATCATGATTTAGATAATGTATTTGGAACACTGTACAGCTTTTTTAAAACACCTATTTAAATCCATAACACCAACAAAAGTCTTACGAAACCATCTTACGCGATTAAAACAATGATTGAAATCATTTGTTTAGAAAAGATATGGTAACATCATTCTCCCTCTTGAGTGCAAGTTAGTTTTACATCAGATCTGTCAGTATTGGAAATAAATGTTTTTATCGAATGTATGGCAACATGCAACGTACGCAATGTAACCAAATTGCATTTTAATATCAAAGGTGCATGTTGACAAAGTTAAGTTGCATATGGACATATTTATTTTGTATATCAACAGACATACGTTTTATGTTGACAAAAATAAGTTGCATGTCAACATCAATAAGTTGTATGTCAACATAATTTGATGTATTACAATATAGTTAAGTAGCATATACCACATTGAAAGTCAGATGAAGGCTTGATTTGATTAGATTTGAGACTTTAAATAATGTTGATCTAATTGCAATTTTCTTCCAATCATATATACTACTAAGTATTTTTGTCATATCTTGATATCATTACATTAATTATCAACACAGTAACTTTGCATGACAACATAGTTGATACAGAACTAACATTCACACAAGGTGCAGAATATGTGGCACCACAATATGGTCAGGTCGATGGCAACATAATTTGTTTCTACATTTGTATCTCGCCTGTCGACTTGTCTGATACTGAAAAAAAAATAATTTGCACACAAGGAGTAGAAGTAAACAGAAGCTTATCGGGGCCTACACTTGTTATGTTTCAACTTATAAATTGTCCTTCGTTTTATTGTATTGTCAACATATAAGGTATTGCAACCTCTTATTTATGCAAAAAAATTGAATTGTATCTTGCTATTTCGATATGATTTAAATTACCCTATTGAATTTTTCCAGTTTTTTGCTAACTGCGTTTTTGACTTGAAAAAAGAAGAAGTTTGATATGTTGGTCAATGAATGCGAACTAATTGTATTGAGATAAAAAGTTGGACAAAGAAAAATAAAAATCATAAATTCGTTTTTTTTAACTTGTAAACTTAAAAATGTTACCATGAAAGAAACGGTTTAAAATTTAAAATTTAACTGCGTTATTTGAACCATAAACGATCTTGTAGTTAAAAGATGGTAAACAAATAAACAAAAACAAACACTTTTTTGAATGAAGACCTTTGGTAGGCTTGGCCCCAAATTTTGGCCTGGCCTCAAACTTGTTGGCCTCTTTTTTATTTTCATATTTTATTTACATATTTACAGACCCTGAAACGTGCTACTACACCAGTTGCATGCTTCGGTTCGTTACGCTTTTTGAAACGGTACGGTTCGTTTTGTGAACGGTACGCTTCGCTTTGTGAACGGTACGGTACGCTTTGTGAACGGAACGGTTTGCTTCTTGCACGGTTCGCTTTGCTAAAAATAGGTGCACGCTTTGTGAACGGTTTGCGCTATTTATTAATGAGGTAGGCGTGGCCTGAACGCTATGATTTTTCTCGATATAATTTTGTTTAGTTTTTGCCCGATCTACATCAGCAAGGTGGTAATTATGACCAGAATTTTTCTTTATTGATATGATTTATTTACAAAAGCATTTCAATCGATAAAATCAGAACTTCCATCCGTTCCCCCGTTTTTGATACGTTGCGTGAAACGAGTACTCAGTGACAACCCGGAAGAGGAGGTAATTTTAATTTTGATCAGTCTGTTATTATTAGGATATAATTTAGATTAATCTAATCATTAAGATAGATTAAAAGAACTGTTTGACTTTAATCCGATATATTTTTGTTAATTCAGCGAGCTGTCGATAATTTTACAAAGCATCTTAAGTTTTTATTTCTATACATGTTCTTGAGTTGAAGTCATTAAATATTTCTAATCCATTTAAAATTACTATGAAAAATTGCCCCGACTTTATTCCGATATTTCTTTAGTTTTCTTTATCGTTGTTTTGATTCTCGGCTAGTTGTTATTATTCATAATTCGTATGATCATTTTTTATTGCGTACTATTGGGTACTATTGCCGATCGCCGATTGCCCTAGTGAATAGACGATGTAAAATTAATGATAAGATAAACAATGAATTTCAGATAAGAAATCTTGAAATCAACTGTTATATAGTGTTTTGACACAAATTTTTATTCATCTCAATATCAATTCTATGATTTCCTGCCATTGTTTGTATTCACAGATCATACCTACATGTAACCCGCCATCGCTTCTCCTATCTTAACTAAGAAATCGCGTGTATAGTCAAAATATGACTTTTAGTTATTGTTTTTCCGTTAAACTATACATGTACATGTAACATATTTCTTACGATATGTACACAACTGGATATACACAACAAGTCAATAACTTTTATATATATAATGATGATATTTATCATTCTGTTGAACAAGTGTCCGCTCTTCACTGTATGCATGCGATTTATAGCTGACGTTTTACAAATGCTGACTAACCTTTTTATATTTTATTTACCTTTTTACACACATACTTGTTGTAAACAGGACACGAAAAAATACCCGGTAATCAACAAATGAATGTTAAAAGTAATACATATATAAGAATTTATCTAGTTACAAAAAATATTAGGACAGCGATAGGAAACGACTCCGATCGCCAGTACATGAATTAAAATCATGAAATTTGAAAGAAATTATTGTTGAATAATCTAAAATGGGAACACTCTTTTCAATAGGGATTTAAGAAAACATAAAACAAAAACGTTTCATTCGATAATTTTTTTTTTAGCCATGCATATAGGAGGAACCAAGTAGCACGCGGCGCATGGCGTGATCTGTACTGTTATGCTTAAACTGATTGACAGGCGAAGCACTGGAGTCCTGAGAAAAAAATCCCCCTCAAATGACCAACTATAGCAACCTAAAGCGAAATAATAAAGTTCAGTGATAAAACTTTAATTTAAGTATTATAATCAACACAAAAGTTCTCTCTCTCTCTCTCTCTCTCTCTCTCTCTCTCTCTCTCTCTCTCTCTCTCTCTCTCTCTCAATCTGAGGGTGTGTGTGATTGTGTGCAAACCAATTGGAATTATTTTTTATTTGTATGAATTGAATTCATTTATTTTAGACTCATTGTTTTCACAACGATTCTAACGTAATGACTAAAAGTTTGTTCAGTGGACGATGTACATGTATATAGATTGATCTCGACGGTTAAAATTTCGACGCTATATTACATCACATATATTAGATTGAAAATAAATTTTAAAAGAGCTGTGTTTGTGCTTACATGTGCTTGTTATCTCATTCAACTATTTATGATGTAATTAATCATTTTTTGGTACATTAATGTACCCGGTAAATGATATTTTTATCGCGTTAATATGTGAAAATCCCGCATGTATAGAGTCGCTGAATTGTTCTACGGATCCACGCGCCGACAGTCTTACGTGTAGTTGTTTGTGTTTATTTCTACAGACAGTTCTTTTGTTTTTTAGAGATAAAGAAAAGCCATTAAACTAACAAAGTAGAAGTAAGATATATTCAGACTATACACACGGCAGATTGTGATGAGTTACCCAACAGGTGTCCGTGGAAAGGTGTGAATACCGGCATCTCGTGAACACCCGTTTAAGCGTCTATACAAAGTTGTTAAGTACCATAACTGCTAAAAAACACAAAGAGAGACAATAACACCTGTTGTGTATAAAACCAAAGATCAGCTTCTGCACACGTGTTTCGCACGAGTGATTTTTGTTCATGTGAAATCACGACGCCATTACCAGCTATGCGGGAAATAAAGTTGAAAGTTATTTTATGGAATGCGTGTGCTTTTTTCCGTTCAATGCTTGCATTTTTAAATTCACTAAGATAAAGATTTGTATATGTATTTATTTACAATTTATTATATGAGTGATTTTATTTTATTTATTGGTACATAAATAGCTCAAGAACAAATCACTCGAGTCACCGGTAATATGTGGTTGTCATTTACTACAGCATATATATTTAATTTGTTTAGAAAAAAAACGCATGACTTAAATTGATTTGAATTTTGATAATCAATTGACTAATAAATATATTTGGTAAATTAATTTGAATTTATCTAAGAACAAATGATTAAAATGTACTCATTTACGATTACAAATTAAATGACAACTTTACGTTGAATTCTGTGTCTGCGAAACATAAGTCGACATTTTTTTATTTTTAATTTAAAAAGGATATAACATTATATATATTTCAACCCATGCCATAGTGTATTTATTTCTAAACATACGCTACTTTTTTACGTCTCGGGTAAATAGATCTCTCTCTCTCTCACTCTCTCTCTCTCACTCTCTCTCTCTCTCTCTTGCTTGCGCTCGCTCTCTCTCCTGAGACTCATTTAAAGCTATGTAAAGTCCAGTATGTATCCAATGTTTCAAACATTTCATAAAAATAATCAAAATAATATTACCGCGAATTGTGTGAACGTTAATAGTTTACAATGTTTAAGAAATCAGCGATGCAAGTTTTGTCGAATAAGTATGTGTTATCTAATCCCGTATAAAAAATCTAGCAAAATATTGAACTTATCTGGTCAGCAATAATTTCCGTCCATATTCATCGAAAGACATTAGGTCAATAAGCCGTATATGGAAGTAGCACGCTTATTGCACGGTACGGTACGCTTTTTTGTCCGTCTGGAGGCGGGTCTTGCATAAAATATCTTGCACGCTTTTTGCACGGTACTGTTCGCTTTGTGAACGGTACGGTTCGCTTTGTGAACGGTACGGTTCGCTTTGTGAACGGTACGGTTCGTTTTGTGAACGGTACGGTACGCTTTGTGAACGGTACGTTTCGTTTTGTGAACGGTACCGTTTCTTGCACGGAACGTTACGGTTCGTTTTAGAGGTGTAGTAGCACGTATCAGGGTCTGTAATGATTTTATTCAATTTACTTACTTAAGTGCAAAACACATGAATCATCACACTAGATGGCTTTTAGTGTCTTATAATGATAACTCTATTGAAAGATATTTATGACGACAGGTACATGTATTGGTGATTGATTCTAAGAGATTTTGATCATGTTTGCTTTTAAATTCAAAAGTAATTTAAGAATGTATTACTGCCATATATACATGTATAAGTTATAACACAACAAGTGCAGGATCCGATATGTTTCCATAGAATGCCCATGAATGAAAGACCATATTTGGTAGGGTTTTTATTGAAACAAACAATAGTTATAAGAATAACTTAGACTCTTTTTGTTCTTTTATACACATCAATTTATTAAAATCTACAATCTCTTATTCCCCATTTTTAGTTGATTTCGACATAGCCTACAAACAAAGTTGGTTTAAGTACGCACTAGCTGCTATTTAGATACGTTGCTGTTTCATTCCTTCATTACGTCACAATATTATCATAAATCATTTGCACATAGCTTCCTTAACCTGCACTGTTGTTTTTCTTTTGTAGGTTTTTTCGTCATAATATTTCTTGCAAAGGTTGTTTACATTAACAGCATTATATCAACATATGATAATTAAGACCATACAATATATTAAACAATTCTGAAAAAAACCCTTCCTATTTTTTCCGTTTTTGCTTTATTTATTAAAATCTACAATCTTTGTTTTTTTTTCATTTTTAATAGATCACGGAAAAGAAGTGACAAAAGGTGATTGTAAGTACGCACCAGTTGCTATTTAGATACGTTGCTGTTTCATTCCTTCATCATGTCAGAATATTTTCATAAATCATTTGCACATAGTTTTTTATCCCGCAATATTGTTTCTCTTTGGTAGTTTTTTTCGTCGTAATATTTCTTGCAAAGGGTGTTTACGTTTACAGCATTATATCAACATATGATAATTAAGATCAAACAATGTTTTAAACAATTCTGAAATAACCCTCCCTATTTTTTCCGTTTATGCTTTATTTATTAAAATCTACAATCTTTGTTTTTTTTTCATTTTTAATAGATCACGGAAAAGAAGAGAAAAAAGGTGATTGTAAGTACGCACCAGTTGCTATTTAGATAAGTTGCTGTTTCATTCCTTCATCACGTCAGAGTATTTTCATAAATCATTTGCACATAGTTTTCTTATCCCGCAATGTTGTTTTTCTTTTGTAGGTTTTTTCGTCGTAAAATTTCTTGCTAAGGGTGTTTACGTTAACAGCATCGTATCAACAAATGATAATCAAGAGCAAACAATATATGTTAACAATTAAAAAAAAAATCCTCCCCACTCTTTTTCTTTTATGCTTCTCTAAACGTTGTTCACTTTCAAACAAATCTGGATTGTACAGTATCGTTTCAACAATATAAATTTATGACATTTTAAAATTCAGACAATTCTGAGAAATAAAGAAATAATTTAAACGTCTTGCATCTTTAGAAGAACAGTACCGATGACCATGACATTTTTTATTTTTCTTGAACGCATATCATGATTTAGATAATGTATTTGGAACACTGTACAGCTTTTTTAAAACACCTATTTAAATCCATAACACCAACAAAAGTCTTACGAAACCATCTTACGCGATTAAAACAATGATTGAAATCATTTGTTTAGAAAAGATATGGTAACATCATTCTCCCTCTTGAGTGCAAGTTAGTTTTACATCAGATCTGTCAGTATTGGAAATAAATGTTTTCATCGAATGTATGGCAACATGCAACGTACGCAATATAACCAAATTGCATTTTAATATCAAAGGTGCATGTTGACAAAGTTAAGTTGCATATGGACATATTTATTTTGTATATCAACAGACATACGTTTTATGTTGACAAAAATAAGTTGCATGTCAACATCAATAAGTTGTATGTCAACATAATTTGATGTATTACAATATAGTTAAGTAGCATATACCACATTGAAAGTCAGATGAAGGCTTGATTTGATTAGATTTGAGACTTTAAATAATGTTGATCTAATTGCAATTTTCTTCCAATCATATATACTACTAAGTATTTTTGTCATATCTTGATATCATTACATTAATTATCAACACAGTAACTTTGCATGACAACATAGTTGATACAGAACTAACATTCACACAAGGTGCAGAATATGTGGCACCACAATATGATCAGGTCGATGGCAACATAAATAAGATTTATTTCTACATTTGTATCTCGCCTGTCGACTTGTCTGATACTGAAAAAAAAATAATTTGCACACAAGGAGTAGAAGTAAACAGAAGCTTATCGGGGCCTACACTTGTTATGTTTCAACTTATAAATTGTCCTTCGTTTTATTGTATTGTCAACATATAAGGTATTGCAACCTCTTATTTATGCAAAAAAATTGAATTGTATCTTGCTATTTCGATATGATTTAAATTACCCTATTGAATTTTTCCAGTTTTTTGCTAACTGCGTTTTTGACTTGAAAAAAGAAGAAGTTTGATATGTTGGTCAATGAATGCGAACTAATTGTATTGAGATAAAAAGTTGGACAAAGAAAAATAAAAATCATAAATTCGTTTTTTTTAACTTGTAAACTTAAAAATGTTACCATGAAAGAAACGGTTTAAAATTTAAAATTTAACTGCGTTATTTGAACCATAAACGATCTTGTAGTTAAAAGATGGTAAACAAATAAACAAAAACAAACACTTTTTTGAATGAAGACCTTTGGTAGGCTTGGCCCCAAATTTTGGCCTGGCCTCAAACTTGTTGGCCTCTTTTTTATTTTCATATTTTATTTACAGATTTACAGACCCCGAAACGTGCTACTACACCAGTTGCATGCTTCGGTTCGTTACGCTTTTTGAAACGGTACGGTTCGTTTTGTGAACGGTACGCTTCGCTTTGTGAACGGTACGGTACGCTTTGTGAACGGAACGGTTTGCTTCTTGCACGGTTCGCTTTGCTAAAAATAGGTGCACGCTTTGTGAACGGTTTGCGCTATTTATTAATGAGGTAGGCGTGGCCTGAACGCTATGATTTTTCTCGATATAATTTTGTTTAGTTTTTGCCCGATCTACATCAGCAAGGTGGTAATTATGACCAGAATTTTTCTTTATTGATATGATTTATTTACAAAAGCATTTCAATCGATAAAATCAGAACTTCCATCCGTTCCCCCGTTTTTGATACGTTGCGTGAAACGAGTACTCAGTGACAACCCGGAAGAGGAGGTAATTTTAATTTTGATCAGTCTGTTATTATTAGGATATAATTTAGATTAATCTAATCATTAAGATAGATTAAAAGAACTGTTTGACTTTAATCCGATATATTTTTGTTAATTCAGCGAGCTGTCGATAATTTTACAAAGCATCTTAAGTTTTTATTTCTATACATGTTCTTGAGTTGAAGTCATTAAATATTTCTAATCCATTTAAAATTACTATGAAAAATTGCCCCGACTTTATTCCGATATTTCTTTAGTTTTCTTTATCGTTGTTTTGATTCTCGGCTAGTTGTTATTATTCATAATTCGTATGATCATTTTTTATTGCGTACTATTGGGTACTATTGCCGATCGCCGATTGCCCTAGTGAATAGACGATGTAAAATTAATGATAAGATAAACAATGAATTTCAGATAAGAAATCTTGAAATCAACTGTTATATAGTGTTTTGACACAAATTTTTATTCATCTCAATATCAATTCTATGATTTCCTGCCATTGTTTGTATTCACAGATCATACCTACATGTAACCCGCCATCGCTTCTCCTATCTTAACTAAGAAATCGCGTGTATAGTCAAAATATGACTTTTAGTTATTGTTTTTCCGTTAAACTATACATGTACATGTAACATATTTCTTACGATATGTACACAACTGGATATACACAACAAGTCAATAACTTTTATATATATAATGATGATATTTATCATTCTGTTGAACAAGTGTCCGCTCTTCACTGTATGCATGCGATTTATAGCTGACGTTTTACAAATGCTGACTAACCTTTTTATATTTTATTTACCTTTTTACACACATACTTGTTGTAAACAGGACACGAAAAAATACCCGGTAATCAACAAATGAATGTTAAAAGTAATACATATATAAGAATTTATCTAGTTACAAAAAATATTAGGACAGCGATAGAAAACGACTCCGATCGCCAGTACATGAATTAAAATCATGAAATTTGAAAGAAATTATTGTTGAATAATCTAAAATGGGAACACTCTTTTCAATAGGGATTTAAGAAAACATAAAACAAAAACGTTTCATTCGATAATTTTTTTTTTTTAGCCATGCATATAGGAGGAACCAAGTAGCACGCGGCGCATGGCGTGATCTGTACTGTTATGCTTAAACTGATTGACAGGCGAAGCACGTGGAGTCCTGAGAAAAAAATCCCCCTCAAATGACCAACTATAGCAACCTAAAGCGAAATAATAAAGTTCAGTGATAAAACTTTAATTTAAGTATTATAATCAACACAAAAGTTCTCTCTCTCTCTCTCTCTCTCTCTCTCTCTCTCTCTCTCTCTCAATCTGAGGGTGTGTGTGATTGTGTGCAAACCAATTGGAATTAATTTTTATTTGTATGAATTGAATTCATTTATTTTAGACTCATTGTTTTCACAACGATTCTAACGTAATGACTAAAAGTTTGTTCAGTGGACGATGTACATGTATATAGATTGATCTCGACGGTTAAAATTTCGACGCTATATTACATCACATATATTAGATTGAAAATAAATTTTAAAAGAGCTGTGTTTGTGCTTACATGTGCTTGTTATCTCATTCAACTATTTATGATGTAATTAATCATTTTTTGGTACATTAATGTACCCGGTAAATGATATTTTTATCGCGTTAATATGTGAAAATCCCGCATGTATAGAGTCGCTGAATTGTTCTACGGATCCACGCGCCGACAGTCTTACGTGTAGTTGTTTGTGTTTATTTCTACAGACAGTTCTTTTGTTTTTTAGAGATAAAGAAAAGCCATTAAACTAACAAAGTAGAAGTAAGATATATTCAGACTATACACACGGCAGATTGTGATGAGTTACCCAACAGGTGTCCGTGGAAAGGTGTGAATACCGGCATCTCGTGAACACCCGTTTAAGCGTCTATACAAAGTTGTTAAGTACCATAATTGCTAAAAAACACAAAGAGAGACAATAACACCTGTTGTGTATAAAACCAAAGATCAGCTTCTGCACACGTGTTTCGCACGAGTGATTTTTGTTCATGTGAAATCACGACGCCATTACCAGCTATGCGGGAAATAAAGTTGAAAGTTATTTTATGGAATGCGTGTGCTTTTTTCCGTTCAATGCTTGCATTTTTAAATTCACTAAGATAAAGATTTGTATATGTATTTATTTACAATTTATTATATGAGTGATTTTATTTTATTTATTGGTACATAAATAGCTCAAGAACAAATCACTCGAGTCACCGGTAATATGTGGTTGTCATTTACTACAGCATATATATTTAATTTGTTTAGAAAAAAAACGCATGACTTAAATTGATTTGAATTTTGATAATCAATTGACTAATAAATATATTTGGTAAATTAATTTGAATTTATCTAAGAACAAATGATTAAAATGTACTCATTTACGATTACAAATTAAATGACAACTTTACGTTGAATTCTGTGTCTGCGAAACATAAGTCGACATTTTTTTATTTTTAATTTAAAAAGGATATAACATTATATATATTTCAACCCATGCCATAGTGTATTTATTTCTAAACATACGCTACTTTTTTACGTCTCGGGTAAATAGATCTCTCTCTCTCTCTCTCTCTCTCTCTCTCTCTCTCTCTCACTCTCTCTCTCTCTCTCTTGCTTGCGCTCGCTCTCTCTCCTGAGACTCATTTAAAGCTATGTAAAGTCCAGTATGTATCCAATGTTTCAAACATTTCATAAAAATAATCAAAATAATATTACCGCGAATTGTGTGAACGTTAATAGTTTACAATGTTTAAGAAATCAGCGATGCAAGTTTTGTCGAATAAGTATGTGTTATCTAATCCCGTATAAAAAATCTAGCAAAATATTGAACTTATCTGGTCAGCAATAATTTCCGTCCATATTCATCGAAAGACATTAGGTCAATAAGCCGTATATGGAAGTAGCACGCTTATTGCACGGTACGGTACGCTATTTTGTCCGTCTGGAGGCGGGTCTTGCATAAAATATCTTGCACGCTTTTTGCACGGTACTGTTCGCTTTGTGAACGGTACGGTTCGCTTTGTGAACGGTACGGTTCGTTTTGTGAACGGTACGGTACGCTTTGTGAACGGTACGTTTCGTTTTGTGAACGGTACCGTTTCTTGCACGGTACGGTTCGTTTTAGAGGTGTAGTAGCACGTATCAGGGTCTGTAATGATTTTATTCAATTTACTTACTTAAGTGCAAAACACATGAATCATCACACTAGATGGCTTTTAGTGTCTTATAATGATAACTCTATTGAAAGATATTTATGACGACAGGTACATGTATTGGTGATTGATTCTAAGAGATTTTGATCATGTTTGCTTTTAAATTCAAAAGTAATTTATGAATGTATTACTGCCATATATACATGTATAAGTTATAACACAACAAGTGCAGGATCCGATATGTTTCCATAGAATGCCCATGAATGAAAGACCATATTTGGTAGGGTTTTTATTGAAACAAACAATAGTTATAAGAATAACTTAGACTCTTTTTGTTCTTTTATACACAACAATTTATTAAAATCTACAATCTCTTATTCCCCATTTTTAGTTGATTTCGACATAGCCTACAAACAAAGTTGGTTTAAGTACGCACTAGCTGCTATTTAGATACGTTGCTGTTTCATTCCTTCATTACGTCACAATATTATCATAAATCATTTGCACATAGCTTCCTTAACCTGCACTGTTGTTTTTCTTTTGTAGGTTTTTTCGTCATAATATTTCTTGCAAAGGTTGTTTACATTAACAGCATTATATCAACATATGATAATTAAGACCATACAATATATTAAACAATTCTGAAAAAAAACCCTTCCTATTTTTTCCGTTTTTGCTTTATTTATTAAAATCTACAATCTTTGTTTTTTTTTCATTTTTAATAGATCACGGAAAAGAAGTGACAAAAGGTGATTGTAAGTACGCACCAGTTGCTATTTAGATACGTTGCTGTTTCATTCCTTCATCATGTCAGAATATTTTCATAAATCATTTGCACATAGTTTTTTATCCCGCAATATTGTTTCTCTTTGGTAGTTTTTTTCGTCGTAATATTTCTTGCAAAGGGTGTTTACGTTTACAGCATTGTATCAACATATGATTATTAAGATCAAACAATGTTTTAAACAATTCTGAAATAACCCTCCCTATTTTTTCCGTTTATGCTTTATTTATTAAAATCTACAATCTTTGTTTTTTTTTCATTTTTAATAGATCACGGAAAAGAAGAGAAAAAAGGTGATTGTAAGTACGCACCAGTTGCTATTTAGATAAGTTGCTGTTTCATTCCTTCATCACGTCAGAGTATTTTCATAAATCATTTGCACATAGTTTTCTTATCCCGCAATGTTGTTTTTCTTTTGTAGGTTTTTTCGTCGTAAAATTTCTTGCTAAGGGTGTTTACGTTAACAGCATCGTATCAACAAATGATAATCAAGAGCAAACAATATATGTTAACAATTAAAAAAAAAATCCTCCCCACTCTTTTTCTTTTATGCTTCTCTAAACGTTGTTCACTTTCAAACAAATCTGGATTGTACAGTATCGTTTCAACAATATAAATTTATGACATTTTAAAATTCAGACAATTCTGAGAAATAAAGAAATAATTTAAACGTCTTGCATCTTTAGAAGAACAGTACCGATGACCATGACATTTTTTATTTTTCTTGAACGCATATCATGATTTAGATAATGTATTTGGAACACTGTACAG
The DNA here is from genome assembly GCF_025612915.1 of Magallana angulata. Lineage (NCBI taxonomy): Eukaryota > Metazoa > Mollusca > Bivalvia > Ostreida > Ostreidae > Magallana > Magallana angulata. Next base: position 23,607,814 of record NC_069112.1, read on the forward strand.
CTTTTTTAAAACACCTATTTAAATCCATAACACCAACAAAAGTCTTACGAAACCATCTTACGCGATTAAAACAATGATTGAAATCATTTGTTTAGAAAAGATATGGTAACATCATTCTCCCTCTTGAGTGCAAGTTAGTTTTACATCAGATCTGTCAGTATTGGAAATAAATGTTTTCATCGAATGTATGGCAACATGCAACGTACGCAATATAACCAAATTGCATTTTAATATCAAAGGTGCATGTTGACAAAGTTAAGTTGCATATGGACATATTTATTTTGTATATCAACAGACATACGTTTTATGTTGACAAAAATAAGTTGCATGTCAACATCAATAAGTTGTATGTCAACATAATTTGATGTATTACAATATAGTTAAGTAGCATATACCACATTGAAAGTCAGATGAAGGCTTGATTTGATTAGATTTGAGACTTTAAATAATGTTGATCTAATTGCAATTTTCTTCCAATCATATATACTACTAAGTATTTTTGTCATATCTTGATATCATTACATTAATTATCAACACAGTAACTTTGCATGACAACATAGTTGATACAGAACTAACATTCACACAAGGTGCAGAATATGTGGCACCACAATATGATCAGGTCGATGGCAACATAAATAAGATTTATTTCTACATTTGTATCTCGCCTGTCGACTTGTCTGATACTGAAAAAAAAATAATTTGCACACAAGGAGTAGAAGTAAACAGAAGCTTATCGGGGCCTACACTTGTTATGTTTCAACTTATAAATTGTCCTTCGTTTTATTGTATTGTCAACATATAAGGTATTGCAACCTCTTATTTATGCAAAAAAATTGAATTGTATCTTGCTATTTCGATATGATTTAAATTACCCTATTGAATTTTTCCAGTTTTTTGCTAACTGCGTTTTTGACTTGAAAAAAGAAGAAGTTTGATATGTTGGTCAATGAATGCGAACTAATTGTATTGAGATAAAAAGTTGGACAAAGAAAAATAAAAATCATAAATTCGTTTTTTTTAACTTGTAAACTTAAAAATGTTACCATGAAAGAAACGGTTTAAAATTTAAAATTTAACTGCGTTATTTGAACCATAAACGATCTTGTAGTTAAAAGATGGTAAACAAATAAACAAAAACAAACACTTTTTTGAATGAAGACCTTTGGTAGGCTTGGCCCCAAATTTTGGCCTGGCCTCAAACTTGTTGGCCTCTTTTTTATTTTCATATTTTATTTACAGATTTACAGACCCCGAAACGTGCTACTACACCAGTTGCATGCTTCGGTTCGTTACGCTTTTTGAAACGGTACGGTTCGTTTTGTGAACGGTACGCTTCGCTTTGTGAACGGTACGGTACGCTTTGTGAACGGAACGGTTTGCTTCTTGCACGGTTCGCTTTGCTAAAAATAGGTGCACGCTTTGTGAACGGTTTGCGCTATTTATTAATGAGGTAGGCGTGGCCTGAACGCTATGATTTTTCTCGATATAATTTTGTTTAGTTTTTGCCCGATCTACATCAGCAAGGTGGTAATTATGACCAGAATTTTTCTTTATTGATATGATTTATTTACAAAAGCATTTCAATCGATAAAATCAGAACTTCCATCCGTTCCCCCGTTTTTGATACGTTGCGTGAAACGAGTACTCAGTGACAACCCGGAAGAGGAGGTAATTTTAATTTTGATCAGTCTGTTATTATTAGGATATAATTTAGATTAATCTAATCATTAAGATAGATTAAAAGAACTGTTTGACTTTAATCCGATATATTTTTGTTAATTCAGCGAGCTGTCGATAATTTTACAAAGCATCTTAAGTTTTTATTTCTATACATGTTCTTGAGTTGAAGTCATTAAATATTTCTAATCCATTTAAAATTACTATGAAAAATTGCCCCGACTTTATTCCGATATTTCTTTAGTTTTCTTTATCGTTGTTTTGATTCTCGGCTAGTTGTTATTATTCATAATTCGTATGATCATTTTTTATTGCGTACTATTGGGTACTATTGCCGATCGCCGATTGCCCTAGTGAATAGACGATGTAAAATTAATGATAAGATAAACAATGAATTTCAGATAAGAAATCTTGAAATCAACTGTTATATAGTGTTTTGACACAAATTTTTATTCATCTCAATATCAATTCTATGATTTCCTGCCATTGTTTGTATTCACAGATCATACCTACATGTAACCCGCCATCGCTTCTCCTATCTTAACTAAGAAATCGCGTGTATAGTCAAAATATGACTTTTAGTTATTGTTTTTCCGTTAAACTATACATGTACATGTAACATATTTCTTACGATATGTACACAACTGGATATACACAACAAGTCAATAACTTTTATATATATAATGATGATATTTATCATTCTGTTGAACAAGTGTCCGCTCTTCACTGTATGCATGCGATTTATAGCTGACGTTTTACAAATGCTGACTAACCTTTTTATATTTTATTTACCTTTTTACACACATACTTGTTGTAAACAGGACACGAAAAAATACCCGGTAATCAACAAATGAATGTTAAAAGTAATACATATATAAGAATTTATCTAGTTACAAAAAATATTAGGACAGCGATAGAAAACGACTCCGATCGCCAGTACATGAATTAAAATCATGAAATTTGAAAGAAATTATTGTTGAATAATCTAAAATGGGAACACTCTTTTCAATAGGGATTTAAGAAAACATAAAACAAAAACGTTTCATTCGATAATTTTTTTTTTTTAGCCATGCATATAGGAGGAACCAAGTAGCACGCGGCGCATGGCGTGATCTGTACTGTTATGCTTAAACTGATTGACAGGCGAAGCACGTGGAGTCCTGAGAAAAAAATCCCCCTCAAATGACCAACTATAGCAACCTAAAGCGAAATAATAAAGTTCAGTGATAAAACTTTAATTTAAGTATTATAATCAACACAAAAGTTCTCTCTCTCTCTCTCTCTCTCTCTCTCTCTCTCTCTCTCTCTCTCTCAATCTGAGGGTGTGTGTGATTGTGTGCAAACCAATTGGAATTAATTTTTATTTGTATGAATTGAATTCATTTATTTTAGACTCATTGTTTTCACAACGATTCTAACGTAATGACTAAAAGTTTGTTCAGTGGACGATGTACATGTATATAGATTGATCTCGACGGTTAAAATTTCGACGCTATATTACATCACATATATTAGATTGAAAATAAATTTTAAAAGAGCTGTGTTTGTGCTTACATGTGCTTGTTATCTCATTCAACTATTTATGATGTAATTAATCATTTTTTGGTACATTAATGTACCCGGTAAATGATATTTTTATCGCGTTAATATGTGAAAATCCCGCATGTATAGAGTCGCTGAATTGTTCTACGGATCCACGCGCCGACAGTCTTACGTGTAGTTGTTTGTGTTTATTTCTACAGACAGTTCTTTTGTTTTTTAGAGATAAAGAAAAGCCATTAAACTAACAAAGTAGAAGTAAGATATATTCAGACTATACACACGGCAGATTGTGATGAGTTACCCAACAGGTGTCCGTGGAAAGGTGTGAATACCGGCATCTCGTGAACACCCGTTTAAGCGTCTATACAAAGTTGTTAAGTACCATAATTGCTAAAAAACACAAAGAGAGACAATAACACCTGTTGTGTATAAAACCAAAGATCAGCTTCTGCACACGTGTTTCGCACGAGTGATTTTTGTTCATGTGAAATCACGACGCCATTACCAGCTATGCGGGAAATAAAGTTGAAAGTTATTTTATGGAATGCGTGTGCTTTTTTCCGTTCAATGCTTGCATTTTTAAATTCACTAAGATAAAGATTTGTATATGTATTTATTTACAATTTATTATATGAGTGATTTTATTTTATTTATTGGTACATAAATAGCTCAAGAACAAATCACTCGAGTCACCGGTAATATGTGGTTGTCATTTACTACAGCATATATATTTAATTTGTTTAGAAAAAAAACGCATGACTTAAATTGATTTGAATTTTGATAATCAATTGACTAATAAATATATTTGGTAAATTAATTTGAATTTATCTAAGAACAAATGATTAAAATGTACTCATTTACGATTACAAATTAAATGACAACTTTACGTTGAATTCTGTGTCTGCGAAACATAAGTCGACATTTTTTTATTTTTAATTTAAAAAGGATATAACATTATATATATTTCAACCCATGCCATAGTGTATTTATTTCTAAACATACGCTACTTTTTTACGTCTCGGGTAAATAGATCTCTCTCTCTCTCTCTCTCTCTCTCTCTCTCTCACTCTCTCTCTCTCTCTCTTGCTTGCGCTCGCTCTCTCTCCTGAGACTCATTTAAAGCTATGTAAAGTCCAGTATGTATCCAATGTTTCAAACATTTCATAAAAATAATCAAAATAATATTACCGCGAATTGTGTGAACGTTAATAGTTTACAATGTTTAAGAAATCAGCGATGCAAGTTTTGTCGAATAAGTATGTGTTATCTAATCCCGTATAAAAAATCTAGCAAAATATTGAACTTATCTGGTCAGCAATAATTTCCGTCCATATTCATCGAAAGACATTAGGTCAATAAGCCGTATATGGAAGTAGCACGCTTATTGCACGGTACGGTACGCTTTTTTGTCCGTCTGGAGGCGGGTCTTGCATAAAATATCTTGCACGCTTTTTGCACGGTACTGTTCGCTTTGTGAACGGTACGGTTCGCTTTGTGAACGGTACGGTTCGTTTTGTGAACGGTACGGTACGCTTTGTGAACGGTACGTTTCGTTTTGTGAACGGTACCGTTTCTTGCACGGTACGGTTCGTTTTAGAGGTGTAGTAGCACGTATCAGGGTCTGTAATGATTTTATTCAATTTACTTACTTAAGTGCAAAACACATGAATCATCACACTAGATGGCTTTTAGTGTCTTATAATGATAACTCTATTGAAAGATATTTATGACGACAGGTACATGTATTGGTGATTGATTCTAAGAGATTTTGATCATGTTTGCTTTTAAATTCAAAAGTAATTTATGAATGTATTACTGCCATATATACATGTATAAGTTATAACACAACAAGTGCAGGATCCGATATGTTTCCATAGAATGCCCATGAATGAAAGACCATATTTGGTAGGGTTTTTATTGAAACAAACAATAGTTATAAGAATAACTTAGACTCTTTTTGTTCTTTTATACACAACAATTTATTAAAATCTACAATCTCTTATTCCCCATTTTTAGTTGATTTCGACATAGCCTACAAACAAAGTTGGTTTAAGTACGCACTAGCTGCTATTTAGATACGTTGCTGTTTCATTCCTTCATTACGTCACAATATTATCATAAATCATTTGCACATAGCTTCCTTAACCTGCACTGTTGTTTTTCTTTTGTAGGTTTTTTCGTCATAATATTTCTTGCAAAGGTTGTTTACATTAACAGCATTATATCAACATATGATAATTAAGACCATACAATATATTAAACAATTCTGAAAAAAAACCCTTCCTATTTTTTCCGTTTTTGCTTTATTTATTAAAATCTACAATCTTTGTTTTTTTTTCATTTTTAATAGATCACGGAAAAGAAGTGACAAAAGGTGATTGTAAGTACGCACCAGTTGCTATTTAGATACGTTGCTGTTTCATTCCTTCATCATGTCAGAATATTTTCATAAATCATTTGCACATAGTTTTTTATCCCGCAATATTGTTTCTCTTTGGTAGTTTTTTTCGTCGTAATATTTCTTGCAAAGGGTGTTTACGTTTACAGCATTGTATCAACATATGATTATTAAGATCAAACAATGTTTTAAACAATTCTGAAATAACCCTCCCTATTTTTTCCGTTTATGCTTTATTTATTAAAATCTACAATCTTTGTTTTTTTTTCATTTTTAATAGATCACGGAAAAGAAGAGAAAAAAGGTGATTGTAAGTACGCACCAGTTGCTATTTAGATAAGTTGCTGTTTCATTCCTTCATCACGTCAGAGTATTTTCATAAATCATTTGCACATAGTTTTCTTATCCCGCAATGTTGTTTTTCTTTTGTAGGTTTTTTCGTCGTAAAATTTCTTGCTAAGGGTGTTTACGTTAACAGCATCGTATCAACAAATGATAATCAAGAGCAAACAATATATGTTAACAATTAAAAAAAAAATCCTCCCCACTCTTTTTCTTTTATGCTTCTCTAAACGTTGTTCACTTTCAAACAAATCTGGATTGTACAGTATCGTTTCAACAATATAAATTTATGACATTTTAAAATTCAGACAATTCTGAGAAATAAAGAAATAATTTAAACGTCTTGCATCTTTAGAAGAACAGTACCGATGACCATGACATTTTTTATTTTTCTTGAACGCATATCATGATTTAGATAATGTATTTGGAACACTGTACAGCTTTTTTAAAACACCTATTTAAATCCATAACACCAACAAAAGTCTTACGAAACCATCTTACGCGATTAAAACAATGATTGAAATCATTTGTTTAGAAAAGATATGGTAACATCATTCTCCCTCTTGAGTGCAAGTTAGTTTTACATCAGATCTGTCAGTATTGGAAATAAATGTTTTCATCGAATGTATGGCAACATGCAACGTACGCAATATAACCAAATTGCATTTTAATATCAAAGGTGCATGTTGACAAAGTTAAGTTGCATATGGACATATTTATTTTGTATATCAACAGACATACGTTTTATGTTGACAAAAATAAGTTGCATGTCAACATCAATAAGTTGTATGTCAACATAATTTGATGTATTACAATATAGTTAAGTAGCATATACCACATTGAAAGTCAGATGAAGGCTTGATTTGATTAGATTTGAGACTTTAAATAATGTTGATCTAATTGCAATTTTCTTCCAATCATATATACTACTAAGTATTTTTGTCATATCTTGATATCATTACATTAATTATCAACACAGTAACTTTGCATGACAACATAGTTGATACAGAACTAACATTCACACAAGGTGCAGAATATGTGGCACCACAATATGATCAGGTCGATGGCAACATAAATAAGATTTATTTCTACATTTGTATCTCGCCTGTCGACTTGTCTGATACTGAAAAAAAAATAATTTGCACACAAGGAGTAGAAGTAAACAGAAGCTTATCGGGGCCTACACTTGTTATGTTTCAACTTATAAATTGTCCTTCGTTTTATTGTATTGTCAACATATAAGGTATTGCAACCTCTTATTTATGCAAAAAAATTGAATTGTATCTTGCTATTTCGATATGATTTAAATTACCCTATTGAATTTTTCCAGTTTTTTGCTAACTGCGTTTTTGACTTGAAAAAAGAAGAAGTTTGATATGTTGGTCAATGAATGCGAACTAATTGTATTGAGATAAAAAGTTGGACAAAGAAAAATAAAAATCATAAATTCGTTTTTTTTAACTTGTAAACTTAAAAATGTTACCATGAAAGAAACGGTTTAAAATTTAAAATTTAACTGCGTTATTTGAACCATAAACGATCTTGTAGTTAAAAGATGGTAAACAAATAAACAAAAACAAACACTTTTTTGAATGAAGACCTTTGGTAGGCTTGGCCCCAAATTTTGGCCTGGCCTCAAACTTGTTGGCCTCTTTTTTATTTTCATATTTTATTTACAGATTTACAGACCCTGAAACGTGCTACTACACCAGTTGCATGCTTCGGTTCGTTACGCTTTTTGAAACGGTACGGTTCGTTTTGTGAACGGTACGCTTCGCTTTGTGAACGGTACGGTACGCTTTGTGAACGGAACGGTTTGCTTCTTGCACGGTTCGCTTTGCTAGAAATAGGTGCACGCTTTGTGAACGGTTTGCGCTATTTATTAATGAGGTAGGCGTGGCCTGAACGCTATGATTTTTCTCGATATAATTTTGTTTAGTTTTTGCCCGATCTACATCAGCAAGGTGGTAATTATGACCAGAATTTTTCTTTATTGATATGATTTATTTACAAAAGCATTTCAATCGATAAAATCAGAACTTCCATCCGTTCCCCCGTTTTTGATACGTTGCGTGAAACGAGTACTCAGTGACAACCCGGAAGAGGAGGTAATTTTAATTTTGATCAGTCTGTTATTATTAGGATATAATTTAGATTAATCTAATCATTAAGATAGATTAAAAGAACTGTTTGACTTTAATCCGATATATTTTTGTTAATTCAGCGAGCTGTCGATAATTTTACAAAGCATCTTAAGTTTTTATTTCTATACATGTTCTTGAGTTGAAGTCATTAAATATTTCTAATCCATTTAAAATTACTATGAAAAATTGCCCCGACTTTATTCCGATATTTCTTTAGTTTTCTTTATCGTTGTTTTGATTCTCGGCTAGTTGTTATTATTCATAATTCGTATGATCATTTTTTATTGCGTACTATTGGGTACTATTGCCGATCGCCGATTGCCTTAGTGAATAGACGATGTAAAATTAATGATAAGATAAACAATGAAATTCAGATAAGAAATCTTGAAATCAACTGTTATATAGTGTTTTGACACAAATTTTTATTCATCTCAATATCAATTCTATGATTTCCTGCCATTGTTTGTATTCACAGATCATACCTACATGTAACCCGCCATCGCTTCTCCTATCTTAACTAAGAAATCGCGTGTATAGTCAAAATATGACTTTTAGTTATTGTTTTTCCGTTAAACTATACATGTACATGTAACATATTTCTTACGATATGTACACAACTGGATATACACAACAAGTCAATAACTTTTATATATATAATGATGATATTTATCATTCTGTTGAACAAGTGTCCGCTCTTCACTGTATGCATGCGATTTATAGCTGACGTTTTACAAATGCTGACTAACCTTTTTATATTTTATTTACCTTTTTACACACATACTTGTTGTAAACAGGACACGAAAAAATACCCGGTAATCAACAAATGAATGTTAAAAGTAATACATATATAAGAATTTATCTAGTTACAAAAAATATTAGGACAGCGATAGAAAACGACTCCGATCGCCAGTACATGAATTAAAATCATGAAATTTGAAAGAAATTATTGTTGAATAATCTAAAATGGGAACACTCTTTTCAATAGGGATTTAAGAAAACATAAAACAAAAACGTTTCATTCGATAATTTTTTTTTTTAGCCATGCATATAGGAGGAACCAAGTAGCACGCGGCGCATGGCGTGATCTGTACTGTTATGCTTAAACTGATTGACAGGCGAAGCACGTGGAGTCCTGAGAAAAAAATCCCCCTCAAATGACCAACTATAGCAACCTAAAGCGAAATAATAAAGTTCAGTGATAAAACTTTAATTTAAGTATTATAATCAACACAAAAGTTCTCTCTCTCTCTCTCTCTCTCTCTCTCTCTCTCTCTCAATCTGAGGGTGTGTGTGATTGTGTGCAAACCAATTGGAATTAATTTTTATTTGTATGAATTGAATTCATTTATTTTAGACTCATTGTTTTCACAACGATTCTAACGTAATGACTAAAAGTTTGTTCAGTGGACGATGTACATGTATATAGATTGATCTCGACGGTTAAAATTTCGACGCTATATTACATCACATATATTAGATTGAAAATAAATTTTAAAAGAGCTGTGTTTGTGCTTACATGTGCTTGTTATCTCATTCAACTATTTATGATGTAATTAATCATTTTTTGGTACATTAATGTACCCGGTAAATGATATTTTTATCGCGTTAATATGTGAAAATCCCGCATGTATAGAGTCGCTGAATTGTTCTACGGATCCACGCGCCGACAGTCTTACGTGTAGTTGTTTGTGTTTATTTCTACAGACAGTTCTTTTGTTTTTTAGAGATAAAGAAAAGCCATTAAACTAACAAAGTAGAAGTAAGATATATTCAGACTATACACACGGCAGATTGTGATGAGTTACCCAACAGGTGTCCGTGGAGAGGTGTGAATACCGGCATCTCGTGAACACCCGTTTAAGCGTCTATACAAAGTTGTTAAGTACCATAATTGCTAAAAAACACAAAGAGAGACAATAACACCTGTTGTGTATAAAACCAAAGATCAGCTTCTGCACACGTGTTTCGCACGAGTGATTTTTGTTCATGTGAAATCACGACGCCATTACCAGCTATGCGGGAAATAAAGTTGAAAGTTATTTTATGGAATGCGTGTGCTTTTTTCCGTTCAATGCTTGCATTTTTAAATTCACTAAGATAAAGATTTGTATATGTATTTATTTACAATTTATTATATGAGTGATTTTATTTTATTTATTGGTACATAAATAGCTCAAGAACAAATCACTCGAGTCACCGGTAATATGTGGTTGTCATTTACTACAGCATATACATTTAATTTGTTTAGAAAAAAAACGCATGACTTAAATTGATTTGAATTTTGATAATCAATTGACTAATAAATATATTTGGTAAATTAATTTGAATTTATCTAAGAACAAATGATTAAAATGTACTCATTTACGATTACAAATTAAATGACAACTTTACGTTGAATTCTGTGTCTGCGAAACATAAGTCGACATTTTTTTATTTTTAATTTAAAAAGGATATAACATTATATATATTTCAACCCATGCCATAGTGTATTTATTTCTAAACATACGCTACTTTTTTACGTCTCGGGTAAATAGATCTCTCTCTCTCTCTCTCTCTCTCTCTCTCACTCTCTCTCTCTCTCTCTTGCTTGCGCTCGCTCTCTCTCCTGAGACTCATTTAAAGCTATGTAAAGTCCAGTATGTATCCAATGTTTCAAACATTTCATAAAAATAATCAAAATAATATTACCGCGAATTGTGTGAACGTTAATAGTTTACAATGTTTAAGAAATCAGCGATGCAAGTTTTGTCGAATAAGTATGTGTTATCTAATCCCGTATAAAAAATCTAGCAAAATATTGAACTTATCTGGTCAGCAATAATTTCCGTCCATATTCATCGAAAGACATTAGGTCAATAAGCCGTATATGGAAGTAGCACGCTTATTGCACGGTACGGTACGCTTTTTTGTCCGTCTGGAGGCGGGTCTTGCATAAAATATCTTGCACGCTTTTTGCACGGTACTGTTCGCTTTGTGAACGGTACGGTTCGCTTTGTGAACGGTACGGTTCGCTTTGTGAACGGTACGGTTCGTTTTGTGAACGGTACGGTACGCTTTGTGAACGGTACGTTTCGTTTTGTGAACGGTACCGTTTCTTGCACGGAACGGTACGGTTCGTTTTAGAGGTGTAGTAGCACGTATCAGGGTCTGTAATGATTTTATTCAATTTACTTACTTAAGTGCAAAACACATGAATCATCACACTAGATGGCTTTTAGTGTCTTATAATGATAACTCTATTGAAAGATATTTATGACGACAGGTACATGTATTGGTGATTGATTCTAAGAGATTTTGATCATGTTTGCTTTTAAATTCAAAAGTAATTTAAGAATGTATTACTGCCATATATACATGTATAAGTTATAACACAACAAGTGCAGGATCCGATATGTTTCCATAGAATGCCCATGAATGAAAGACCATATTTGGTAGGGTTTTTATTGAAACAAACAATAGTTATAAGAATAACTTAGACTCTTTTTGTTCTTTTATACACAACAATTTATTAAAATCTACAATCTCTTATTCCCCATTTTTAGTTGATTTCGACATAGCCTACAAACAAAGTTGGTTTAAGTACGCACTAGCTGCTATTTAGATACGTTGCTGTTTCATTCCTTCATTACGTCACAATATTATCATAAATCATTTGCACATAGCTTCCTTAACCTGCACTGTTGTTTTTCTTTTGTAGGTTTTTTCGTCATAATATTTCTTGCAAAGGTTGTTTACATTAACAGCATTATATCAACATATGATAATTAAGACCATACAATATATTAAACAATTCTGAAAAAAACCCTTCCTATTTTTTCCGTTTTTGCTTTATTTATTAAAATCTACAATCTTTGTTTTTTTTTCATTTTTAATAGATCACGGAAAAGAAGTGACAAAAGGTGATTGTAAGTACGCACCAGTTGCTATTTAGATACGTTGCTGTTTCATTCCTTCATCATGTCAGAATATTTTCATAAATCATTTGCACATAGTTTTTTATCCCGCAATATTGTTTCTCTTTGGTAGTTTTTTTCGTCGTAATATTTCTTGCAAAGGGTGTTTACGTTTACAGCATTGTATCAACATATGATTATTAAGATCAAACAATGTTTTAAACAATTCTGAAATAACCCTCCCTATTTTTTCCGTTTATGCTTTATTTATTAAAATCTACAATCTTTGTTTTTTTTTCATTTTTAATAGATCACGGAAAAGAAGAGAAAAAAGGTGATTGTAAGTACGCACCAGTTGCTATTTAGATAAGTTGCTGTTTCATTCCTTCATCACGTCAGAGTATTTTCATAAATCATTTGCACATAGTTTTCTTATCCCGCAATGTTGTTTTTCTTTTGTAGGTTTTTTCGTCGTAAAATTTCTTGCTAAGGGTGTTTACGTTAACAGCATCGTATCAACAAATGATAATCAAGAGCAAACAATATATGTTAACAATTAAAAAAAAAATCCTCCCCACTCTTTTTCTTTTATGCTTCTCTAAACGTTGGTCACTTTCAAACAAATCTGGATTGTACAGTATCGTTTCAACAATATAAATTTATGACATTTTAAAATTCAGACAATTCTGAGAAATAAAGAAATAATTTAAACGTCTTGCATCTTTAGAAGAACAGTACCGATGACCATGACATTTTTTATTTTTCTTGAACGCATATCATGATTTAGATAATGTATTTGGAACACTGTACAGCTTTTTTAAAACACCTATTTAAATCCATAACACCAACAAAAGTCTTACGAAACCATCTTACGCGATTAAAACAATGATTGAAATCATTTGTTTAGAAAAGATATGGTAACATCATTCTCCCTCTTGAGTGCAAGTTAGTTTTACATCAGATCTGTCAGTATTGGAAATAAATGTTTTCATCGAATGTATGGCAACATGCAACGTACGCAATATAACCAAATTGCATTTTAATATCAAAGGTGCATGTTGACAAAGTTAAGTTGCATATGGACATATTTATTTTGTATATCAACAGACATACGTTTTATGTTGACAAAAATAAGTTGCATGTCAACATCAATAAGTTGTATGTCAACATAATTTGATGTATTACAATATAGTTAAGTAGCATATACCACATTGAAAGTCAGATGAAGGCTTGATTTGATTAGATTTGAGACTTTAAATAATGTTGATCTAATTGCAATTTTCTTCCAATCATATATACTACTAAGTATTTTTGTCATATCTTGATATCATTACATTAATTATCAACACAGTAACTTTGCATGACAACATAGTTGATACAGAACTAACATTCACACAAGGTGCAGAATATGTGGCACCACAATATGATCAGGTCGATGGCAACATAAATAAGATTTATTTCTACATTTGTATCTCGCCTGTCGACTTGTCTGATACTGAAAAAAAAATAATTTGCACACAAGGAGTAGAAGTAAACAGAAGCTTATCGGGGCCTACACTTGTTATGTTTCAACTTATAAATTGTTCTTCGTTTTATTGTATTGTCAACATATAAGGTATTGCAACCTCTTATTTATGCAAAAAAATTGAATTGTATCTTGCTATTTCGATATGATTTAAATTACCCTATTGAATTTTTCCAGTTTTTTGCTAACTGCGTTTTTGACTTGAAAAAAGAAGAAGTTTGATATGTTGGTCAATGAATGCGAACTAATTGTATTGAGATAAAAAGTTGGACAAAGAAAAATAAAAATCATAAATTCGTTTTTTTTAACTTGTAAACTTAAAAATGTTACCATGAAAGAAACGGTTTAAAATTTAAAATTTAACTGCGTTATTTGAACCATAAACGATCTTGTAGTTAAAAGATGGTAAACAAATAAACAAAAACAAACACTTTTTTGAATGAAGACCTTTGGTAGGCTTGGCCCCAAATTTTGGCCTGGCCACAAACTTGTTGGCCTCTTTTTTATTTTCATATTTTATTTACATATTTACAGACCCTGAAACGTGCTACTACACCAGTTGCATGCTTCGGTTCGTTACGCTTTTTGAAACGGTACGGTTCGTTTTGTGAACGGTACGCTTCGCTTTGTGAACGGTACGGTACGCTTTGTGAACGGAACGGTTTGCTTCTTGCACGGTTCGCTTTGCTAAAAATAGGTGCACGCTTTGTGAACGGTTTGCGCTATTTATTAATGAGGTAGGCGTGGCCTGAACGCTATGATTTTTCTCGATATAATTTTGTTTAGTTTTTGCCCGATCTACATCAGCAAGGTGGTAATTATGACCAGAATTTTTCTTTATTGATATGATTTATTTACAAAAGCATTTCAATCGATAAAATCAGAACTTCCATCCGTTCCCCCGTTTTTGATACGTTGCGTGAAACGAGTACTCAGTGACAACCCGGAAGAGGAGGTAATTTTAATTTTGATCAGTCTGTTATTATTAGGATATAATTTAGATTAATCTAATCATTAAGATAGATTAAAAGAACTGTTTGACTTTAATCCGATATATTTTTGTTAATTCAGCGAGCTGTCGATAATTTTACAAAGCATCTTAAGTTTTTATTTCTATACATGTTCTTGAGTTGAAGTCATTAAATATTTCTAATCCATTTAAAATTACTATGAAAAATTGCCCCGACTTTATTCCGATATTTCTTTAGTTTTCTTTATCGTTGTTTTGATTCTCGGCTAGTTGTTATTATTCATAATTCGTATGATCATTTTTTATTGCGTACTATTGGGTACTATTGCCGATCGCCGATTGCCCTAGTGAATAGACGATGTAAAATTAATGATAAGATAAACAATGAATTTCAGATAAGAAATCTTGAAATCAACTGTTATATAGTGTTTTGACACAAATTTTTATTCATCTCAATATCAATTCTATGATTTCCTGCCATTGTTTGTATTCACAGATCATACCTACATGTAACCCGCCATCGCTTCTCCTATCTTAACTAAGAAATCGCGTGTATAGTCAAAATATGACTTTTAGTTATTGTTTTTCCGTTAAACTATACATGTACATGTAACATATTTCTTACGATATGTACACAACTGGATATACACAACAAGTCAATAACTTTTATATATATAATGATGATATTTATCATTCTGTTGAACAAGTGTCCGCTCTTCACTGTATGCATGCGATTTATAGCTGACGTTTTACAAATGCTGACTAACCTTTTTATATTTTATTTACCTTTTTACACACATACTTGTTGTAAACAGGACACGAAAAAATACCCGGTAATCAACAAATGAATGTTAAAAGTAATACATATATAAGAATTTATCTAGTTACAAAAAATATTAGGACAGCGATAGAAAACGACTCCGATCGCCAGTACATGAATTAAAATCATGAAATTTGAAAGAAATTATTGTTGAATAATCTAAAATGGGAACACTCTTTTCAATAGGGATTTAAGAAAACATAAAACAAAAACGTTTCATTCGATAATTTTTTTTTTTTAGCCATGCATATAGGAGGAACCAAGTAGCACGCGGCGCATGGCGTGATCTGTACTGTTATGCTTAAACTGATTGACAGGCGAAGCACGTGGAGTCCTGAGAAAAAAATCCCCCTCAAATGACCAACTATAGCAACCTAAAGCGAAATAATAAAGTTCAGTGATAAAACTTTAATTTAAGTATTATAATCAACACAAAAGTTCTCTCTCTCTCTCTCTCTCTCTCTCTCTCTCTCTCAATCTGAGGGTGTGTGTGATTGTGTGCAAACCAATTGGAATTAATTTTTATTTGTATGAATTGAATTCATTTATTTTAGACTCATTGTTTTCACAACGATTCTAACGTAATGACTAAAAGTTTGTTCAGTGGACGATGTACATGTATATAGATTGATCTCGACGGTTAAAATTTCGACGCTATATTACATCACATATATTAGATTGAAAATAAATTTTAAAAGAGCTGTGTTTGTGCTTACATGTGCTTGTTATCTCATTCAACTATTTATGATGTAATTAATCATTTTTTGGTACATTAATGTACCCGGTAAATGATATTTTTATCGCGTTAATATGTGAAAATCCCGCATGTATAGAGTCGCTGAATTGTTCTACGGATCCACGCGCCGACAGTCTTACGTGTAGTTGTTTGTGTTTATTTCTACAGACAGTTCTTTTGTTTTTTAGAGATAAAGAAAAGCCATTAAACTAACAAAGTAGAAGTAAGATATATTCAGACTATACACACGGCAGATTGTGATGAGTTACCCAACAGGTGTCCGTGGAAAGGTGTGAATACCGGCATCTCGTGAACACCCGTTTAAGCGTCTATACAAAGTTGTTAAGTACCATAATTGCTAAAAAACACAAAGAGAGACAATAACACCTGTTGTGTATAAAACCAAAGATCAGCTTCTGCACACGTGTTTCGCACGAGTGATTTTTGTTCATGTGAAATCACGACGCCATTACCAGCTATGCGGGAAATAAAGTTGAAAGTTATTTTATGGAATGCGTGTGCTTTTTTCCGTTCAATGCTTGCATTTTTAAATTCACTAAGATAAAGATTTGTATATGTATTTATTTACAATTTATTATATGAGTGATTTTATTTTATTTATTGGTACATAAATAGCTCAAGAACAAATCACTCGAGTCACCGGTAATATGTGGTTGTCATTTACTACAGCATATATATTTAATTTGTTTAGAAAAAAAACGCATGACTTAAATTGATTTGAATTTTGATAATCAATTGACTAATAAATATATTTGGTAAATTAATTTGAATTTATCTAAGAACAAATGATTAAAATGTACTCATTTACGATTACAAATTAAATGACAACTTTACGTTGAATTCTGTGTCTGCGAAACATAAGTCGACATTTTTTTATTTTTAATTTAAAAAGGATATAACATTATATATATTTCAACCCATGCCATAGTGTATTTATTTCTAAACATACGCTACTTTTTTACGTCTCGGGTAAATAGATCTCTCTCTCTCTCTCTCTCTCTCTCTCTCTCTCTCTCTCTCTCTCACTCTCTCTCTCTCTCTCTTGCTTGCGCTCGCTCTCTCTCCTGAGACTCATTTAAAGCTATGTAAAGTCCAGTATGTATCCAATGTTTCAAACATTTCATAAAAATAATCAAAATAATATTACCGCGAATTGTGTGAACGTTAATAGTTTACAATGTTTAAGAAATCAGCGATGCAAGTTTTGTCGAATAAGTATGTGTTATCTAATCCCGTATAAAAAATCTAGCAAAATATTGAACTTATCTGGTCAGCAATAATTTCCGTCCATATTCATCGAAAGACATTAGGTCAATAAGCCGTATATGGAAGTAGCACGCTTATTGCACGGTACGGTACGCTTTTTTGTCCGTCTGGAGGCGGGTCTTGCATAAAATATCTTGCACGCTTTTTGCACGGTACTGTTCGCTTTGTGAACGGTACGGTTCGCTTTGTGAACGGTACGGTTCGCTTTGTGAACGGTACGGTTCGTTTTGTGAACGGTACGGTACGCTTTGTGAACGGTACGTTTCGTTTTGTGAACGGTACCGTTTCTTGCACGGAACGGTACGGTTCGTTTTAGAGGTGTAGTAGCACGTATCAGGGTCTGTAATGATTTTATTCAATTTACTTACTTAAGTGCAAAACACATGAATCATCACACTAGATGGCTTTTAGTGTCTTATAATGATAACTCTATTGAAAGATATTTATGACGACAGGTACATGTATTGGTGATTGATTCTAAGAGATTTTGATCATGTTTGCTTTTAAATTCAAAAGTAATTTATGAATGTATTACTGCCATATATACATGTATAAGTTATAACACAACAAGTGCAGGATCCGATATGTTTCCATAGAATGCCCATGAATGAAAGACCATATTTGGTAGGGTTTTTATTGAAACAAACAATAGTTATAAGAATAACTTAGACTCTTTTTGTTCTTTTATACACAACAATTTATTAAAATCTACAATCTCTTATTCCCCATTTTTAGTTGATTTCGACATAGCCTACAAACAAAGTTGGTTTAAGTACGCACTAGCTGCTATTTAGATACGTTGCTGTTTCATTCCTTCATTACGTCACAATATTATCATAAATCATTTGCACATAGCTTCCTTAACCTGCACTGTTGTTTTTCTTTTGTAGGTTTTTTCGTCATAATATTTCTTGCAAAGGTTGTTTACATTAACAGCATTATATCAACATATGATAATTAAGACCATACAATATATTAAACAATTCTGAAAAAAAACCCTTCCTATTTTTTCCGTTTTTGCTTTATTTATTAAAATCTACAATCTTTGTTTTTTTTTCATTTTTAATAGATCACGGAAAAGAAGTGACAAAAGGTGATTGTAAGTACGCACCAGTTGCTATTTAGATACGTTGCTGTTTCATTCCTTCATCATGTCAGAATATTTTCATAAATCATTTGCACATAGTTTTTTATCCCGCAATATTGTTTCTCTTTGGTAGTTTTTTTCGTCGTAATATTTCTTGCAAAGGGTGTTTACGTTTACAGCATTGTATCAACATATGATTATTAAGATCAAACAATGTTTTAAACAATTCTGAAATAACCCTCCCTATTTTTTCCGTTTATGCTTTATTTATTAAAATCTACAATCTTTGTTTTTTTTTCATTTTTAATAGATCACGGAAAAGAAGAGAAAAAAGGTGATTGTAAGTACGCACCAGTTGCTATTTAGATAAGTTGCTGTTTCATTCCTTCATCACGTCAGAGTATTTTCATAAATCATTTGCACATAGTTTTCTTATCCCGCAATGTTGTTTTTCTTTTGTAGGTTTTTTCGTCGTAAAATTTCTTGCTAAGGGTGTTTACGTTAACAGCATCGTATCAACAAATGATAATCAAGAGCAAACAATATATGTTAACAATTAAAAAAAAAATCCTCCCCACTCTTTTTCTTTTATGCTTCTCTAAACGTTGTTCACTTTCAAACAAATCTGGATTGTACAGTATCGTTTCAACAATATAAATTTATGACATTTTAAAATTCAGACAATTCTGAGAAATAAAGAAATAATTTAAACGTCTTGCATCTTTAGAAGAACAGTACCGATGACCATGACATTTTTTATTTTTCTTGAACGCATATCATGATTTAGATAATGTATTTGGAACACTGTACAGCTTTTTTAAAACACCTATTTAAATCCATAACACCAACAAAAGTCTTACGAAACCATCTTACGCGATTAAAACAATGATTGAAATCATTTGTTTAGAAAAGATATGGTAACATCATTCTCCCTCTTGAGTGCAAGTTAGTTTTACATCAGATCTGTCAGTATTGGAAATAAATGTTTTCATCGAATGTATGGCAACATGCAACGTACGCAATATAACCAAATTGCATTTTAATATCAAAGGTGCATGTTGACAAAGTTAAGTTGCATATGGACATATTTATTTTGTATATCAACAGACATACGTTTTATGTTGACAAAAATAAGTTGCATGTCAACATCAATAAGTTGTATGTCAACATAATTTGATGTATTACAATATAGTTAAGTAGCATATACCACATTGAAAGTCAGATGAAGGCTTGATTTGATTAGATTTGAGACTTTAAATAATGTTGATCTAATTGCAATTTTCTTCCAATCATATATACTACTAAGTATTTTTGTCATATCTTGATATCATTACATTAATTATCAACACAGTAACTTTGCATGACAACATAGTTGATACAGAACTAACATTCACACAAGGTGCAGAATATGTGGCACCACAATATGATCAGGTCGATGGCAACATAAATAAGATTTATTTCTACATTTGTATCTCGCCTGTCGACTTGTCTGATACTGAAAAAAAAATAATTTGCACACAAGGAGTAGAAGTAAACAGAAGCTTATCGGGGCCTACACTTGTTATGTTTCAACTTATAAATTGTCCTTCGTTTTATTGTATTGTCAACATATAAGGTATTGCAACCTCTTATTTATGCAAAAAAATTGAATTGTATCTTGCTATTTCGATATGATTTAAATTACCCTATTGAATTTTTCCAGTTTTTTGCTAACTGCGTTTTTGACTTGAAAAAAGAAGAAGTTTGATATGTTGGTCAATGAATGCGAACTAATTGTATTGAGATAAAAAGTTGGACAAAGAAAAATAAAAATCATAAATTCGTTTTTTTTAACTTGTAAACTTAAAAATGTTACCATGAAAGAAACGGTTTAAAATTTAAAATTTAACTGCGTTATTTGAACCATAAACGATCTTGTAGTTAAAAGATGGTAAACAAATAAACAAAAACAAACACTTTTTTGAATGAAGACCTTTGGTAGGCTTGGCCCCAAATTTTGGCCTGGCCTCAAACTTGTTGGCCTCTTTTTTATTTTCATATTTTATTTACAGATTTACAGACCCTGAAACGTGCTACTACACCAGTTGCATGCTTCGGTTCGTTACGCTTTTTGAAACGGTACGGTTCGTTTTGTGAACGGTACGCTTCGCTTTGTGAACGGTACGGTACGCTTTGTGAACGGAACGGTTTGCTTCTTGCACGGTTCGCTTTGCTAGAAATAGGTGCACGCTTTGTGAACGGTTTGCGCTATTTATTAATGAGGTAGGCGTGGCCTGAACGCTATGATTTTTCTCGATATAATTTTGTTTAGTTTTTGCCCGATCTACATCAGCAAGGTGGTAATTATGACCAGAATTTTTCTTTATTGATATGATTTATTTACAAAAGCATTTCAATCGATAAAATCAGAACTTCCATCCGTTCCCCCGTTTTTGATACGTTGCGTGAAACGAGTACTCAGTGACAACCCGGAAGAGGAGGTAATTTTAATTTTGATCAGTCTGTTATTATTAGGATATAATTTAGATTAATCTAATCATTAAGATAGATTAAAAGAACTGTTTGACTTTAATCCGATATATTTTTGTTAATTCAGCGAGCTGTCGATAATTTTACAAAGCATCTTAAGTTTTTATTTCTATACATGTTCTTGAGTTGAAGTCATTAAATATTTCTAATCCATTTAAAATTACTATGAAAAATTGCCCCGACTTTATTCCGATATTTCTTTAGTTTTCTTTATCGTTGTTTTGATTCTCGGCTAGTTGTTATTATTCATAATTCGTATGATCATTTTTTATTGCGTACTATTGGGTACTATTGCCGATCGCCGATTGCCTTAGTGAATAGACGATGTAAAATTAATGATAAGATAAACAATGAAATTCAGATAAGAAATCTTGAAATCAACTGTTATATAGTGTTTTGACACAAATTTTTATTCATCTCAATATCAATTCTATGATTTCCTGCCATTGTTTGTATTCACAGATCATACCTACATGTAACCCGCCATCGCTTCTCCTATCTTAACTAAGAAATCGCGTGTATAGTCAAAATATGACTTTTAGTTATTGTTTTTCCGTTAAACTATACATGTACATGTAACATATTTCTTACGATATGTACACAACTGGATATACACAACAAGTCAATAACTTTTATATATATAATGATGATATTTATCATTCTGTTGAACAAGTGTCCGCTCTTCACTGTATGCATGCGATTTATAGCTGACGTTTTACAAATGCTGACTAACCTTTTTATATTTTATTTACCTTTTTACACACATACTTGTTGTAAACAGGACACGAAAAAATACCCGGTAATCAACAAATGAATGTTAAAAGTAATACATATATAAGAATTTATCTAGTTACAAAAAATATTAGGACAGCGATAGAAAACGACTCCGATCGCCAGTACATGAATTAAAATCATGAAATTTGAAAGAAATTATTGTTGAATAATCTAAAATGGGAACACTCTTTTCAATAGGGATTTAAGAAAACATAAAACAAAAACGTTTCATTCGATAATTTTTTTTTTTAGCCATGCATATAGGAGGAACCAAGTAGCACGCGGCGCATGGCGTGATCTGTACTGTTATGCTTAAACTGATTGACAGGCGAAGCACGTGGAGTCCTGAGAAAAAAATCCCCCTCAAATGACCAACTATAGCAACCTAAAGCGAAATAATAAAGTTCAGTGATAAAACTTTAATTTAAGTATTATAATCAACACAAAAGTTCTCTCTCTCTCTCTCTCTCTCTCTCTCTCTCTCTCTCAATCTGAGGGTGTGTGTGATTGTGTGCAAACCAATTGGAATTAATTTTTATTTGTATGAATTGAATTCATTTATTTTAGACTCATTGTTTTCACAACGATTCTAACGTAATGACTAAAAGTTTGTTCAGTGGACGATGTACATGTATATAGATTGATCTCGACGGTTAAAATTTCGACGCTATATTACATCACATATATTAGATTGAAAATAAATTTTAAAAGAGCTGTGTTTGTGCTTACATGTGCTTGTTATCTCATTCAACTATTTATGATGTAATTAATCATTTTTTGGTACATTAATGTACCCGGTAAATGATATTTTTATCGCGTTAATATGTGAAAATCCCGCATGTATAGAGTCGCTGAATTGTTCTACGGATCCACGCGCCGACAGTCTTACGTGTAGTTGTTTGTGTTTATTTCTACAGACAGTTCTTTTGTTTTTTAGAGATAAAGAAAAGCCATTAAACTAACAAAGTAGAAGTAAGATATATTCAGACTATACACACGGCAGATTGTGATGAGTTACCCAACAGGTGTCCGTGGAGAGGTGTGAATACCGGCATCTCGTGAACACCCGTTTAAGCGTCTATACAAAGTTGTTAAGTACCATAATTGCTAAAAAACACAAAGAGAGACAATAACACCTGTTGTGTATAAAACCAAAGATCAGCTTCTGCACACGTGTTTCGCACGAGTGATTTTTGTTCATGTGAAATCACGACGCCATTACCAGCTATGCGGGAAATAAAGTTGAAAGTTATTTTATGGAATGCGTGTGCTTTTTTCCGTTCAATGCTTGCATTTTTAAATTCACTAAGATAAAGATTTGTATATGTATTTATTTACAATTTATTATATGAGTGATTTTATTTTATTTATTGGTACATAAATAGCTCAAGAACAAATCACTCGAGTCACCGGTAATATGTGGTTGTCATTTACTACAGCATATACATTTAATTTGTTTAGAAAAAAAACGCATGACTTAAATTGATTTGAATTTTGATAATCAATTGACTAATAAATATATTTGGTAAATTAATTTGAATTTATCTAAGAACAAATGATTAAAATGTACTCATTTACGATTACAAATTAAATGACAACTTTACGTTGAATTCTGTGTCTGCGAAACATAAGTCGACATTTTTTTATTTTTAATTTAAAAAGGATATAACATTATATATATTTCAACCCATGCCATAGTGTATTTATTTCTAAACATACGCTACTTTTTTACGTCTCGGGTAAATAGATCTCTCTCTCTCTCTCTCTCTCTCTCTCTCACTCTCTCTCTCTCTCTCTTGCTTGCGCTCGCTCTCTCTCCTGAGACTCATTTAAAGCTATGTAAAGTCCAGTATGTATCCAATGTTTCAAACATTTCATAAAAATAATCAAAATAATATTACCGCGAATTGTGTGAACGTTAATAGTTTACAATGTTTAAGAAATCAGCGATGCAAGTTTTGTCGAATAAGTATGTGTTATCTAATCCCGTATAAAAAATCTAGCAAAATATTGAACTTATCTGGTCAGCAATAATTTCCGTCCATATTCATCGAAAGACATTAGGTCAATAAGCCGTATATGGAAGTAGCACGCTTATTGCACGGTACGGTACGCTTTTTTGTCCGTCTGGAGGCGGGTCTTGCATAAAATATCTTGCACGCTTTTTGCACGGTACTGTTCGCTTTGTGAACGGTACGGTTCGCTTTGTGAACGGTACGGTTCGCTTTGTGAACGGTACGGTTCGTTTTGTGAACGGTACGGTACGCTTTGTGAACGGTACGTTTCGTTTTGTGAACGGTACCGTTTCTTGCACGGAACGGTACGGTTCGTTTTAGAGGTGTAGTAGCACGTATCAGGGTCTGTAATGATTTTATTCAATTTACTTACTTAAGTGCAAAACACATGAATCATCACACTAGATGGCTTTTAGTGTCTTATAATGATAACTCTATTGAAAGATATTTATGACGACAGGTACATGTATTGGTGATTGATTCTAAGAGATTTTGATCATGTTTGCTTTTAAATTCAAAAGTAATTTAAGAATGTATTACTGCCATATATACATGTATAAGTTATAACACAACAAGTGCAGGATCCGATATGTTTCCATAGAATGCCCATGAATGAAAGACCATATTTGGTAGGGTTTTTATTGAAACAAACAATAGTTATAAGAATAACTTAGACTCTTTTTGTTCTTTTATACACAACAATTTATTAAAATCTACAATCTCTTATTCCCCATTTTTAGTTGATTTCGACATAGCCTACAAACAAAGTTGGTTTAAGTACGCACTAGCTGCTATTTAGATACGTTGCTGTTTCATTCCTTCATTACGTCACAATATTATCATAAATCATTTGCACATAGCTTCCTTAACCTGCACTGTTGTTTTTCTTTTGTAGGTTTTTTCGTCATAATATTTCTTGCAAAGGTTGTTTACATTAACAGCATTATATCAACATATGATAATTAAGACCATACAATATATTAAACAATTCTGAAAAAAACCCTTCCTATTTTTTCCGTTTTTGCTTTATTTATTAAAATCTACAATCTTTGTTTTTTTTTCATTTTTAATAGATCACGGAAAAGAAGTGACAAAAGGTGATTGTAAGTACGCACCAGTTGCTATTTAGATACGTTGCTGTTTCATTCCTTCATCATGTCAGAATATTTTCATAAATCATTTGCACATAGTTTTTTATCCCGCAATATTGTTTCTCTTTGGTAGTTTTTTTCGTCGTAATATTTCTTGCAAAGGGTGTTTACGTTTACAGCATTGTATCAACATATGATTATTAAGATCAAACAATGTTTTAAACAATTCTGAAATAACCCTCCCTATTTTTTCCGTTTATGCTTTATTTATTAAAATCTACAATCTTTGTTTTTTTTTCATTTTTAATAGATCACGGAAAAGAAGAGAAAAAAGGTGATTGTAAGTACGCACCAGTTGCTATTTAGATAAGTTGCTGTTTCATTCCTTCATCACGTCAGAGTATTTTCATAAATCATTTGCACATAGTTTTCTTATCCCGCAATGTTGTTTTTCTTTTGTAGGTTTTTTCGTCGTAAAATTTCTTGCTAAGGGTGTTTACGTTAACAGCATCGTATCAACAAATGATAATCAAGAGCAAACAATATATGTTAACAATTAAAAAAAAAATCCTCCCCACTCTTTTTCTTTTATGCTTCTCTAAACGTTGTTCACTTTCAAACAAATCTGGATTGTACAGTATCGTTTCAACAATATAAATTTATGACATTTTAAAATTCAGACAATTCTGAGAAATAAAGAAATAATTTAAACGTCTTGCATCTTTAGAAGAACAGTACCGATGACCATGACATTTTTTATTTTTCTTGAACGCATATCATGATTTAGATAATGTATTTGGAACACTGTACAGCTTTTTTAAAACACCTATTTAAATCCATAACACCAACAAAAGTCTTACGAAACCATCTTACGCGATTAAAACAATGATTGAAATCATTTGTTTAGAAAAGATATGGTAACATCATTCTCCCTCTTGAGTGCAAGTTAGTTTTACATCAGATCTGTCAGTATTGGAAATAAATGTTTTCATCGAATGTATGGCAACATGCAACGTACGCAATATAACCAAATTGCATTTTAATATCAAAGGTGCATGTTGACAAAGTTAAGTTGCATATGGACATATTTATTTTGTATATCAACAGACATACGTTTTATGTTGACAAAAATAAGTTGCATGTCAACATCAATAAGTTGTATGTCAACATAATTTGATGTATTACAATATAGTTAAGTAGCATATACCACATTGAAAGTCAGATGAAGGCTTGATTTGATTAGATTTGAGACTTTAAATAATGTTGATCTAATTGCAATTTTCTTCCAATCATATATACTACTAAGTATTTTTGTCATATCTTGATATCATTACATTAATTATCAACACAGTAACTTTGCATGACAACATAGTTGATACAGAACTAACATTCACACAAGGTGCAGAATATGTGGCACCACAATATGATCAGGTCGATGGCAACATAAATAAGATTTATTTCTACATTTGTATCTCGCCTGTCGACTTGTCTGATACTGAAAAAAAAATAATTTGCACACAAGGAGTAGAAGTAAACAGAAGCTTATCGGGGCCTACACTTGTTATGTTTCAACTTATAAATTGTCCTTCGTTTTATTGTATTGTCAACATATAAGGTATTGCAACCTCTTATTTATGCAAAAAAATTGAATTGTATCTTGCTATTTCGATATGATTTAAATTACCCTATTGAATTTTTCCAGTTTTTTGCTAACTGCGTTTTTGACTTGAAAAAAGAAGAAGTTTGATATGTTGGTCAATGAATGCGAACTAATTGTATTGAGATAAAAAGTTGGACAAAGAAAAATAAAAATCATAAATTCGTTTTTTTTAACTTGTAAACTTAAAAATGTTACCATGAAAGAAACGGTTTAAAATTTAAAATTTAACTGCGTTATTTGAACCATAAACGATCTTGTAGTTAAAAGATGGTAAACAAATAAACAAAAACAAACACTTTTTTGAATGAAGACCTTTGGTAGGCTTGGCCCCAAATTTTGGCCTGGCCTCAAACTTGTTGGCCTCTTTTTTATTTTCATATTTTATTTACAGATTTACAGACCCTGAAACGTGCTACTACACCAGTTGCATGCTTCGGTTCGTTACGCTTTTTGAAACGGTACGGTTCGTTTTGTGAACGGTACGCTTCGCTTTGTGAACGGTACGGTACGCTTTGTGAACGGAACGGTTTGCTTCTTGCACGGTTCGCTTTGCTAGAAATAGGTGCACGCTTTGTGAACGGTTTGCGCTATTTATTAATGAGGTAGGCGTGGCCTGAACGCTATGATTTTTCTCGATATAATTTTGTTTAGTTTTTGCCCGATCTACATCAGCAAGGTGGTAATTATGACCAGAATTTTTCTTTATTGATATGATTTATTTACAAAAGCATTTCAATCGATAAAATCAGAACTTCCATCCGTTCCCCCGTTTTTGATACGTTGCGTGAAACGAGTACTCAGTGACAACCCGGAAGAGGAGGTAATTTTAATTTTGATCAGTCTGTTATTATTAGGATATAATTTAGATTAATCTAATCATTAAGATAGATTAAAAGAACTGTTTGACTTTAATCCGATATATTTTTGTTAATTCAGCGAGCTGTCGATAATTTTACAAAGCATCTTAAGTTTTTATTTCTATACATGTTCTTGAGTTGAAGTCATTAAATATTTCTAATCCATTTAAAATTACTATGAAAAATTGCCCCGACTTTATTCCGATATTTCTTTAGTTTTCTTTATCGTTGTTTTGATTCTCGGCTAGTTGTTATTATTCATAATTCGTATGATCATTTTTTATTGCGTACTATTGGGTACTATTGCCGATCGCCGATTGCCTTAGTGAATAGACGATGTAAAATTAATGATAAGATAAACAATGAAATTCAGATAAGAAATCTTGAAATCAACTGTTATATAGTGTTTTGACACAAATTTTTATTCATCTCAATATCAATTCTATGATTTCCTGCCATTGTTTGTATTCACAGATCATACCTACATGTAACCCGCCATCGCTTCTCCTATCTTAACTAAGAAATCGCGTGTATAGTCAAAATATGACTTTTAGTTATTGTTTTTCCGTTAAACTATACATGTACATGTAACATATTTCTTACGATATGTACACAACTGGATATACACAACAAGTCAATAACTTTTATATATATAATGATGATATTTATCATTCTGTTGAACAAGTGTCCGCTCTTCACTGTATGCATGCGATTTATAGCTGACGTTTTACAAATGCTGACTAACCTTTTTATATTTTATTTACCTTTTTACACACATACTTGTTGTAAACAGGACACGAAAAAATACCCGGTAATCAACAAATGAATGTTAAAAGTAATACATATATAAGAATTTATCTAGTTACAAAAAATATTAGGACAGCGATAGAAAACGACTCCGATCGCCAGTACATGAATTAAAATCATGAAATTTGAAAGAAATTATTGTTGAATAATCTAAAATGGGAACACTCTTTTCAATAGGGATTTAAGAAAACATAAAACAAAAACGTTTCATTCGATAATTTTTTTTTTTAGCCATGCATATAGGAGGAACCAAGTAGCACGCGGCGCATGGCGTGATCTGTACTGTTATGCTTAAACTGATTGACAGGCGAAGCACGTGGAGTCCTGAGAAAAAAATCCCCCTCAAATGACCAACTATAGCAACCTAAAGCGAAATAATAAAGTTCAGTGATAAAACTTTAATTTAAGTATTATAATCAACACAAAAGTTCTCTCTCTCTCTCTCTCTCTCTCTCTCTCTCTCTCTCAATCTGAGGGTGTGTGTGATTGTGTGCAAACCAATTGGAATTAATTTTTATTTGTATGAATTGAATTCATTTATTTTAGACTCATTGTTTTCACAACGATTCTAACGTAATGACTAAAAGTTTGTTCAGTGGACGATGTACATGTATATAGATTGATCTCGACGGTTAAAATTTCGACGCTATATTACATCACATATATTAGATTGAAAATAAATTTTAAAAGAGCTGTGTTTGTGCTTACATGTGCTTGTTATCTCATTCAACTATTTATGATGTAATTAATCATTTTTTGGTACATTAATGTACCCGGTAAATGATATTTTTATCGCGTTAATATGTGAAAATCCCGCATGTATAGAGTCGCTGAATTGTTCTACGGATCCACGCGCCGACAGTCTTACGTGTAGTTGTTTGTGTTTATTTCTACAGACAGTTCTTTTGTTTTTTAGAGATAAAGAAAAGCCATTAAACTAACAAAGTAGAAGTAAGATATATTCAGACTATACACACGGCAGATTGTGATGAGTTACCCAACAGGTGTCCGTGGAGAGGTGTGAATACCGGCATCTCGTGAACACCCGTTTAAGCGTCTATACAAAGTTGTTAAGTACCATAATTGCTAAAAAACACAAAGAGAGACAATAACACCTGTTGTGTATAAAACCAAAGATCAGCTTCTGCACACGTGTTTCGCACGAGTGATTTTTGTTCATGTGAAATCACGACGCCATTACCAGCTATGCGGGAAATAAAGTTGAAAGTTATTTTATGGAATGCGTGTGCTTTTTTCCGTTCAATGCTTGCATTTTTAAATTCACTAAGATAAAGATTTGTATATGTATTTATTTACAATTTATTATATGAGTGATTTTATTTTATTTATTGGTACATAAATAGCTCAAGAACAAATCACTCGAGTCACCGGTAATATGTGGTTGTCATTTACTACAGCATATACATTTAATTTGTTTAGAAAAAAAACGCATGACTTAAATTGATTTGAATTTTGATAATCAATTGACTAATAAATATATTTGGTAAATTAATTTGAATTTATCTAAGAACAAATGATTAAAATGTACTCATTTACGATTACAAATTAAATGACAACTTTACGTTGAATTCTGTGTCTGCGAAACATAAGTCGACATTTTTTTATTTTTAATTTAAAAAGGATATAACATTATATATATTTCAACCCATGCCATAGTGTATTTATTTCTAAACATACGCTACTTTTTTACGTCTCGGGTAAATAGATCTCTCTCTCTCTCTCTCTCTCTCTCTCTCACTCTCTCTCTCTCTCTCTTGCTTGCGCTCGCTCTCTCTCCTGAGACTCATTTAAAGCTATGTAAAGTCCAGTATGTATCCAATGTTTCAAACATTTCATAAAAATAATCAAAATAATATTACCGCGAATTGTGTGAACGTTAATAGTTTACAATGTTTAAGAAATCAGCGATGCAAGTTTTGTCGAATAAGTATGTGTTATCTAATCCCGTATAAAAAATCTAGCAAAATATTGAACTTATCTGGTCAGCAATAATTTCCGTCCATATTCATCGAAAGACATTAGGTCAATAAGCCGTATATGGAAGTAGCACGCTTATTGCACGGTACGGTACGCTTTTTTGTCCGTCTGGAGGCGGGTCTTGCATAAAATATCTTGCACGCTTTTTGCACGGTACTGTTCGCTTTGTGAACGGTACGGTTCGCTTTGTGAACGGTACGGTTCGCTTTGTGAACGGTACGGTTCGTTTTGTGAACGGTACGGTACGCTTTGTGAACGGTACGTTTCGTTTTGTGAACGGTACCGTTTCTTGCACGGAACGGTACGGTTCGTTTTAGAGGTGTAGTAGCACGTATCAGGGTCTGTAATGATTTTATTCAATTTACTTACTTAAGTGCAAAACACATGAATCATCACACTAGATGGCTTTTAGTGTCTTATAATGATAACTCTATTGAAAGATATTTATGACGACAGGTACATGTATTGGTGATTGATTCTAAGAGATTTTGATCATGTTTGCTTTTAAATTCAAAAGTAATTTAAGAATGTATTACTGCCATATATACATGTATAAGTTATAACACAACAAGTGCAGGATCCGATATGTTTCCATAGAATGCCCATGAATGAAAGACCATATTTGGTAGGGTTTTTATTGAAACAAACAATAGTTATAAGAATAACTTAGACTCTTTTTGTTCTTTTATACACAACAATTTATTAAAATCTACAATCTCTTATTCCCCATTTTTAGTTGATTTCGACATAGCCTACAAACAAAGTTGGTTTAAGTACGCACTAGCTGCTATTTAGATACGTTGCTGTTTCATTCCTTCATTACGTCACAATATTATCATAAATCATTTGCACATAGCTTCCTTAACCTGCACTGTTGTTTTTCTTTTGTAGGTTTTTTCGTCATAATATTTCTTGCAAAGGTTGTTTACATTAACAGCATTATATCAACATATGATAATTAAGACCATACAATATATTAAACAATTCTGAAAAAAACCCTTCCTATTTTTTCCGTTTTTGCTTTATTTATTAAAATCTACAATCTTTGTTTTTTTTTCATTTTTAATAGATCACGGAAAAGAAGTGACAAAAGGTGATTGTAAGTACGCACCAGTTGCTATTTAGATACGTTGCTGTTTCATTCCTTCATCATGTCAGAATATTTTCATAAATCATTTGCACATAGTTTTTTATCCCGCAATATTGTTTCTCTTTGGTAGTTTTTTTCGTCGTAATATTTCTTGCAAAGGGTGTTTACGTTTACAGCATTGTATCAACATATGATTATTAAGATCAAACAATGTTTTAAACAATTCTGAAATAACCCTCCCTATTTTTTCCGTTTATGCTTTATTTATTAAAATCTACAATCTTTGTTTTTTTTTCATTTTTAATAGATCACGGAAAAGAAGAGAAAAAAGGTGATTGTAAGTACGCACCAGTTGCTATTTAGATAAGTTGCTGTTTCATTCCTTCATCACGTCAGAGTATTTTCATAAATCATTTGCACATAGTTTTCTTATCCCGCAATGTTGTTTTTCTTTTGTAGGTTTTTTCGTCGTAAAATTTCTTGCTAAGGGTGTTTACGTTAACAGCATCGTATCAACAAATGATAATCAAGAGCAAACAATATATGTTAACAATTAAAAAAAAAATCCTCCCCACTCTTTTTCTTTTATGCTTCTCTAAACGTTGTTCACTTTCAAACAAATCTGGATTGTACAGTATCGTTTCAACAATATAAATTTATGACATTTTAAAATTCAGACAATTCTGAGAAATAAAGAAATAATTTAAACGTCTTGCATCTTTAGAAGAACAGTACCGATGACCATGACATTTTTTATTTTTCTTGAACGCATATCATGATTTAGATAATGTATTTGGAACACTGTACAGCTTTTTTAAAACACCTATTTAAATCCATAACACCAACAAAAGTCTTACGAAACCATCTTACGCGATTAAAACAATGATTGAAATCATTTGCTTAGAAAAGATATGGTAACATCATTCTCCCTCTTGAGTGCAAGTTAGTTTTACATCAGATCTGTCAGTATTGGAAATAAATGTTTTCATCGAATGTATGGCAACATGCAACGTACGCAATATAACCAAATTGCATTTTAATATCAAAGGTGCATGTTGACAAAGTTAAGTTGCATATGGACATATTTATTTTGTATATCAACAGACATACGTTTTATGTTGACAAAAATAAGTTGCATGTCAACATCAATAAGTTGTATGTCAACATAATTTGATGTATTACAATATAGTTAAGTAGCATATACCACATTGAAAGTCAGATGAAGGCTTGATTTGATTAGATTTGAGACTTTAAATAATGTTGATCTAATTGCAATTTTCTTCCAATCATATATACTACTAAGTATTTTTGTCATATCTTGATATCATTACATTAATTATCAACACAGTAACTTTGCATGACAACATAGTTGATACAGAACTAACATTCACACAAGGTGCAGAATATGTGGCACCACAATATGATCAGGTCGATGGCAACATAAATAAGATTTATTTCTACATTTGTATCTCGCCTGTCGACTTGTCTGATACTGAAAAAAAAATAATTTGCACACAAGGAGTAGAAGTAAACAGAAGCTTATCGAGGCCTACACTTGTTATGTTTCAACTTATAAATTGTCCTTCGTTTTATTGTATTGTCAACATATAAGGTATTGCAACCTCTTATTTATGCAAAAAAATTGAATTGTATCTTGCTATTTCGATATGATTTAAATTACCCTATTGAATTTTTCCAGTTTTTTGCTAACTGCGTTTTTGACTTGAAAAAAGAAGAAGTTTGATATGTTGGTCAATGAATGCGAACTAATTGTATTGAGATAAAAAGTTGGACAAAGAAAAATAAAAATCATAAATTCGTTTTTTTTAACTTGTAAACTTAAAAATGTTACCATGAAAGAAACGGTTTAAAATTTAAAATTTAACTGCGTTATTTGAACCATAAACGATCTTGTAGTTAAAAGATGGTAAACAAATAAACAAAAACAAACACTTTTTTGAATGAAGACCTTTGGTAGGCTTGGCCCCAAATTTTGGCCTGGCCTCAAACTTGTTGGCCTCTTTTTTATTTTCATATTTTATTTACAGATTTACAGACCCTGACACGTGCTACTACACCAGTTGCATGCTTCGGTTCGTTACGCTTTTTGAAACGGTACGGTTCGTTTTGTGAACGGTACGCTTCGCTTTGTGAACGGTACGGTACGCTTTGTGAACGGAACGGTTTGCTTCTTGCACGGTTCGCTTTGCTAAAAATAGGTGCACGCTTTGTGAACGGTTTGCGCTATTTATTAATGAGGTAGGCGTGGCCTGAACGCTATGATTTTTCTCGATATAATTTTGTTTAGTTTTTGCCCGATCTACATCAGCAAGGTGGTAATTATGACCAGAATTTTTCTTTATTGATATGATTTATTTACAAAAGCATTTCAATCGATAAAATCAGAACTTCCATCCGTTCCCCCGTTTTTGATACGTTGCGTGAAACGAGTACTCAGTGACAACCCGGAAGAGGAGGTAATTTTAATTTTGATCAGTCTGTTATTATTAGGATATAATTTAGATTAATCTAATCATTAAGATAGATTAAAAGAACTGTTTGACTTTAATCCGATATATTTTTGTTAATTCAGCGAGCTGTCGATAATTTTACAAAGCATCTTAAGTTTTTATTTCTATACATGTTCTTGAGTTGAAGTCATTAAATATTTCTAATCCATTTAAAATTACTATGAAAAATTGCCCCGACTTTATTCCGATATTTCTTTAGTTTTCTTTATCGTTGTTTTGATTCTCGGCTAGTTGTTATTATTCATAATTCGTATGATCATTTTTTATTGCGTACTATTGGGTACTATTGCCGATCGCCGATTGCCCTAGTGAATAGACGATGTAAAATTAATGATAAGATAAACAATGAATTTCAGATAAGAAATCTTGAAATCAACTGTTATATAGTGTTTTGACACAAATTTTTATTCATCTCAATATCAATTCTATGATTTCCTGCCATTGTTTGTATTCACAGATCATACCTACATGTAACCCGCCATCGCTTCTCCTATCTTAACTAAGAAATCGCGTGTATAGTCAAAATATGACTTTTAGTTATTGTTTTTCCGTTAAACTATACATGTACATGTAACATATTTCTTACGATATGTACACAACTGGATATACACAACAAGTCAATAACTTTTATATATATAATGATGATATTTATCATTCTGTTGAACAAGTGTCCGCTCTTCACTGTATGCATGCGATTTATAGCTGACGTTTTACAAATGCTGACTAACCTTTTTATATTTTATTTACCTTTTTACACACATACTTGTTGTAAACAGGACACGAAAAAATACCCGGTAATCAACAAATGAATGTTAAAAGTAATACATATATAAGAATTTATCTAGTTACAAAAAATATTAGGACAGCGATAGAAAACGACTCCGATCGCCAGTACATGAATTAAAATCATGAAATTTGAAAGAAATTATTGTTGAATAATCTAAAATGGGAACACTCTTTTCAATAGGGATTTAAGAAAACATAAAACAAAAACGTTTCATTCGATAATTTTTTTTTTTTAGCCATGCATATAGGAGGAACCAAGTAGCACGCGGCGCATGGCGTGATCTGTACTGTTATGCTTAAACTGATTGACAGGGGAAGCACGTGGAGTCCTGAGAAAAAAATCCCCCTCAAATGACCAACTATAGCAACCTAAAGCGAAATAATAAAGTTCAGTGATAAAACTTTAATTTAAGTATTATAATCAACACAAAAGTTCTCTCTCTCTCTCTCTCTCTCTCTCTCTCTCTCTCTCTCTCTCTCTCTCTCTCTCTCTCTCTCTCTCTCTCTCTCTCTCAATCTGAGGGTGTGTGTGATTGTGTGCAAACCAATTGGAATTAATTTTTATTTGTATGAATTGAATTCATTTATTTTAGACTCATTGTTTTCACAACGATTCTAACGTAATGACTAAAAGTTTGTTCAGTGGACGATGTACATGTATATAGATTGATCTCGACGGTTAAAATTTCGACGCTATATTACATCACATATATTAGATTGAAAATAAATTTTAAAAGAGCTGTGTTTGTGCTTACATGTGCTTGTTATCTCATTCAACTATTTATGATGTAATTAATCATTTTTTGGTACATTAATGTACCCGGTAAATGATATTTTTATCGCGTTAATATGTGAAAATCCCGCATGTATAGAGTCGCTGAATTGTTCTACGGATCCACGCGCCGACAGTCTTACGTGTAGTTGTTTGTGTTTATTTCTACAGACAGTTCTTTTGTTTTTTAGAGATAAAGAAAAGCCATTAAACTAACAAAGTAGAAGTAAGATATATTCAGACTATACACACGGCAGATTGTGATGAGTTACCCAACAGGTGTCCGTGGAGAGGTGTGAATACCGGCATCTCGTGAACACCCGTTTAAGCGTCTATACAAAGTTGTTAAGTACCATAATTGCTAAAAAACACAAAGAGAGACAATAACACCTGTTGTGTATAAAACCAAAGATCAGCTTCTGCACACGTGTTTCGCACGAGTGATTTTTGTTCATGTGAAATCACGACGCCATTACCAGCTATGCGGGAAATAAAGTTGAAAGTTATTTTATGGAATGCGTGTGCTTTTTTCCGTTCAATGCTTGCATTTTTAAATTCACTAAGATAAAGATTTGTATATGTATTTATTTACAATTTATTATATGAGTGATTTTATTTTATTTATTGGTACATAAATAGCTCAAGAACAAATCACTCGAGTCACCGGTAATATGTGGTTGTCATTTACTACAGCATATACATTTAATTTGTTTAGAAAAAAAACGCATGACTTAAATTGATTTGAATTTTGATAATCAATTGACTAATAAATATATTTGGTAAATTAATTTGAATTTATCTAAGAACAAATGATTAAAATGTACTCATTTACGATTACAAATTAAATGACAACTTTACGTTGAATTCTGTGTCTGCGAAACATAAGTCGACATTTTTTTATTTTTAATTTAAAAAGGATATAACATTATATATATTTCAACCCATGCCATAGTGTATTTATTTCTAAACATACGCTACTTTTTTACGTCTCGGGTAAATAGATCTCTCTCTCTCTCTCTCTCTCTCTCTCTCTCTCTCTCACTCTCTCTCTCTCTCTCTTGCTTGCGCTCGCTCTCTCTCCTGAGACTCATTTAAAGCTATGTAAAGTCCAGTATGTATCCAATGTTTCAAACATTTCATAAAAATAATCAAAATAATATTACCGCGAATTGTGTGAACGTTAATAGTTTACAATGTTTAAGAAATCAGCGATGCAAGTTTTGTCGAATAAGTATGTGTTATCTAATCCCGTATAAAAAATCTAGCAAAATATTGAACTTATCTGGTCAGCAATAATTTCCGTCCATATTCATCGAAAGACATTAGGTCAATAAGCCGTATATGGAAGTAGCACGCTTATTGCACGGTACGGTACGCTTTTATGTCCGTCTGGAGGCGGGTCTTGCATAAAATATCTTGCACGCTTTTTGCACGGTACTGTTCGCTTTGTGAACGGTACGGTTCGCTTTTTGAACGGTACGGTTCGCTTTGTGAATGGTACGGTTCGTTTTGTGAACGGTACGGTACGCTTTGCGAACGGTACGTTTCGTTTTGTGAACGGTACCGTTTCTTGCACGGAACGGTACGGTTCGTTTTAGAGGTGTAGTAGCACGTATCAGGGTCTGTAATGATTTTATTCAATTTACTTACTTAAGTGCAAAACACATGAATCATCACACTAGATGGCTTTTAGTGTCTTATAATGATAACTCTATTGAAAGATATTTATGACGACAGGTACATGTATTGGTGATTGATTCTAAGAGATTTTGATCATGTTTGCTTTTAAATTCAAAAGTAATTTAAGAATGTATTACTGCCATATATACATGTATAAGTTATAACACAACAAGTGCAGGATCCGATATGTTTCCATAGAATGCCCATGAATGAAAGACCATATTTGGTAGGGTTTTTATTGAAACAAACAATAGTTATAAGAATAACTTAGACTCTTTTTGTTCTTTTATACACAACAATTTATTAAAATCTACAATCTCTTATTCCCCATTTTTAGTTGATTTCGACATAGCCTACAAACAAAGTTGGTTTAAGTACGCACTAGCTGCTATTTAGATACGTTGCTGTTTCATTCCTTCATTACGTCACAATATTATCATAAATCATTTGCACATAGCTTCCTTAACCTGCACTGTTGTTTTTCTTTTGTAGGTTTTTTCGTCATAATATTTCTTGCAAAGGTTGTTTACATTAACAGCATTATATCAACATATGATAATTAAGACCATACAATATATTAAACAATTCTGAAAAAAACCCTTCCTATTTTTTCCGTTTTTGCTTTATTTATTAAAATCTACAATCTTTGTTTTTTTTTTTCATTTTTAATAGATCACGGAAAAGAAGTGACAAAAGGTGATTGTAAGTACGCACCAGTTGCTATTTAGATACGTTGCTGTTTCATTCCTTCATCATGTCAGAATATTTTCATAAATCATTTGCACATAGTTTTTTATCCCGCAATATTGTTTCTCTTTGGTAGTTTTTTTCGTCGTAATATTTCTTGCAAAGGGTGTTTACGTTTACAGCATTGTATCAACATATGATAATTAAGATCAAACAATGTTTTAAACAATTCTGAAATAACCCTCCCTATTTTTTCCGTTTATGCTTTATTTATTAAAATCTACAATCTTTGTTTTTTTTTCATTTTTAATAGATCACGGAAAAGAAGAGAAAAAAGGTGATTGTAAGTACGCACCAGTTGCTATTTAGATAAGTTGCTGTTTCATTCCTTCATCACGTCAGAGTATTTTCATAAATCATTTGCACATAGTTTTCTTATCCCGCAATGTTGTTTTTCTTTTGTAGGTTTTTTCGTCGTAAAATTTCTTGCTAAGGGTGTTTACGTTAACAGCATCGTATCAACAAATGATAATCAAGAGCAAACAATATATGTTAACAATTAAAAAAAAATCCTCCCCACTCTTTTTCTTTTATGCTTCTCTAAACGTTGTTCACTTTCAAACAAATCTGGATTGTACAGTATCGTTTCAACAATATAAATTTATGACATTTTAAAATTCAGACAATTCTGAGAAATAAAGAAATAATTTAAACGTCTTGCATCTTTAGAAGAACAGTACCGATGACCATGACATTTTTTATTTTTCTTGAACGCATATCATGATTTAGATAATGTATTTGGAACACTGTACAGCTTTTTTAAAACACCTATTTAAATCCATAACACCAACAAAAGTCTTACGAAACCATCTTACGCGATTAAAACAATGGTTGAAATCATTTGTTTAGAAAAGATATGGTAACATCATTCTCCCTCTTGAGTGCAAGTTAGTTTTACATCAGATCTGTCAGTATTGGAAATAAATGTTTTCATCGAATGTATGGCAACATGCAACGTACGCAATATAACCAAATTGCATTTTAATATCAAAGGTGCATGTTGACAAAGTTAAGTTGCATATGGACATATTTATTTTGTATATCAACAGACATACGTTTTATGTTGACAAAAATAAGTTGCATGTCAACATCAATAAGTTGTATGTCAACATAATTTGATGTATTACAATATAGTTAAGTAGCATATACCACATTGAAAGTCAGATGAAGGCTTGATTTGATTAGATTTGAGACTTTAAATAATGTTGATCTAATTGCAATTTTCTTCCAATCATATATACTACTAAGTATTTTTGTCATATCTTGATATCATTACATTAATTATCAACACAGTAACTTTGCATGACAACATAGTTGATACAGAACTAACATTCACACAAGGTGCAGAATATGTGGCACCACAATATGATCAGGTCGATGGCAACATAAATAAGATTTATTTCTACATTTGTATCTCGCCTGTCGACTTGTCTGATACTGAAAAAAAAATAATTTGCACACAAGGAGTAGAAGTAAACAGAAGCTTATCGGGGCCTACACTTGTTATGTTTCAACTTATAAATTGTCCTTCGTTTTATTGTATTGTCAACATATAAGGTATTGCAACCTCTTATTTATGCAAAAAAATTGAATTGTATCTTGCTATTTCGATATGATTTAAATTACCCTATTGAATTTTTCCAGTTTTTTGCTAACTGCGTTTTTGACTTGAAAAAAGAAGAAGTTTGATATGTTGGTCAATGAATGCGAACTAATTGTATTGAGATAAAAAGTTGGACAAAGAAAAATAAAAATCATAAATTCATTTATTTTAACTTGTAAACTTAAAAATGTTACCATGAAAGAAACGGTTTAAAATTTAAAATTTAACTGCGTTATTTGAACCATAAACAACCGAGTGGCCAGCTCTTGTAGTTAAAAGATGGTAAACAAATAAACAAAAACAAACACTTTTTTGAATGAAGACCTTTGGTAGGCTTGGCCCCAAATTTTGGCCTGGCCTCAAACTTGGGCTGTACAAAAATTGTTGGCCTCTTTTTTATTTTATATTTTATTTACATATTTACACACCCTGAAACGTGGTACTACACAAGTTGTACGGTTCGGTTCGTTACGCTTTTTGAAACGGTACGGGTCGTTTTGTGAACGGTACGATTCGCTTTGTGAACGGTACGGTATGCTTTGTGAACGGAACGGTTCGCTTCTTGCACGGTACGCTTTGCTAAAAATAGCTGACCTTTTGTTCCGCATTTCAATTGAAAAACAGCAATTTACAAGACAAGCAGTCTATATTTCGTCACACTAGTCAATTTTGATAGGAAGTTACTTAAAGAACCCCTACCTTTAAATTACTCAGCAACATGGGAATACCGGGGCAACTTTTTGAAATATCTACATGATATAAATACCTTAGCATTTACCTTTCAGTATCATGGAAAAATGCACGCCACACATTCGTTTACATCTTCTCAAACGCGTCCGAACGAGCAGTATCTGCTGTTGGATACCTTGTAAATCAAAGCGAAAATGGAAACATGGAAATAGGTTTCATCTTAGGTAAGTCAAAGGTTGCACTAACACATATCATACCATAAACGGATTAGAATGTGTGGTGCCGTACTTGTGGTGGAAATAGCGGAATTCATGCTTTTTAATTCATGCTTTTTACCTAAATTTTCATAAGAAGAACTTCGCTTTCTACACTGGCAGCACATTCAAAATGATACTAGAAGATTTTACATGCGTGTAGCCAATCGTGTTAAGAGGATCAGAGCTTCCATGGCGCTATGCATTGATCAATACTAATCCAGCAAATTGGGCAACACGCTTTGTAGCAACTTGTAAAATGCATAAAAGAAATTGGTTATTTGGATGAACCTTTCTTCTAGACAAACACGTTTCCAATTATTAAACGCATGACTTAGAGAACCCAGATGAGAACAAAGAAGTAAAAGAAAAGGTAGGTGTCTTAAAAATCAGCGTGATGATTAAACTTCATAGTCAGATTGAAACTCGTTGGATTAGTAAATTTTCGAGCTTGAGAAAACTAGTTGAAACTATTGCTCACCTACAACACATAGCTTTATAGGTTAAAGACGCGAATTGTTCAGGATGGCATGTATGTTCTAAGTAAAAGACAGTGGATGTTTCTGGAAAAGCTTCGAAACATTTATTAGATGACGTTTAACAGGAAGCCTACAAGAATGGAATTAAGTGCTTTCAAGTAAGAAAGTCCAGAAAATGTCCAAATTGTCATCCTTTATTTGTATTAGCAGTCTCTTGCTTGCGTGAAGCAGTCTGGAACAATCAAGTTTAACAGAAGCAGAAAAATAACCTATCCTTGTCTCTGGTCGTCACTCATATTGCTATACCGTCATTATTACGAGCAGATAAAACACCAAGGTCGACACATCACAGAAGGGTCCATTCGCTTTTAATGTTCCATGGACAGGTCTCACTCATTAACTTCTAACAACCTTTCTCGCCGACGTATCTGCAATATTTAACGCAGTTCAACCCCTCGCTGACATGTTTTGACTCCTGCGGAAAACAGAGTATTTACAGACACTTAAAGAGAGGGAGAATCGACATGAACTGAAAACAAATATGCGAAATTGCTGTTGTTTTAGTGAGAGGCAAGCAGACCGCAAGGAATAATTGACCGTTTGGGATTATTCGTAAGACTTTTCCATCTTCAGACGGTTTAATTTAAAAGGTTGTAGTGCGCACAGCAAGAGATAAACGTGCAACCGCGGTTTTTGGTAAAATTGTCATACTAGCCCGCTATTTGTTTATGTGCTTAAACACCGCTCTCTATATATACATTTTTATTTTTTTTTCGGTATTTTTTTTTTTTGGTTCAAGTTTAGCCTACCACAAAATCAGTAATGATTAATGTCTATTATTCAGTAAAAAGATGATTTTGGCATGTTTATACCATATAAGGTAGCCATAATCATTCTTTTCTGTGATAATTGAATCTTTCACATCGGAGTGTTGTCGTCTGCAACGACCTTGGTGTTTTATTGATAACGCTTCAAGTTATATTGAATGTTTTTCTAATTTTATTGGTTAACGTATATTTACACTCTTATGCTGCAAACTTCTATTTCTGTCCAAGCCCATACGTGTGTAAAACTTAGAGTGCTAGTGCTAGTATTGCTTCTATAAGGCAAGGGTTACATAAGCATTACCTGCTGGCTAATCCATTTATGTAAATGTATATTTGCAAACTAAAACATGTTCAAATCAAATCAAGTGGCATGTAAAGAACTGCGAACGGTATTCGCCTAACTAAAAGTCCTTCTTTGATAATTGTCTAATTCAATTTTTTTCTAAATTATGTAACCATTCATATATATTGTCATTAAATATAAATGATTTGGTCAAACAAGGATATATAATTTTGTATTTTGGGTTTAAATAGCTCATTTCATAACAGAAACTAACAGAAAACGGACTTTTTAACCACCACAACCCCCCCCCCCCTGTGAACAAGAATTTTTGCAAAGGTGTTGAGCATATTCATACAAAGGGGTTTGTTGTTTCACGGAGGAGGTGACATATGTCTACAGACCTAAATACAGTCCAAAAGGCATTTTCTTGTCACGTTTCAAAATATGATTAACAAATATGAAAATGAAATGAAAATTTACTTTTAAATCAAACGTGAACATGTGATCATTAAGTTTTTATGCACATATCAGCTGCTAAATAATAGTTTCCCTACTCACATATACCAATTTTAATGAAGATAATTCTACACCCCCTTCCCCTAGCTAGTTAGCAAAATTTTTGTAAAAAAAAACAAATTGACTACTTTTTTAAAATATTAATCAATAACAAATCATCATTTATTTATCATGTATGATATTCAAAGTGTTTCAAATTTGATATACATTTAATAACAATCATCCATGAGTTGTTGAAGAATGTTGGAGGTAATTTTTTTTCTGGACCGGTCCAGGGCATACAAACGTGGCAAAGCAAAACAATATAAAACATATATGTTTTTGCAATTTAAATCAACACTTCTTGAGATAAACTCTTATACATACTTAGTCTACGTACACCGGAATAAGAATTCAATAAAATAATAAATGTTCTATGATTATTGATCAAAGCAGGTTATGTTAGCAATAAGAGAAGAGTTGTGTGTTATGATTCTTTGATGGTATAACTACAAGAAATTTTAAACGTCTCTATTTCATTAAGATTATATCTATATGAATAAACACTCCAATATTACAAGCAACTTATATTAATTTTATAGATTTCTAAGGAATATATATCATTACTTAAATTTTCCAGATGAAAAATTTATGTTTAAAATCATTTTGCCATGAATGGTCACAATTTGACAAATTATTTATTTTACAGATACTAGGCTAGGAAAACGAAAATAATGAAGATAAACAAAAGGACAGGATATTAAAACAATCGGAAGTGGAAATTTTGGAACAATTGAATTTCCACAACGTCGACCACAGTTGTCAAAAATTTGTGTTTTTTTTCATATCTTCGTGAAATAAAAAAGATGAACGGTTTAACAGCAATAGTACACAAATTTACAATGTTTATAAACAAAATATTATTCTGTTTATTCAGGATTAAGACAACAAACTCTTAGTGAATATTATTGTTTTTTCATTCATACCTAATCAATATCTTATCTATATATGATTATAATAAAAAAATCTAACGTGATTTTCTGCACAATTGTGTATTTTACGAAGATGAAGAGGGGTACAGTATCAAAAATTCGTGAAACTCGAGGTAAGATTCTTAATTATACTCTGACTTAAGTTTTCATTGATTTACATTTTGCTTAATTACTTCATATTAAAAAATACTTCACGGATCAAACGATGTTCATTCGAATAGTATGAAAAATTTCTCCACTGAAACCCTTCTTTTCAGTTTCCAATGCACGGCTAAAACATGTTATGTATACAGGGTTTTTACATTGCAGCGGACCCAGATGATCACGTTGAAAAATTGCACGAGGCAGTCTGAGTGACTTTAGAATGGAGAAAAGATGTAATCCATTCCCATCATAATTTGTTTTTGTATTTGTGATTTTCCGAGGGAAAATGTCAATAACGCTATCTCTAAAATTGTCCTTTTCATCAATTTCAATTGATCGTCTTTCACGGGGTGTGCATTTTTATAATAAATTGTCCAAATGTGCTGCATGAATATCTTGGAACATACTATATTTCTCATTAAAAAATGTATTTCTTAAAATCCAAAAACATCAACCAATATTTTACACACAAAAATTATGGTATGTATATGCTTCTTTCGGCACTACTGTGCATTACCATGACCTTACTGCACTGACATAGCTGCAGGGCTGTAGCTCCCGGTCTGAAAAATTCGGATGGAAGACCTGGGAGCTACAGGACCACCCATTGAAAAAATTGTATATTTATTGCGCAGAAAAACGTGCGCGCAAATTATGTGAAAACAATTAGTACCATTAAATTCTTCATGCAATTTACTACTGATATCGCCTCTTTATTTGCCTCAGACTTTCTCCGAAACACGCTACCGACCTCGGAAAATCAAGTATGTTGAATTTACATCGAGATCTAGAGTCGCCATTTTTACATGTAAACAAAATGCACCACATGAATTTATGGGACTGGTGATGGTGTTTAAAAGACTATCCGAGGCAAGTGGAGAGACGATATCAGTAGTAAATTGTACACAGAATTTGCGTATAAATAAGATAAATTAGTCGAAAACTAGCGCACGTTTTTCTGCGCAATAAACATACAATTTTTTCAATGGGTGGCCCAGTAGCTCCCAGGTTCTCCATCCAAATATAGCTGTTTTGTAAATGTCAATGATAAGGTGTGTCGATGTACCAATTTCGTAAATGTCCGAAATGCAATGTCAACCCGTGCACGCACTGGTCAAAGTCTAGTTTAATCAAATATAACAGACCTGCAAAAAACACTAGATGCTGTCATTAGGCAGTAATATTCGCACCCAGTGTTTGCCCCTAAATAACACTGTTTTGTACTAGTTAATGTAAAAGTGAAGGCAACATGCAAGTTCCATTAATAATTCTAAAAATCATAATTTTCAGAAAGGATGACATTTCTTTATAAGAATAAACATGAGCGGCACTTTATATACATTTTGGGGTTGAACTGTTTGG
This sequence comes from Magallana angulata, assembly GCF_025612915.1. Taxonomy (NCBI): domain Eukaryota; kingdom Metazoa; phylum Mollusca; class Bivalvia; order Ostreida; family Ostreidae; genus Magallana; species Magallana angulata. The sequence continues at coordinate 23,652,701 of NC_069112.1, forward strand.
ATGTGAATTTGAATTTAATCAATAATCATCGTGGGAACAGATTTAGAAAAGGTGTGGGAGTGAGGGTTCCAGCCCCCCCCCCCCCCCCCTCGCCTCCCCAAATGACAACTCATTTATATCAATACATAATGTAGTAAAATTACCAAAAATACACTTAGGATCCCTATGCCCTCACAGACATGTAAACGCTCTAACCCATTGCGCTTCACTGTTGGGTAACATTATTTTAGGGGGACATATCATATTTTAACTCTATTTTTTATTTCAATAGGGAGTATACATCACAATATACAAGTATCCTGTACCACATTAAAGCTAGAATGTGTGCTTTACATAGTTTTTTACCTAATTATATAATGCAAGAGGTTTTAAAGAATAGGTCATAAAAATACATGCATGGTACAAATAACTGATAATTTTCTGAAGTTACGTACACAACACAGATCTGAAGGTCGCATTATCGGGTACTAGTTTTACCCAGCTCTTTGGTTAGATGCCTTTCACGTGGTGTACATACCGATATGTGTTCTTCATATGCAGAAAAGGATTACTTTGCATAAACGTTTCTTTTGTGATGATCAGCTAAAGGGATTCATATTGTGCTCTAACTGGATTATCAGTATGATGTTGACCAATTATATAGGTAAGCATATTACATCTCTATCTATCTCTCGATACTACTCGCCCTCAATTCTGAGTACTCTGAGTAGGGTGCGCTGCTTGTTAAAAGAATAAGAGAAGTGAGTAAAGTAAGATTTCAACAGGATGAAAAAGGGATAGTTATATTATTACATTTTAGTGAAGATAAAAGATAAAATAAATAGTATCTACAATTAAAAGGCATAAAAGCACTTTTGCAAAGTTAAGGCCTGAGGTGGTTCAATTTGCCCACCTCCAGTTTGAAATGATCAACATCTGGAAGTGCGACAACACTGTCCGGCAGTCTGTTCCATTGGACTATGGTAAGAGGGAAGAAAGAATATTTATAAACATTTTTTGTTGTTTGAATCTGCCGAAAAGTAAAGGAGTGAGTTGAGCGAGTAATCTTACCAGGGGGGACAAGTTGAACCGAGGGGATGGCTACCAGGCCATGAATGATCTTGTACATAAGTACAAGTCTGGCATCGGCCCTCCTTAGCTGTAGGCTTCTCCAACCTAGGGTATGTAGCATACTTGTTACACTGGATGTCCTGCTATAGTCAGACATCACCCACCTCGCTGCTCTGCTCTGTACTGCCTCAATTTGGTTAGTATGTGTAGCCAAGTGAGGGTCCCAAACGCTGGCAGCATACTCAAGCTGTGGGCGTACCACAGCCTTGTATGCTGCTGACCGAAGCTGCTGGTTCTTGGTTGGAATGTTTCTACGTAGAAAGCCAAGAGTGCTATTGGCTTTATTTGTAACCCGGCTGATGTGCGTACTCCAATTGAGGTCATCCGATATATCAACACCCAGATACCGAGCTGATTCTAACACCTGTCCATGTAGTATATATTTGGTACGGATGGGGGTTCTGGATGTTGTTATATGGATAACCTGGCACTTACTTGGGTTGAATTCCATATCCGACAGGGTCTCCCAGTGCTCAAGTTTCTTTAGGTCCTCTTGAAGCATTTACTGACGTCCCTTGCCATCTAGAGTAATATAGATGACAGTGTCATCGGCGAAGAGTCTGACTTGTGATTTCACTTGCTCTGGTAAGTCATTTATATATGCAAGGAAGAGAATGGGACCAAGAACTGAACCCTGGGGGACCCCAGATGTAACAGGGAAGGATGTAGAGAACTCACCATCTACCACTACCCTCTGGGAACGATTACTGAGGAACCCCCTGATCCAAGCTAGGTTTCGGCCTCGAACACCAAACTGATGTAGTTTAAAAAGTAATTTATTGTGTGAGACCTTATCAAAAGCTTTGCTGAAGTCCAGCAGGATCAGGTCGGTTTGTTTACCGTTTTGGATGTTCCGAGCAAGTTCATCTACCAGCATCACCAGTTGAGTTTCACAACTGCGTCGCTCCCTAAAACCATGTTGGAGATCATACAGGATGTTGTTCTGTGTAAAGTGCCTTACTAAGTTGGATGCGATGATATGCTCCATAGTTTTGCACAGTATACAGGTAAGGCATATTGGTCTGTAGTTGGCCGGTTTTCATCTGTCCCCCTTCTTAAATAATGGACTTACACTTGCTGTACACCACTCTCTGGGTAGTACACCCGTGTCATATGAGAGCTGAAAGAGGATTTGAACTATTGGGCTTACCTCATTGTGCAGTTCCTTCAGTAAGATGGGAGAGATTTGGTCAGGGCCAGCTGCTTTGTCTGTTTTCAGATTTTTTAACAGTTTCTCTATACCCTTTGTACATACCTGTATGTCAGTCATCATGATTCTTGATGGAGAGGATTCATAAGTAATGGAGGTACTTGCATACTTAGCTGGGGGAGGGGTACTGTTATGGTCACTCACCTTCATGTCACATAGTTGAGAGAGGGATAGAGGAGATTTAGGGCTAAAAACCGACTGAAATTGGCGGTTTAAAATGTTAGCCTTCTCTACTGGTGTTGATTTGAGGGATCCGCCCTCCTTGAGCGGTGACACGCCACACGAGTCCCTCTTAGCATGCTTTAAGAAGGTGAAGAGTTTTTTAGGAGGATAGGTTTGTTTTGGGCCTGTTTCTGAGTCAGAGACCTGGTCCTCCAGTATACCTAGAATGTTGTTTACATACCTATCATATGAGAGTCTTGTTTGCCGCTGTGCAAGATGTTTGATGTTTTTATAATGCTGTTTATCCTCTGGTGTCTTTGTTCTTCTCTGTCTATAAAAGAGTTTATCACGTTTTCTAATTAACCGTTTGATGTGAATATCAATCCAGGGTAGCTTGTTTTTTCCTCTGGTCCTTATTGATGGTACAAAGGTTGATACACCCTCTAAGATTTTTTGTTTGAACTCATTCCATAAATTTTCAGAGTTTGTGTATAAAGGTGTATGTACATGCATTAACAATAAACAAACTTTAAATAAACTCTCTTACATCCGAAATGAGAAGAACCTGGTTATAATAATGCTCAAGATGTAAATACATTAAGTTGAACACACTCTAGTACAGGAGAACATGTACATATTAGATGTCTGCTTCGGAATTTGGTGTTTAGTTCCAATCTTGACATTTACATGTACAACGTATACACCAAGTTTACTCTAAGTTTTTATTGGCACTGACATTGCATTTTATTGTCTTTTTTTTTAAATTTGTTGGATAACAATGACCTTTTTGTTTTGATATATTTGGATAATCTTACTTTTGCTCCCCGATACATTGAAAGGTGTCTAATAAACTGATGATTTTGTATAAAAAAAAATAATCGCTCTTTTGTGTTGACGTTAGGGTAACCATTTTGATTATATTAAATACAACGATTTCTCAGTACAGTTGTTATAATTATATATATTTTTTTAAAAATATCATAGGAATCTGGAAGAATTAAGAATTTGGTCTTGTGCTCTTATAATCAGATTCAGATTTTAAACTTAAAATTTCGGGAAACATCCCTTTTACCAACCAAAAATCCCCCACCTGCAATGTGCATCAACAGAAATAGATCTGCGAATAGTATATATTTTATTTCACGTTTGACTAGCATCTGTTTCTGCTTTATTTAAGATACCACATATACTACACGTACCATTTACACACATATTTTTTCCTTTTGATCAAAAATTAATTTTCAACTCGCAAAGGGTTTTTTATTCAAATTAATACAGCTCTTTGTTTTACTTTTGGTATTTAAAAAAAAATAATGTTAATGATGTCAGAAAATGCTTTAGGTACAGCACTAAAACGTTCAGATAAAGAATTTCTAGATCCAATTTATGTGTTTTATATGTGAGAAACTTTTGTTTTACACATGCATCAGCTTGAGGAATGTATGGAGTATTATATACGCGATTATTTTTTCTCTAATAATTAAATAACATCATAATTCGTTAATATTATCAGACCAAACTTTATAAAGTTGGATACGTACCATGTACTCGATGAAACGTGTCATTTAAACATTTTCTTAGATTTTAAAGTTGGTGTAGGTCTGTTTTGGTTTTCTCATTTTTTTTTCTTCTCTTTTCTTTTTTTTTTCTTTTTGAAAATTCTCTAAAACTTCTTTTTTAACATATGCCCTTGTCATCTTTGTGAAAACTGTAAATATGAGAATGAAAAGAAAAAAAAGAATACCCGAAACCATGAGATTGTATCTTTGACTCGAAGCAAGGAGTACATGATATATATCTTTTATTGCACTTAGTATACCAGAAAAATCAAAGCAAAACCAAAACAAAAATAGGAATTAACTGAAATTGTTGTATACTGTACAACCAGTGCGTACACATTGCATCATACAGTCTGACAATTGCCTTTTTGTAAAGTTTTTTTGCAATATTTAAAAAAAAATCACGGGTTTTATTTCATTGCACAAAGAATAAATCAAAAATAAATAAAATTACAAAAAAACCCACACAAAAACAAAAAACGATCCCATTAAAGTTCAACGAAGTTGAAACTGCAAACACGGTCAGAATTTTCAACGAAAAATGTCCAAATCGAAAAGGAAATCAATATTTATACAGATAGTAGATAATACAGTTGACAGTTACGTGAAGAGCCCAACTCAGTATTCTGAATTGGAAGATACATTAAAATTTAATAATTACGTTTAAAATATCAAACTAGACAAGGAGCTTACGAACGGCTTTCCCACAATTTATTTCAAAATTAAATTTGTTGAGGGTTTATAATGATGAAATTATGGTGTACAGATTCAAAATATTCTATATTTTGTAAAAATACAGGACTTTTTAAATTATTTTACATCAAACTGATCATGTTGATTGCTTCTAGCTATCTATATATCTTTATTGCCGATCATTCCTTTAAAAGGAATACTTGTTTAACTTCCTTGTCAGTCGTCTGTGCAAGCCATTGTAGGATCGTTTTATTACGTCACGGGCAAAATTTAAGATATGGCTGAATAAAATCAGCTCAAATAACGTTACATCCGCCATGTTGCCGTATAAATTATGACGTCGCCGTGTAAAGAAATTTATAAGGCAATTACGTGGCGCGATTCATCCAATGCCGACGAGACATTTTAGTTCGAGGCAAAACAATAAAGGTTTTACAGTTAAATTCTTATTTACTTTATCCTTTTATGACATTTAAAAAAAAAAAAACTATTTAGCACATTAGCCAAAAATAAAAAAAAGCCATTCCGAGACTATGATTTTACCGATCTAAATTTTAAAGAAGGGATGAATACAATTTCTTTATATAACTTGATTTCATTTTTGGTGGCTGGCTTACAGATTTGCACATGAAAAAGCGTGTATTTTGGTTTTGTACACTTTGAGATGAATTGTTTTGTTTTATATTTTAGAAATACTTTTAATTTAGGGCATATCGAAAATCCGCTTACATTCATATGAACAAAGTGGTGTTAACCTATAATTTTTTTACATAAACACGTTCTCTTCATACCATCCATCCGTGTATAAAAAAAAAAATAAGAGGCCTCTAAGCTACGAATAATGAGCCATTTAAAAAAATGATTACAAGAGTGTTCGCAAGTATTTAAAAAATTCTTTATTTAAAATTAGAAAGAGTACAGCATGAAATAACCAGTGTATTCACATCTAAACTACCTACTTATTGCAGTATTTTAAACACCAACATGGTTTGAAAACAAAAAATAACCTGTAAAAGTAAGTTCAAACAAATGGAAGAGCAACTGTCGTGAACCTTGATATTCGGTTGTGACGTTGCACTTTACATCGTTCAACGTTTGTGACGTCATTATAAAACTCGTCATTTTAACTTTGTAGTACCCAATGTGTAATACTATTGCTTTATATTCTATTTACTCTGTATATATATACAATTATTTCATCAGTATTGTTCTTAACACTATTGATTTTCGGATTTTCTATTGATTTTCTCCTCTCTCTCCAAAAATCGTAAATCTTGAATATATGTTGATTAAAGATTTTACTATGCTGATCACATAAATCATATATAAATCTATTATATTCTCTACTTCACATTTTTTTTTAATTTTTTTTTTCACATTTTGGCATCCTCGTTTGCCTTTAATTACGCGTATTTTTGTATAAGATCGCCTCTGAGAGGTTTTGTACTTATTTTTTTTTAAGTCCATCAGGTGCCGTTGTTTAGAAGGGTGTATAAAAAGTAGAGCTTTCGAAACAGGTGATTTGTCTTCAATATTGCAATTTTTTGGGGGGTGTTTTGTGCAAAGTCTTAGACCTGTCCGATTAAGTCCTTCCTGGCTTTATATAGTTCTTTATTAAACAATAATTGTAATATACACCGGGAGTCATAGAGCCGGAACCTTAAAAGCTGAGCTGTAAGAGCCAGAATCATAATCTGAAGCTCCGAAAACCGCACGTACGAGCCGGAGTCTTAACGTACCACTCTACGGAAGCCTAGCTCGTATATCTAGAGTTACTGAATCACAACACCGTGTACATATTTCATTTACGAAAAGCCGTTGAGTTTTTAACAATCATTATATGCATATTTTGTTACGGGCCTTCCCTTGAAGTAATTTATATTAATAAATTAAGAGTGAAAGTGGTTTGATAAGGATGCAGGTGCGCGAAGCAGGCGTTGTAGCCCAAGTCTGTTTCCCAAGAATTTCGTTTTATCCAATAGCTATAGTTAAGAAAGGGAATCAGGTAATCTCTGTAGTTGTCAATTGTTAAATAATTATATATGATCGAGTTCAGAGAGATGAAAGTGAGTATTTAGTTAAGCTTTAGGGAACTTTGAGGAGTGAGAGATTAATATGGTTTGGCCAAACCCAGGAAACACTGAGAGAGAGAGAGAGAGAGAGAGAGAGGAGAGAGAGAGAGAGAGAGAGAGGGGGGGGGATTTTAGATGTCACTATGTTATTGCTTGAGGACGTTTTTAACCGGGTTTTCTTACGGAAAAATCCGGCTATTAAAATGGTGAAAATGGCGGGCGGGCGGCTGCAAAAGGGTACCTACATTGTACGGATAACTCCTCCAACAGTTTTCAAGATAAGATGTTGTTCTTTTGCAGATCAATTGTACATATATCAGAGGTGTACATATTGCTAGGATTATAATTTCCGATAATTAATCAAAAAAATACCAGCTTTTGAACTTAGTCATTTTTGGCAAAATATTGCTTATAGGGTACCCTCATTGTACGGATAACTCCTCCTACAGTTTTCAAGATAGGAAGTTGTTCTTTTGCAGATTAATTGTACATATATCATAGGTGTGCATATTGCTAGGATTATGATTACTGATTATTTATGAAAAAAATACCAGCTAGTGAACTTAGTCATTTTTTGGCAAAATATTGCATATATTATGGATACAGTTCACATAAAGAAAAGCCGGTCTGCTGTCACATTGACAGCTTTTCACTTGTTAATGAATGCGAGGATATTAAAGGTGTTATAGATATACTGTGTTGTAAATATATGTTAATGAAATTGTACATGTAAATACAAACATTGGGTATCAATCAGTGCCAGTGACAGGTAGAACCCCCGTCACAATACTGAATTAAACTACTAGGTCCTCAGAGAAATGCCTCGGGGCACCCACCCTCTTCTATTTGTTTTAGAATTCATTGGTTTGCATGATAAGATGGATTCATATGCTCTCTCTGATCACATTTATGTATTCACGCGTGATATGATGGTGGCGACATTGCAGAAAAATACATAACCCGCGTAAATTTACTTGTTTATATTTGCATCTTTCTTTTTACAAATTAATAAATTGGTCGTAAAAAGTAAGTAAAATTAAGTAAATTATTATTATTATTATGTACATCGGTATGATAGAAAAAAGAGTCGGCCAAATCGTCTTCTATATCTATTGTAAACTGAGTCTGACATCATCATGATTATGTCGTGCAGTCTGTGAGTTTTCGATCAATCGATAAAAGGGACATTTATGGTTTTCAGTCCAGTCAGTATCTACAGAGCTATGAATTTCAATCAATTTCCGTAAGAAATGGAGGAAATCATGCTTGATTGATGTAAATATAACCATATGCACAGGGTATATTACACTCTTGCAAATGTAAGCTTACAGCTTAACTTGTGTAAATATCATATTGTGTATCTTGTCCTCTGCATTCGTGTTGGCGTTCTCCCGATTGAACCGGTAAAGTTTAAACGTAAAAGTCACTCCTACATACATGCCCTAATTTGTCCAATTCACTCAAACATATATGCCGATACTTTTATGTATGCAAATGATGGCTTCCATTTATTGTCTGCCATTTAACCTGACACAAGAGGATAATGCTTCGTACACTATTTTTTTTTCTAGTAGAGATATATCAAGACAAAAAAAAACTATAGTGTGCCAGTTGACATACGAGTTGATTATCTGATCTTGTGTGCTGGTCAAATCGATGTACAAAACAAAACAAGATGTAATGAAGTATTCCTCCAAATTTTGTACAGAACAAACGAGTATTTTTTTTTAGAAATCAACAAAAACCAGGTTTTCACTTTCTAAAATCCTGGCCCGGCCCGGGTTTCGCTACCCATTTTAGTCACACTCTAAAATTTAAGTTAGCGATTTCGTAAGCATTTATGTTAGACAAATTAATTTAGGAATTTAGATTACAGCTGTAAAGTATTGCCTTTATATTAGCATTTTAAGTTTTAAAAAAAGATAATATGTCCCAGAGATCAGAGACCCGCCAGTGTTGTATGCGATATGTGTTATGTATGAGATAGTCTGTCTACAAATTGACATGACCCCCAATTTAACAAACCGAAAGTTAATTTCACGAATAGTATCCATGTAGTCTTCGCTCAACAACAACGAATTTTCCTGTACTTTTGGTGAAATTGTCAACATTGTATCGCATCTCTAAGATCACTTCGAACCGGAACTTGGAATTACAGGTAAAAATATTTATGTTATTCATTGTAATGATTAATTATACATTACGGTCGTATAAGGTGATGCGAGTACCCATCATCTGCAGAAAGATACACAGGATTTCTCTATTACTCTCTTGTACTCTGTCATGGAAAACTTTTGATGCATATCCCTGCACTGTTCATTTATTCAACTTAAGTAATTAATTTTGTATTACTTTCATCAGTAACGGAATTATTTCTAAAAGTAAACCCTGTCCATGACCTTAGACTAACAGCTTATAGCACCGATCAATAACTCTTGAGTGTGCTAAATATAAACAAACTTTTTGGCAACATTATCTCCTCAATATGTCACATGATCTTCTGCAAGACTGTCATCTGGTCCAACAATTTTATATGTAATCCCCGGAGGGATGTGTTTTGCTACCTCAATTGTGCTTGGCTTAGACACGTTGGGTTGACATGTTTAAACTTAGAGGATATGCACTCAAAATCTGCATATATGACAAAAATCTATATTTTCACACCCTGGGAGGATACTGCTTAGTAACTCTATGGAAGGAAACTCGTCAAGAACCCCCTACTTGTGTCATCACACGGATACAAATAGTGTTTTTATAGGCTTACCTTTGTAAAAGTGAGTTTCGAGATGTTTGACGTATTTTCTTTGTTCCAAATTGTGTCTAAAAAATTGCGTTATTTATTCATTTTAGTTTGTAGCTCAAAAACAACAAATATTTAGCGGACATCTTGTTGTTTTCATACAATTGGCAATAATGGGTACTCCGACTACTCGGCAAGAATGGGTACTCAAACGTTAAACCTGCAAAAAATATTGAAAAAAAGATGAAAATGCTATTTATTTCAAACACAAATTTTATCATTTATGATAGTTCGCAATACAAAGTAATGGTCTGTGAATTGTTTTGGTTAATTTGTACGAGAATGTTTTTCGAGAATGGATTAAATTGTTGGTAATGTACAAATCTACATTTTATGGCCAAGATAGTCTATGCATGAATTTTTCTGTGTATGAGCTATCTTAAGCTTGATACTATACTTTATGAACCGAAAATAGACTTATTTAGGAAGGAACCACCTTAGTTTAAAATAAGAATTTTCCTGAAATTTTGAAATGTTATTTAATAAAAGTTGACTTTTCTGTCGATTTGATAAATTGAAAGTGATTTATATACTACAACAACGTGTTGTTGCGTGAAGCAATATGATGTCAAATAATTTATTTTCGGAGTGAGGTACAAAATATATTTATACTGATCTTCCATTTCAATATTCATATGATGTACGCAGACAATTTTTAATATAAGATGAATTTATTGAAAATAAAAACAGATTTCAATCTTCAAATGAACTTTAAAATCTTGTGATGCCTTGAACTTTTCCAAAACTAACGGCTTTTTCACGCTGAATCGTCTATTTATATTCAAATAAGTTTTAAAATAGGTGTCAATTCACTTTTTGACTAAAATAATTTACTTTATACGCGCAGGGATCTGAAATTTATTAGCAGTAAAATTAAATGATTCTTTAAAATAAACGGCGAATTTTTGCTGAAAACATTATTCTATTTAGGAAGACCTAACTGATTTTCAAATAGTTTTCTCTCTTTTCATTATTATTATGGTCTTCCGTTTTTAGCGTCCAAGAAACAATTTAGTATTACTAAAATGTTGCAAATTTGTATACTTTCTACGATATTAAAATTTTCTAAATATCTAAAAAAAGAAAAGAAAGAAAAAGATTGAAAATATGTTATGATAATCAGTTTTAAAACAAAGTTTTAAAACTAATTGGCACTTTAAAATGACAAAAACATTTTCTTGTTTTCTAGTTATTAAATGTCTTTTTTTTTTTGGTTGAAAATATCGAATGGGTCGACCCTGCACCTGGAGGTCCAGAACTGAGACATATGTTGACATTTTGTTTTTGAAAATCGGACGGAAGACGTGTTCATTGCGCCAAAGGAGATGACATTTAGTAACGCTCTTCCGTATCCAACCTTGCTGTTAGTGCCCTTCGTACGTCCGCTGTCACTTCCTGTTGTCACCAAACATTGATTTTTCAACATTTTTAGAAGTACATTTTTCTTTTATTGTTCAATAGAGACGCTTTGATGAATACATATAATGTGGTTAGATCTAAATTCGACTTGAAGCGAAAGTTTCCGTACCATAATGGTTAGAGTGGTGGGATTGTGCACAGGTGAACCGGGTTCAATGTCTGAGTGCCGAATGTTTTTTCTTTCTTAACTCTGTTTCGATTTAAGATTTTATCTTTATAATGTTGAATTTTACTAATTTTCGTTTCAATTTTATAAAAAATTACAATAAAAACGCATTCTTTCCAGTATAAAAATATGTCTATCAAAATCTTTACAGAGGGTTAATTGAAATTTTAAGAACTGTTAAGAAATGACAGAAAAGTAAAACTGTTCCGATAGCCTTTTTTTAAGGTGCATTCAAAAGTAAGACCCTTTGTTGCTCATAACGAGAAGGCGTCTAGTTATTTTTATTATTTCTCTACAATTTTAAGCAAACGATTTCTAAAAACAAGTATTAATTTTTTTAAAGTTTTTTATTTTTTCACCGAGTTAGTTTGTAAGAACTTTATAAGTTTTAAAAGTTTTTGATCACGTCTTTCCGGTATTGATTTATCGAAGAATTTCATAATTTTATGACCTCTTTTTTTTTAGCAAACTTCTGATAAACTATTCATGATACCAATGTGAAATTTTTCAGCATTGATAGGCGATATGTTGAAGTTAAACAGTATTATTTTTATACGCCAAATATAAATCGTTGGAGCCCCTTAGAGCGCAAATATTGAGAACCAAAATTTCGATAAAATTTTCACACTTTTTTCACTACTTTTTTCTCTTGTCTATAAAACATATACATATAAGCAAAAAAATCACGCGGCCTTCTTAATGATATCAAGATTTAGGAATCAGCCGAATTAGAGACCTACAATGGCCAAAGGTTTTTCTAAATATCTTAAAAACTATTTGGATTTTGTCGAACGTTATTAAAGCAAACACGTTCCTTTATCATATACAACAGTTTGACCCCTTTAAATGCCGGTGTGTTACGAAATATGGGATCCCGAGGGACCGTATACTTGAAATTGAAATTTAATATGATATTACGTTAATATTAAACAAAAAATATTTTGTAAATCAAAATAGAGGATTATCGTTAATAATTCAATTCTACTCAACATGGTTTCTATGAAACTGTCATATATATATATACATATTAGGGGCTCAGTAGTTGGCCCCTGAAACTGACTGCCTCAATTGTTGAAGACAAAACAATAGACAAAATTTGATTTAGCGTGTAGAAGATGACAGTTTGCAAATACTGATGTCTTCTCAACGATATAAAGATAAAGGGACCAGCCCAGTAAATTAGGTTTATCCAGGCGCCAAAAGTAATCTATAAATATCTCAAAACAATTAAGATGTTGTTTATCCTGACGTTTTTGAAGTGATTGCCGCTTAAAAATTACAAAATTATTTATTGTGTTCTAGATATTAAACATTTTATATTAAAAAGGGCATGCCATGCACATGAAGATCATTAAGTAATTGGTGATTTTTCAACAATTTAAAATTAAAAATTTGACACTTCAAGAGACCATCTAGCTTTTTAGCCCAACTCAGCTGAAACTTTAAAGAGCTTTTCTGATGACCTTTTGTCCGTCGTCGGTCTCTCTGTAAACTTTCACATTTTGATATTTTCTCTTAAAATACTTGGCCAATTTCAATTAAAGAGCTATAGCGCCTTTTCCCATTGTTTCGCCTACATCTGTGTTTGGACGGAAAGTACCTGTTACTAGAAATAGCTTCAGGTACCTAGCTGTTGCAATATGATTTTCGACACCTGGATACACTGTACTGATTTTATAATGGTGTCTGTAACCACTGATTTGTTATAAATTCGGAAATCTCTGTGTATAACAGTAGTTGATATTCTGAACCGTTAAAAGTGCAAAGCAAAGTGCAATGCATCTAAGTGTAAATAGAGTACAAGTTCAGTGTTAATGAAGAAAACTGTTTATATTGGGTGTTCTGATACTCAAACTGAATTAAACAAGATAATTTAAAAAAAAAAACCAGAAGATTTGATACGTGTAACCTAATTTCTCTATTCTGTTAGTGAAAAAAAAATACTACTTAAAGGATTCGATCCAGCAACCACAAAATCAAAAAGTCCTCCGCGTTACCACTAGTACACGCATCTAACATTTTCAATTGATGCATTTTCAATATATATGGCTATCAAAATTATTGTATTAGAAAAAAAACCACTAATTGAAATATCTGACAGTGTCTAATTTTTAGTACGAAGACCACGTTAAACCAAAACTAATTCAATGTAAACATGTACTACAATACCTGTATAATATAATTTTAACCGGATGTCTTTGGTTTAGAGTGGTTTGAATAGTCAAATATCCAATTTGTTATCGTATATTAACTACTTTCCTATATCCCTAACAAAACCTGAATATTTTAATGATGTCGTGTAAGATAATTAAGATTCTTAGAGCATGGTGATTGTGTAATTTGCGTTTCTTTGAATATATTTAAACTAAATATTGTATAATATTGAAAATGTCTGATGTTTGCAAAAGGCTATATGTGACGCCAAATTATCCTATATGCAATATTTTGCCAAAAAATGACTAAAGTTCAAAAGCTGGTTTTTTTTTCAATATTTATCAGAAATCAAAATCCAAGCAACATGCACTGATATATGTTTAATTGATCTGCAAAAGAACAACTTCCTATCTTGAAAACTGTAAGAGAAGTTATCCGTACCATGAGGGTACCTTTTTGGCAGTCGCCCGCCCGCCATTTTCACCATTTTAATAAACGGATTTTCCCGTTGGAAAAACCGGTTAAAATTGAATAGGGGCGCATATTGCAGATGAATTGTGTTTGCAAGGGGTGGTAGTGGGTAGTCCGAGGCTTATTTTTTTTTTTGGGGGGGGGGGTATTTTTTATTATATGATTGAAATTTGTAGGAGGGGAAGTGGAGCAAACCTCCTCTCTAAATATTAATGGCATGAAAAACAGATCTAACGCCTGTGCCGACCACCCTCTCCCTACCTCAACCATTTTGGTTTTTTATTGGTAATAATTGCATAGACATATCTTCTATGACATGGAATGTACAAATAGTTATTTAATTCTAAATTCTTTACATAGCAAACAGTTCATCCCCTAATAGTACAAAGGGAGTGTTATTTAGGTACAAACACTTTTACCGTCTTATGACAGTATTTAGTTTTCATTATCATAGAAGAAACGTTAATAAAATTACTTAAACCTGAGGGTATAATCTCAGATAATCCATTTTGACATTAAATTGGATATCAATTTTATATTTGTTACTTTTAACCAACTGATCCAGTAGGCAGGTATATTTTGTGTCATTTATCTATATAGGAATAAAATATGCATGTTATAAACATACTGTAATTTAATGATCGTATGAATTATGACTTCTCTTTATTGAGAAAGAACATTCATTTTTGCCAACGATTTAAAATTTTTATAACATTTCATGTTTGACTTTTGCATAAATAGTGCAATTTTGTATTTTAGAATCCAATATTGAGTAAAGTGTTAATGTACATTCTTTCATTATGTAGGTTATACAATAGAATGGCGAAGACATCATCATCTGCTCAACATTATCTAGAGTGTGACAATTGTGAAGAAAATCCTGCACAATACTTCTGTAAGATGTGTGCAGGTCACCTATGTGAAACGTGTAAAAGCGACCATGGAAAGAGAAAAATAACTCGAAATCATGAAATTGTTTCCATGACATCAAACAACGAAAACCTAGTAGATCTTATGTATTGTTCCACTCATACAAATAAGAAACTGGAATGTTACTGCAACCTTTGTAAAGAACCAGTATGCACAGATTGCATTATTCGATCTCATAATGGACATTCTGTAAAATCTTTGTCTACCATTTACAATGAATTAACAGATCACTGTAAGAACAGAAAAAAAGAAATAGAAAATGTACTGCTTCCAAAGCATAGAGAGGTGCTTGCTAAAGAAATAGAAAAACGATCAGCATTTACAATGAAAGCCGACGAAATTCAGAAGAAAATTGATGCACATACACAAGATGTAGCTAAGATGGTAAAACATATTGGCGAACAGACTGTTGAAAGTTTACGAAACGCAGAAAAAGACGGGCTGCGGGAAATGGATAAATTCACAGACAGCATAAAAGAGAAAATTAACCAACTTCAGCTCATGAGTATACAAATATCAGAAGAACTTGAAGCCAAACCTGATATTTCTTTTTTTATGTTTACCAAATGTAATGAGCTGGACAACTTTCAATCCTTACCTACACCTGTTGATTACACACTGACCGATTTTCAGCCTCAGCACATAGATAAAGAAATGAGCCTTGGAAAACCACCAGTTCTGCAAAGTTCCCAACAAAAGGTAAAATGTTGTGTTTAATTAGATAAAACCCTATATAACATATATTAGGAAAAACGTTATGTGGGCACATAAGACTGGTCTGTTTGTCTGTAAATATGTGTGTTTGCTATTATTGGAAAGCATATATTTCTCACCTTTGTCCTATCATTCCTAACACTGTTTTTTTTATAAATGGGGTTCAGTTTCGTTAAAGCAAATTTAAGGTTGAAGGTTAATGTGACAGCAGGCTGAATAGTAAAATCTTTGTAGAAGTAATGTGATTTTTGTTGTCTTTCCAATATCTGGTCAATATATTTGGGAGTTCATCAGTTCACCACTTTTACTTATTAGGATTGTTACTGACTGACTACAGAAATATATCAATGTTCAGTCTAATAGACGACTTGGCGAAGCCGAGCGGTCTATGAGACTGATCATCCTGATATAACAAGATTTTTTTGTCGAAAATATAAGGATCATTTTTGGACATTACGATCCACACAGAGATAAATTCAATAACTGGTCTGTTAAAGGTGATAGCTTTAAAAAAAAACATGAAAAATTTCAATTGGATGTCATTTATCTATTACATGCTTGACATATTCATTTTTCGTTAATGTATTTATCTTTGGATAAAACATTTTTTTCAATGATATAATATAGTTTTCTCATAATAATAATAGTAATTATAATTTTATATATAAAATATATATATGAAGCCTTGGTACAGCTAAAAATACTTAAATAAATAAAACATAAAGCAGAATGCAACTGTCCAAATGAAATAAATTGTTTACTGTTAGCGCTTTCATCCATCTCGGCTATTCGGACAGCTATACAAGATTAAAAACGTTGTTTGTAACATTGTCAATGACGTAGTGGTTTTAAAGTTCATTATGACGTCACAATATAAATCAAGGCAGCGATGGCGTGGACATTATCAGCTCACTTCAGCTCATGAGTACACAAATATCAGAAGAATTTGAAGCCAAACCTGATATTTCTTTTCTTATGTTTACCAAATGTAATGAGCTGGACAACTTTCAATCATTACCTATACCTGTTGATTACACACTGACTGATTTTCAGCCTCAGCACAAATATAAAGAGATGAGCCTTGGAAAACCACCAGTTCTGCAAAGTTCCCAACAAAAGGTAAAATGTTGTGTTTAATTAGATAAAAACCCTATATAACATTTATTAGGAAAAACGTTATGTGGGCACATAAGACTGGTCTGTTTGTCTGTTAATATGTGTGTTTGCTATTATTGGAAAGCATATATTTCTCACCTTTGTCCTATCATTCCTAACACTGTTTTTTTTTTTTTATAAATGGGGTTCAGTTTCGTTAAAGCAAATTTAAGGTTGAAGGTTAATGTGACAGCAGGCTGAATAGTAAAATCTTTGTAGAAGTAATGTGATTTTTGTTGTCTTTCCAATATCTGGTCAATATATTTGGGGGTTCATCAGTTCACCACTATTACTTATTAGGATTGTTACTGACTGACTACAGAAATATATCAATGTTCAGTCTAATAGACGACTTGGCGAAGCCGAGCGGTCTATGAGACTGATCATCCTGATATAACAAGATTTTTGTCGAAAATATAAGGATCATTTTTGACATTACGATCCACACAGAGATAAATTCAATAACTGGTCTGTTAATTGGATGTCATTTGGTTTTATTTATTACATACTTGAAATATTCATTTTTCGTTAATGTATTTATTTTTGGATAAAACATTTTTTTTCAATGATATAATATAGTTTTCTCATAATAATAATAGTAATTATGATGTTCTATATGAAATATATATATATGAAGCCTTGGTACAGCAAAAAAAATACTTAAATAAATAAAACATAAAGCAGAATGCAACTGTCCAAATGAAATAAATTGTGTACTGTTAGCGGTTGCAGCCATCTCGGCTATTCGGACAGCTATAAAAGATTAAAAACGTTGTTTGTAACGATGTCAATGACGAAGTGGTTTTAAAGTTCATTATGGCGTCACAATTTAAATCAAGGCAGCGATGGCGTGAACATTATCAACGAATTTAGGCATAAAATGTAAGCAATGCAGATACATATAATAAAGTACACTTACACACAAAGACATACTTGTTAACACCAGCAAACCACTACACCTGACTTTTGACCAGAATCTCACTACACTGCTTTGCAGTATTTTTTCAGAGATATTGAATTCAGAATATGTTTGGATTGAGCATCCTTATTGTTGGTGTCTACTGCGAATTTGGCTATTTTAAATAATAAGATGTTGGAAATTCACATTATTCTACACTTTATGGAAACATGCGTGAAAGTCAGTGAAGTCAATGTGGCATCCATCTCACTACATTATTTGTAACACACATGCACCCCACAGCATATGATTAAATACAATTACTATACTTTTTCACATTTATTTCCTGAATATTTGAAGTTACAATGTATTTCATCCGTTTAAACTTTATTCTGGCATGCTGGCATTAAAGAGGATCTGAAAGTTTTGCATCGCGCAAGAAAAGGTGTTCTTCAAAAACGATAGTAAAAAGGTCTGCCTTAACTTGTTTAAATTCATACCAGTGATATGTTTTATTTGAATCGCTTTATTGAGTAATCATTGATTTATCCCTAAATACAATACGTCAACCTCAGAATTTTCACCAAGGAAACTAATGTATTTCTGTATATCCGGCGACAATAAAAGACTAACATATTTTAGATAGTAAAAAACACTTTATTTGAACTTAAGGAGGTTGGCACCTGAAATAATAGTAATGTCAGTCATCCAAAAACCACTAAGTTATAAAGATGCGAGACTAAAACGTTCATTTGTTTTATTTGTGGCCCATGTCACATCACATTTTCTAGAAATATAGGGCCCCAAACAGAAATGATAATTTTCCTGAAATTTTTGCTAAGATTTGACATGGAAATTAATATTTTGAAGAAATTAAACACATATTTACAGTGTGAACTATCATTTATTTATGATTTTAATACAGTATGAAGTTGAACATATGTAGTGACTATAAAAGTAAAATTTAAGTCAAATTTTGAAATGTTTTGTTTTACTGGGGGCTTCAAAGGCCCGTACATAGTAAACACAAGAACATATGTTACAAAATTTTGGAGTAATCAAATTATAACGCAAATAGAAAAATATAGTAATGTTATCTTTCCAAAACTTTGGATACAAATAGACATACATTTAATAATGTCTCATTTAAAAGTAAAATAGGTAAGGAATCGCATCTCAAAAATTTGAGATATAGCATGAAATAAGATAATTTTAGGCCAAAATTGGAGTTGATTTTTTCTTGACTCCTATGAAATATACGCTAAATATGCCAACATATATCGATAGAAATATCAAATATTTAAATATGTTTTTGAAAACAACATGAATATATCGTAATACACAAACTATCTAGAAGTTTGGTCTGCGCTGAAAATTAGGAAGCTAACCTCAACGTACTCTAAAACTTCTGAGTTGTGAAAATTGTTAATTTCCTTCCTGAAAACCTAGTAAATTATATATATACTACTAGAATCAATATGCGATGCAGAATTTTCAGACTAGAGGTGACCCAAAATCGCTACTCAAAACCTAAGGAAGAACCTCTTTAAGGTTGTTACGCGGCTTGACGAGGTAACCGTGTAATTCACAACCATTTTGTCGCATGGTCTTTGTTTCTAGATTGATTTATTAAAATCAGGGTTGGATTGGTAAGGACTGTTATTAGATAAACAGTCAATAGGGCTCTGAAATAAATTTAATCTGGTCAAACCTTATAAAGCGGTTAACAAAATGGCATGAAAAGGTTTTGTTTTATGCTGATTCTTACTTCATACAACATTATTTAGACATGTTGAAAAAACGAAACCGGGGGCTAAGGGGTTGGCGGAGTGGGTTAGCACCCCCCTCCCACTTTTTTGCTTGGAAAGTTGAACATAACCCTCCTTTTTTTGCTTGTCAAGATTTTTGACATATTTATATCCCCCCCCCCCCACTTTCAATTTGCTTCCAACGCCACTGATTGGTGACGATGGTTTAATAATAAAAAAGTTAACTTCTAGTAATCAATTCATTATAAATGCTAGTGTATTTACTTACTTAATAAGTTAATCTTGATACATATATGAAAACATTCCCGATGTATTGAATGAATTTTCTGTCGTAATTAAGATCACATGCACAATTTTGTTTTCCTGTTTTCTAATATGATGTTTCGAAGTACAATGAAGATGAAAAAAATAAGCAGTGAGCGAATGCTGAACGACTGCTGAGCGCATATTCTATTACATAATATGATATAAGACAACACTGAACACTTTGAGAACAATAAACGCACAATGAACGCAAGGTGAGCAAACGCACAAGTAATGCGAAAGTAAAACGTTTCAAGGACCGTAGCATTCTAGTAGTCAAAAGATTGCAAATTTTGAAAAGGAGCTTTACTAGCTGTACTTTCATATTGATATATGTATATATCTTAACACATGGAGAGAGAGAGAGAGAGAGAGAGAGAGAGAGAGAGAGAGAGAGAGAGAGAGAGGAGGGGGTATATATCATTATTTTACCTACAATAAGTCACTACATTGTTGATACACAGAGCAATTCACTACACCACACCATTATCATACATGGAGCAAAAAGTTTTCACGAAGTTATTACATGTATTGTACATGTATCTACATATTCTGTTTCATCCATGGAGATGCACTGATCAACAGTGCAAGTAATTACGTCATAAACACACGCAAACAACAGAAGTTACTACAAATCACTACATTGTTGATACACACAGCAATGTCACTAAGTTGTTGATACATATAGTGAAAATATAATTCACAAAATCAAAAACATGTACACATGTAGTATACAAGTTTATAAGTAATATCTGCATATTGTGTAACATTGCTCTAAGGTGCGAGTCATTACGTCATTACCACACGCAAACACCCTGAAGACGCCACTACAAGTCACTACATTGTTGATACACACAGCAAAGTCGCTCCACTGCAACGTTGTTATACATGTAACAAAATATTACAATTTTCACAAACTTTATAACATTAAAACACCAATAAAATCTATCCTTTGGCTTACACTAACATAGCTTAGCATTAGTCACAACTCGTCGCACGTGCTCCAACGGGTTGTCTACGGGGCGAATTTTAAGGATAATCTTGCGAGACACGCTAGTGCATCTTACGATTTTGGAAGGACGTACGCTTCCCGTAAGCACGCACGGTGGCTGTTGGACATGCACAACAATCACCACGGTTTCCTTGCGATATCTGAAAAAACGTACGCTGCACTTGCGCTTCACTCAAGTAACTCGTAAGAGACTTGCACGAATGACGTAAGGATATCGCACAAACGTAATGGCCCATTTTAAAGAAATTCATCTTTTTATCTGTTATATCTTCTTTGCGCTCTCAATGTACATACAAGGAGGTTATGAATTTGCATAAAAATTGTAAGTAATGTGATAGTAAATGTATCCGAAATAAGATCACAATATGTCTTTAACTCAACAGATAAGTAAGAAATATAATTAACAAAATAAAGCCCCGCCCCGGCCGAGATAGAGTTCCAATATAGTGAATTTTACTCTGCTGTATATGTATTTATTTTTATATCAGCAATTCAAGTGTATTTTCAAGACGATTATATAGGAAAGTGCATATTCTAGTATTTTGCAGAAATACCTGGTAAGGTACCCTAATTTTTTGCATGAAAGCTTGTCAAAATAGTAGTAAACCATCAACAAATTCCTGGAAAAAGTTATATAAAATTGAGGAACGTGTCATCTGACCTTAACTGCCCAAAGTTGTACCTTCTGATTAGTAATTATTATGAAAATACTGATTATCAATGAAAAAAACCTCATATCACCATTACAAATTTAAAAATTGTGTTCATAATGGTATCTCAATCAAAATACCAGGAACGAATTTGTATAAACGGTGTATGAACAAATGGTGTGACTATTTTAAAAATAATATTTGTAAAGGCAAATTAATTCAATGTGAATTTTACTTTCTGTTGAAAGTTTTTTCAAAGCTTTTTCGAAAATATTGTAAAGTTTAAAAAATAGTTAATGAAAATGGAAATTCAGTCATAAATTTTACAAGGAAAATTAGCAGTTGATAATTAAACAGCTGAAATTTGATTTTTTTTTGCGAACTTTCTAGATTTTAGAAAAGTTTTCAATATTTAATGGAATAAATCTTTTTTTTTCAAAACATTCTTTATTTGTGATTTGTGTTGTCAAGTTTAGTTTGTTTCATCACCAAAGCAGCAATAACAGAATATAACAAAACTACAGTCTTATTTTTCTTTACGAGTTCTTTTGACGTTTTAATAATCACTTGCTTACAGTAGATATATTTCAGTACATTTTACCAAGACTCGTATTCCATACTTCTGAAACGAGGTTCTTTGTTTAAAGCAGCCAAGACATTATATGATAAACGGGTCGATCTGACAATGATGAATTTGTTTGTTGTGCGACAGTTTGCGTACGAAGGGAATCTTTGAAACATGCAAAATACATTGGTGCGGATTTTTGGAAGTAAATTGAGGCTAAATATTTCAATGCGTTGACAGTTTTTACACATAACGTTGGTGTTAGCTTGTTGTGATTTTCGTTTTGTTTTCATTATTTATGCTTTGTAACCTGGGAAGTATCGTCTGTATTGTGATTTTTATGTATCAAATCAAACAGAGACTTCGGTAAATCAAACAGGTTACTGTTTACCTGCGCAAATTAAGCAAAATCTGATGCATTAAAAAGTACTAAAATACAATTCATTCTATCGGTAATCGGTATGATCTTTTGCGTAATGGTATATTAATGCAATATGTTTTGTTGAGATGCTCAGCATTTGTTCGAGTTTATTCAGTTTAAATAGAGTTTAATATCGCTGACGGAAATATATAGGTATATACATGTATATGATTCATTTTGAAAAATAATTTGTGTTCTTTATTTGTAATAGTGCATGTTTCTTATGCTTAAATGTTAACAATTTCTATTTACTAACCATAGTTGAGTGTTAAAAATCTTAAGCTGAATGTTATAAACTCATGTGAACAAAGTATGACTCAAACCTAGTAGAATTGTGAGCTCTTTATCTTGTGTATAATTCTAATGCTGAAATTTTGCTTGATCATTAGAAATTCTGAATGAAATAGAGTATGTTCAATACTTGTACAAAATAAAGAATAATAAGCTGAATATAACCACTCTCTGGGGCCCCCTCTTAATACAATGAATAATGTAAAATCTACATCAATTTTGATCGTTTTTTATGTCACGAGTAAAAAAAACCAACATCGTTAAAACAGTTTCCATAGTTCTGACGCATTTCTGTTGCGGGGATAAAGGAATTATCGCTATTTTTAAGAAAATATTACAGTGGAAAATGATCCTGGTTTGTAGACAATTTTTATTTTTGAATTAAGATGAAAATAATGGGTGGGCCATAGTAAATTAGAATGATGTGCCTGGCAGTACTGTAACATTGATTTTTATAGCTCTTTAACATGACGTGACAACATTTTTCATTCCAGTGCATTCATCAGTCAAGTGTGAGTAAAGTTATAAAAGTCACACGAGTTTACGCGAGGTAAACAACAGTCATTTAATTATAATGGAGAAGACAAATTAAATATTTGAAGGTTTTTAATTTGAGGAATTGAGCGCATTAAGGTACAATTTTCTTCTTCACATCTGTACATGTAGGATTTTTTAAATAAGATACAATAACTATTATGTATATATTTTAAATACAATAACTAGTAAGCATTTGAGGAAAGAAATGTATCTATATGCTCTCATATATTTTGATCGCTTTATAAAGTGTATGTGTGTGTGTGTGGGGGGGGGGGGGGGACGAAAATATAGGGATATAGGGAATTGGAAGTTACATGTAACAGTGTACCTTTAGTTTTATATCCTTGTTCTTGGTAAAAAAGTATTTCATGAAGGTACAATGTCAAAGATTATGTGTATGATAAAATAAGTGTAAAATTCGAATACTTTACAATGTTTATATTTTGTTATTCTACTGATTTTTAGACAAAAATTATATATGTAAATAAAAACACCTTTTGTTTATATTTTTCAAACCTATGGATAAAATCTTTTAAAGAGACGTGTCGTATGGAGAAGAAATATTAGGCAATCACTTTTTAATGAGAAATCTAATCAAATTGACGAAATTTTAGAAATGTTGTTAATTTTCAAAATATGGCCGATCCTGATTAGAAACAAACTCATCTCGATCTAAATTGCAAAAAAATGAAAAATCAACAATATTTCTTTATGTGTAGACAAGAGATCAATTGATTTTGTAACTGTTCTCCTAATTTACAAACCATATTACAACCAAACATCCTAATTTTCGGGCAAAATTGTTATATATTTAAATTTTCTATCAGTCAAGTCGGGATCAGATAATGTGAAATATTATCTCAAACCAGCAGAAAATTACTTGATTATGATTGATATCATAATGGATATTAAGTATTTAAGTCTAATAGGCCAAAAATGGGCAATTTTGAATGAAAAATTAGATTTTCAAAAATTTAACTCAGTTAACCTGAACAAAGGCTCCAGGCGGAATCGAACTCATGATCTGCGGTTCAAAAGCCCAACATTTTAACCACAGAGCTACGACGATATGCAACCCAATCGAACGATATAAACAGTTTAAGAAAACATTTAAATCGCCATCTTTTGACGTAGTCTCTTAAAAAGTATAAGTGTAGATGTAGTGAGGCACCTTAGTTTTGATCGGGAGTGGTTCAATTGTGAAATATGCCATATCTCTAAAGTCTCGCCAATTTGATTTTTAAAAAAAAAATGATTGCCTCACATTTCCCCTCTATAGAACACGTTTCCTTAAAAAAGAATATTAATAGGTTTGAAAAATATTATCAAAAGAAAATTATTTTTCATAGATTTTGAAAAAAAACAAAAAAAACCCCAACATATTATTGACATTATTGGACATTATTTATTAGATATTTAATATATGCATTTATTCACATAGAATTTTAAATTCTACAGTGCGTTACTTGCAACCAAAATAGATTTTCTACTTTTTCGTCAAATATACAAACACAAATCTTATAAAAAATAAAGGCATATATCCTTCTTTGAACAGCGCAAGATTGCTAAAGAAATGATTGTCTAACGATCCATTAAATAAAATTTTGGTATAGCATTTCACTTTTAAAATAGTATGGTTACGCGGATTGTAGTCAGTAACAAATGGAATTTCATCATTTATCAAATGAAAGGTACAGCAATGGGGACAAGGAGGTGGCACAAACATACGCCACTCTAACTCTTAGATACATTGAAGAAAAGCTACACGAACAAATAATTTCACTCTGGGGAAAAGAAAAAGCCAGATCTATTAAATCTAGTTGAAAACGATTTCTAGACGATTGCTTTATTTTATGGAATAATAATTTAATTCTGGTTGTAACGCGCTTTCTGATTGGCTAACAAAATATTTTATATCGTATAAAGAATGTTGCCTACGTCATAGTAAGACTAACGTCAAATACGTATCAATACGCCTGACGTTACGTTTGAAATTTTTACAATTTTACATCATTGTTAAGGTCAAATAACCGTTTTTTCTACAATGTAGAGTAAAAAATTAAATTATAAGTAATGAATTCAATATTTATTAGTTTTATACGATATAAAATGGTTTGAAACAGTTTATGCTTTTTTATAAACCGCTTCGCGGTTTATAAAGCGTAAACTGCCCCAAACCATTTTATATCGTATAAAACAAATAAATATTGAATTCATTCCTTAAATAGTGACGAAAAATTTGAGATATTTCATCAACTTGTGAGCAACTTTGATCCCAACATCAAATTTACTTTAGAAAGTAGTGACACCAAATTACCTTTCTGGGCGTTCTGATTATAAAAGAGAATTCAAACTTTTTACTGATATATTCTACAAAACAACTGACACACATCAATATTTCATTTTGATTCGTGTTATCCTCATCATACAAAAACTGCTATTCCATATAATTTAGCTCGACGTATGTTAACTCTAAATGACTTTTTGAATTCATATTTAAACTAAATTCAGAATTTTTAACAATAATTTGGTGAATTATACAAAATGTTATTCTTAAAAGGGTCAAAATGCTATTTTTAGTAACAGTGCTGCAGAACCAAGTTTAGACTGACCACATCAAAATTTTTTTTATGGCAAATTAATTCATATAGATGCACACTGTTACACACAAAATATGAAATTGATCAGAGAACCTTGCTCCCACCACCTGTTGCATGGTTTTCTCGTAGACATGCTCTTAAATGTTTTTCTTATCAATTTTCATGCAAATGAAGTTTGAAAATCTATAAAATATATCACAAGAATACATTGATATATCAATAAGATTTTATTTGTTGTAAAAAGCCACACGTTTGTACTTACATGTAGACGACATCTACAAGTTTAGAGAACGTGTAGAAACCATGTCGTCACAAAAACTGATGACGTAATACGCGAATTTAGGTGATTCCCCTAGTTCACGCACCCGTACCCGTACACGTTTGAAATCTCAACCTCTCTAATAAAAATTTTCAGATGTGTTAAGTGATGCTTTGTATTATTTATTTGTTATTCTATCGTTATTTTACAAACTAGGCTTAGTTTAAAGCAAATATATTTGGGAATTAGCTTTTTTAAATTTGAGGGCAATACACACCCTTGACGACGGGATGAGACAGAGAAATATCAGCCCCGAGGGCGATACAGCCCTAGCTTCCAGTTGCTTTCTCACCTAGTCCAGAACACGTGTATCGGGGCTGATACACTACTAGGTATATGATATCAAAAAATCATGTTCCTTGTGAAGAGTCAAAATAGGGCGAGGTATGAAATGTTATTCATTAGAAAATTTAAAACAATCACTCTTGTCTGAAACAGGGTACTGTAAAAGTTTAAATTAGGGAGGGTGATTATTGTATTAGTCTGGTTTCATTTGTAACCTAGTATAGATGTGCTGTACTGGGAAACTGTACTGTTTTCTTGCCATATATGAATGAATAATTATGAATTAGTTCAGCCCCCATCCTCTTTGAAAAGAATTTGAAATCTGTGCATAAAAGCTATAATCAAAATAAGATTGAATTAGGCAGTATGTGTTTGATTGACTTCTATCATGATATCAGTTAATTTAAATACATAGTGTTATCTGAAAGAATGGGAGACTGTTCGGCAGTTACAATAATTTTAACCATTTTTGACTGCATACAGTTTTGCATTTTAATTTTTACAATAACAATCATTTTTTAGACAGACAGAGTATTTCAAAAGCCAGTTGATTTTTTCCTTCTGTTCCTGACTCAAGAAATAATGCTAGAGATTTGTATTGCCACCAACCATCATGCAGAAACTTTGATTTCTAAGGGTCAAAATCTTTCATATGCCAACAGCATGAGCGCATGGACAAGGGTCAATGTTGAAGAGATGTACAGGTAATTTAGTCTACAAAACACAACTTTGACAAACAAAAGCAGCAATATTGCTTATTTACTTTAAAAAACTACTGACTCTAGCAAGTAAAACTTAGATGGGGTTTTTTGTGCTTGTGCTGGGCTCTGTACCTATTACTGCTTTGCATTGTACAAAAATTATCTATATACAGATTTAAAGAACAAAAACACATAAATTGTCAAATGATGTAATTAATATCTTAGATTTATTTTATATGGAAATATGAATTTGAATTTATTGAATTGATTTTCCTCCATTCGATAATTATAATTATCATTAAAAAATAAGCAATGCACTGACTAAAGAGTAACATGTATGATAGGCTGTATCACATTCTTGCGTCTTAATCGCTGCTTTTGATAGTTTCATATGATTTGGTTATTTGAATCTCAGTTTATAGTGTATGTGAATAACTTAAACAGTACTTGTGGTTTTTTAAAATTTCTTTTTCATACTGATTTATAAATTTGGTAATTTTATTCATTTTGCTTTTAGGTTTGTGGGAATTTTGATTTACATGTCTGTGGTCAATATACAAACTTTAAAGAGATATTGGTCAACTTGTCCATTGTACAACAACACCATGGTCTCAGTTGTCATAAGCATTACAAGATTTAAGGCTATTTTGTCTTTTCTGCAGATCAATGCTGACACTTATAAAGGTACAACCATAAGTTATCTTGTAAGCCAACTATAATGAATGTGTACAAATATTTTAATACTGGGGACATTTTCTTATCTTATACCCCATGCAACATGTTCAGGGGGAGGGGGTATTTTTATTCGTCTGTCAATCAGTCCTGTTTTTCGCCATCCTAAACTCTTAACGGAATTTCATAAAAATTTGTATGTATTTAGAAGACAATGTGTAGATGTTCTTTTTACAAGGACTTTCCAATCCTTTAATTTTTTATGAGAATGTTAGTCCTTTTGAACGTAGGATGTGTGCATATCTTCTAACAATTATAAGGGTCAACTGGTGGAAAATAATACAGGATGAAAATGTTTCTGTGTAAAGATATAAATATATAAATTGTACATAGATGTATATTGATTTACAGATGACAAGCTGACAAGAGTGCGTAGTCTTTTGGAACATGTGGAATCCATATCACAGTCATTGTTTCAGCCATACGAGTCTGTGTCTGTGGATGAACGGATGGTAGCATCAAAGCATCACAACTCAGGAATCCGACAATTTATCCGTGACAAACCAATACGTTTTGGCCTGAAGTTGTGGGTACAGACCCTGAAACGTGCTACTACACCAGTTGCACGGTTCGGTTCGTTACGCTTTATGAACGGTACGGTTCGCTTTGTGAACGGTACGGTTCGCTTTGTGAACGGTACGGTACGCTTTGTGAACGGAACGGTTCGCTTCTTGCACGGTACGCTTTGCTAAAAATAGCTGCACGCTTTGTGAACGGTTTGCGCGGTTTATTAATGAGGTAGGCGTGGCCTGAACGCTTTGATTTTTCTCCATATAATTTTGTTTAGTTTTTGCCCGATCTACTTCAGCAAGGTGGTAATTATGACAAGAATTTTTCTTTTTTTATATGATATATTAAAAAAGAATTTCAATCGATCTATTTAAAATCAGAACGTCCATCCGTTCCCCCGTTTTTGATACGTTGCGTGAATCGTGTACTCAGTGACAATTGGGAAGCGGGGGTAATTTTAATTTTGATCAGTCTGTTATTATTAGTATTTAATTTAGATTAATGCAATCATTCAGATAGATTAAAAGAACTGTTTGACTTTAATCCGATATATTTTTGTGAATTCAGCGAGCTGTCGATAATTTTACAAAGCATCTTGAGTTTTTATTTCTATACATGTACTTGAGTTGAAGTCATTAAATACTTCTAATCCATTTAAAATTGCTATAACAAATTGCACCGACTTTATTCCGATATTTTTTTAGTTTAGTTTTCTTTATCTTTGTCTTGATTCTCGGCTAGTTTTTATTATTCATAATTCGTATGATCATTCTTCATTGCGTACTACTGTAGTACTATTGTCGATCGCCGATTGCCTTAGTGAATAGACGATGTAAAATTAATGGATAGATAAGAAATCTTGAAATCAACTGTTATATAGTTTTTTGACACGAATTTTTATTCATTTAAATATTAATTCTATGATTTTCTGCACTTGTTTGTATACATAGATCATACCTACATCTAACCCGTCATCGCCTCTCTTATCTGAACTAAGATCGCGTGTATAGTCAAAATATGACTATTAGTCTTTGTTTTTCCGTTAAACTATACATGTTCATGTAACATATTTCATACGATATGTACACAACTGGATATACACAACAAGTCAATAACTTTCATTTATATAATGGCGATATTTATTATTCTGTTGAACAAGTGTCCGCTCTTCACTGCATGCATGCGATTTAGCTGACGTTTTACAAATGCTGACTAACCTGTTTATATTTTATTTACCTTTTTACACACATACTTGTTGTAAACAGGACACGAAAAAATACCCGGTAATCAACAAATGAATGTTTAAAGTTATAAATATATAAGAATTTATCTAGTAACAAAAATAATACGACAGCGAGGGAAAACGACTCTGATCGCCAGTACATGAATTATAATCATGAAATCGGAGAGAAATTATTGTTGAATAATTTAAAATAGTAACACTCTTTTCAATAGGGATATAAGAAAACATAAAACAAAAACGTTTCATTCGATAATTTTCTTCTAGCCATATAGGAGGAGCCAAGTAGCACGCGGCGCGTGGCGTGATCTGTACTGTTATACTTAAACTGATTGACAGGCGAAGCACGTGGAGTCCTGAGATAAAATCCCGCTCAAATGACCAACTATAGAAACCTAAAGCGAAATTTTAAATAATAAAGCTCAGTGATAAAATTTTAATTTAAGTATTATAATCAACACACAAGTTCTCTCTCTCTCTCTCTCTCTCTCTCTCTCTCTCTCTCTCTCTCTCTCTCTCTCTCTCTCTCTCTCTCTCTCTCTGAGGGTGTATGTCATTGTGTGCAAACCATTTGGAATTATTAGATTTTTATTTGTATGAATTGAATTCATTTATTTTAGACTCATGGTTTTCACAACGATTTCAACACAATGACTAAAAGCGGACGATGTACATATAGATTGATCTCGACGGTTAAAATTTCGACGCTATTTCACATCACACATATAAGATTGAAAATAAATTTTAAAAGAGCTGTGTTTGTGCTTACATGTACTTGTTATCTCATTCAACTATTTATGATTTAATTAATCTTTTTTTTTTGGTACATTAATGTACCCGGTAAATGATATTTTAATCGCAAGTTAATATGTGAAAATTCCGCATGTATAGAGTCGCTGAATTGTTCCACGGATCCACGCGCCGATAGTCTTTCGTGTAGTTGTTTGTGTCCATTTCTACAGACGGTTCTTTTGTTTTTTAGAGATTAAGAAAAGCCATGAAACTAACAAAGTAGAAGTAAGATATATTCAGACTATACACACGACAGATTGTGATGAGTAACCTAACAGGTGCCCGTGGAAAGGTGTGAATACCGGCATCTCGTGTACACCTATTTAAGCGTCCAAATATACAGAGTTAGTTGTAAAGTACAATAACTGCTAAAAACCAAAGAAAGACAATAACACCTGTTGTGTATAGAACCAAAGATCAGCTTCTGTACACGTGTTTTGCACGAGTGATTTTTGTTCATGTGAAATCACGACGCCATTACCAGCTATGCGGAAAATAAAGTTTAAAGTTATTTTATGGAATGCGTGTTCTTTTTTTCCGTTCAATGCTTGCATTTAATGCATTAAGATTTTGTACATGTATTTATTTACAATTCATCATACATGTATGAGTGATTTTTTGTTTATTTATTGGTACATAAATAGCTCAAGAACAAATCACTCGAGTCACCGGTAATATGTGGTTGTCATTTACATTTTCTGGGTCTGCGTAACTTAAGTCGACATTTTTTTTTTAATTTAAAAAGGATATAAAATTATATATAGATATATTTCAACCTTGTTTAGCCATAGTGTATATATATATTTCTAAACAAACGCTACTTTTCTAACGTTTCGGGTAACGATATCTCTCTCTCTCTCTCTCTCTCCTCTCTCTCTCTCTCTCTCTCTCTCTCTCTCTCTCTCTCTCTCTCTCTCTCTCTCTCTCTCTCTCTCTCTCTCTCTCTCTCTCTCTCTCTCTCTCTCTCTCGAATCACTTAAAGCTATGTAAAGTCCAGTATGTACCCAATGTTTCAAACATTTCATAAAAATAATCAAAATAGTATCACCACGGATTGTGTGAACGTTAATAGTTTACAATGTTTAAGAAATCGGCGATGCAAGTTTTGTCGAAAAACAAAGAAATGGTTACGGTCTAAGAAAGGAAATATTTTTGTGACTGTTTTAAAAAGAATTACAGTTTTAAATCTTAGTATGTGTTATCTAATCCATTATAAAAAATCTAGCAAAATATTGAACTTATCTGGTCAGCAATAATCTCCGTCCGTATTCATCGAAAGACATTAGGTCAATAAGCCATATATGGAAGTTGCACGCTTGTTGCACGGTACGGTACGCTTTTTTGTCCGTCTGGAGGCGGGTCTTGCATAAATTATCTTGCACGCTTTTTGCATGGTACGGTTCGCTTTGTGAACGGTACGGTTCGTTTTGTGAACGGTACGGTTCGTTTTGTGAACGGTACGGTACGCTTTGTGAACGGTACGTTTCGTTTTGTGAACGGTACGGTTCGTTTCTTGCACGGAACGGTACGGTTCGTTTTAGAGGTGTAGTAGCACGTTTCAGGGTCCGTACTAGCAGATTCCATTACTGGTTATACATATGCATTTTTTGTATAATTTGGCAAAAAGAAAACTGAGCTGAATAACAGAACCAAAGGGCTGGCATACAATGAAGTGATGGAACTGAGCAAAAAACTTGTCATCTAGGAATATAGAATTTATACTGAATTCTTTCTACACTACCTAACCTTTGGCTACAGATCTCTTACAAAAGAATAGGTGCTGTTAAAAGAACAAGTAGTGCTGTGCCGCAATGCTTGAAAGATATTGAACTGTTTGAAAAGGTGTTCTCACATGGAGATTTTCGATGGCATAGCGAAGGTGACTTTGTCTACGTACAGTGGAGAGACTGCAAAACTGTAATCATTATTTGTCCTATCTATAAAGGTTCTTCAATTGGACAGTGCCAAGGAACTGTAAATGAACGTTCAGGCTACAAGAAAAAAGTGATTTCGCAGCCATTGATTGTTCAGGATTACAATACCAATATGGGAGGTGTTGGTAAATCCAACCAAATGTTAAACTAGTATCCATGCTACATCAGATCAATCTTCCATTGGTGTAAAGTGTTGTTTTTTTTTGTCCCCCGCCGCAACGCGGTGCGGGGACATAGAAATGCCGGGCGTCCGTCCGTGCGTCCGTGTGTCCGTGCGTCCGTGTGTCCGTCCGTCACACTTTTTTGTAAGCGCTCTCATGCCTACAAATTTTGACGGATTTTCATTAAATTTATATCAAATGTTTATACTACTATAACCTTGGTCAAGTTCGAAAATCAGAATTGGTCGATACTTTTTGTTGGAGTTATGAGACTTTGACCACAATAATGACTCTGTTTTATCCAAAAATTGACCTAGTAAGCGCTCTCATGCTTACAAATTTTGACGGATTTTCATTAAATTTATATCAAATGTTTATACTACTATTACCTTAGTCAAGTTCGAAAATCAGCATTGGTCGATACTTTTTGTTGGAGTTATGGGACTTTGACAGCAATAATGACTCCGTTTTATAAAAAAATTGACCTTGTAAGCGCTCTCATGCCTACAAATTTTGACAGATTTTCATTAAATTTATACCAAATGTTTATACCACTAATACTTTGGTCAAGTTCGAAAATCAGCATTGGTCGATACTTTTTGTTGGAGTTATGGGACTTTGACCGCAATAATGACTCCGTTTTATCAAAAAAATTGACCTTTTAAGCGCTCTCATGCCTACAAATTTTGACAGATTTTCATTAAATTTATACCAAATGTTTTACCACTAATACTTTGGTCAAGTTCGAAAATCAGCATTGGTCGATACTTTTTGTTGGAGTTATGGGACTTTGACCACAATAATGACTCCGTTTTATTCAAAAATTGACCTTGTAAGCGCTCTCATGCCCACAAATTTTGACGGATTTTCATTCAATTTATACTAAATGTTTATACCACTAATACCTTAGTCAAGTTCCTAAATCAGCCTTGGTCGATAAACCCGATACTAGTATACTGCTTGACTGGCGGGGGACCCAGGAATTCTATTCTTGTTCATAGCAAAGACAGTATAATTGTGAATTCTTACATCATTCTTAAGGAATTAATGAAAGACAAAGTCAACAAAAGTTCAGTTCATGGAGTTTCAGCAAGCTTTGGCCAGCTTGCGTATCGTGAAAGTCCTGCCATGTATTTGATGGGCTTGGATTTGAACCACCAACTTGCACCCAGTCCTCAACCTAGTGCTGACCAGTGCTTGCCGATGATCCCAGAAAACCGGAGAGACTGTATATGCTGCAATGGTGAAGCATCAATGCTTGGACAGAAAGTCCCAAGTACCAAGACCCACTATTACTGTTCGAAATGTGAAGTGCTACTTTGTCTTCAAAGAGAAGAAACTGTTTTCTAAAGTGGCATTCTCCAGACGGGAAAGTCGTTCAAGATTGGGCAAGGACAAAGGCAGAAAAAGGAAACTTTGAGCTTCGATATGTTGTTATTTTGGAAATTCAGACATGAAGAATTGTTGTTCTCTGTGTTACCAATAAGCAAGAGAGATTTTAAGTATATATATATATATATATATATATATATATATATATATATATATATATATATATATATATATATATATATATATATATGATTTTACAACTTCAGTGCAACTCCAAATGTAAGCATTGTGTGTCAGTTACACAAAAACATTTATTTCAAGTATTTATGTTATATGTGTTAAATTGTTTTTTTTTAATTTATGTAGAATGATAAAACTGATAGCCTTCACGTGCTGTTTTTTTTTATTTTTTTTTATAATATTTTTTTTTTTATTTTTATAAGTTAATTTTTTTAAATTATGCTGCCACAATAGAATATATTCTATATATTTAAGAAATGAACTCAATTTCTACCCAAGTTATATTCGTATTTCCTGGGTTGGAGCAGTTTACACGTAAATTGCTCCAACCCAGGTTATACGAGCATAAT
Source organism: Magallana angulata (assembly GCF_025612915.1). NCBI lineage: Eukaryota > Metazoa > Mollusca > Bivalvia > Ostreida > Ostreidae > Magallana > Magallana angulata. Next base: position 23,686,958 of record NC_069112.1, read on the forward strand.
TGGGTAGATGTTGAGTTCATATCTTAGAATTTAATTTTTTGTTATTTACTCTACAAATTGATTGAGTTTTTCAAATGACATTAATATGGTCAAAATTCAAACATAACATAAAGCAGATTAGTACATTTTAGACATTGATGCATCGTCATTACGGCGTTTCTTGTGATGTGCATCTATCCAATCAAATGCCGCGGTACAACCAGATATATATATATATATATATATATATATATATATATATATATATATATATATATATATATATAAATCTGATTTAGGCATTGAGGAGACCATACCCTAAAATGTAGTTTAGGGAGACAATATACAAAATTTTTATATGTGCATATTTTTTATTGCAAATAGTCATTTAGAGGTCTTCAAGATTCAAATAACTTTACATGTGTTTTAATTTTTCAATATATCTTGTCCTTAAAAAAATACAGCAAAAATGGTCTCCTTAATATTTTGTTACTCTCTCATAAGGCTTAAGGAGACCGTGCATATATTTTCATATATATTTTTATGGCTTAAGTAGACCATTCTTTTTTCCCATAATTTTCATAATTTGCAAGTGCTCTATCATTTTTTATCGCCACGCAACATAGAATTAAGATATAATGCAAGGTCACTGTGTACATGTGCATGTATATGTAAGCTTTGTTAATATCTCACATAGTTGATGGTGTGGACTTTTAATATTCATAGATGGTCATTTAGAGGTCTGTGGAATGGCAATAATCTCACATTTGTTTTAATTTTTCATTACTACTAGCCCTTAAAAATATACTATATTGTCCCTCTAATAATTTGCTACTGTCTTATGCGGCTATGGGATACCGATAATACATTTTTATTAATATTACTTAATTAGGGTTTAGGTAGACCATTCTTTTTTTTACCATAACATTCGTGATTTGCAAGCCCTTTAATTTTCACTGTCCGGTTTTTTTTCGCATGTCACAAAATTTGCGAAAATGGGGAAAATATGTAGCATTTAAAATTTGCGTCCCTACTGAAGATTATATTCTCAATTCAATCCATTCTACATGTATCCTAATGTGTTTTAGAATTTCACATTAATAAATGAAAAAAAAAACATTTCAAGTTCATGAACAAACTTTACTAATCATCAAAACTAATTTCAAATAGATTTCATTTATAATTTATGGACCAGGGTGTAAACATTAGTTCAATTTTGAATGTTTAAACAATTAATCATTTCAAATTTATTAATAGAGCAATCATTTGCATTCAAAATTCAGTGTACATAACATGTCCATTATTTTGGTGAACTTGCAGTTCAATTACAACAATTTCATTTTTTTCTGTGCAACAAAATCATGTATGTAAGGATCTGTAAATTTATGAAATCAAAATATTCATAATCTATTTTCAACCTTCATATTTCAAATTTCATACATTTCAAGAAAATAAAGTTTTTAAAATTGATTTACTTAATATTCTTCATAATTCATATATAACAATAAAAAAAGGTGATCAAAGATCACGTATTGAATGAACCATTCATTCATAAATGTTAATGAATAACATTGATAATAAGTACACATGTAAAAAATTGACAAAGTTTAAAAGTTACTCTGGGAGCAAAAATGACTGATCAAATGCATGGCATAAAAAATATTAAAGGACGAACAGGATTATGCAGCTAAAAAAATTTCAAAATGTTCAAACATAAAGACATTAGGATGTCGTCTGCAATACATATCACGTTTAGGGGCCACTTTCTTGCCTTATAAGAAACAAAGGTAATCACAGATTACAAAGTACCGAGACGAGGCATCACCTTTATAAAGCATCACCTTTATGAGACCACCTTTATCATATTACCTGAAAATCATAGTTAATGATCGTGGATATCTATGGATACTGTTTCGAAACAATATCATATTACTATATCATATGTTAAAAAATTGTATAATAATCATATGTTCATTTCATATATTAATATAAGATACACACATATAATAATAAAAATAAAATACTGTAATCAATAATGATGCAATATGATATTGTAACATATGATATGACATAGTGTCATGTTAAATACATTATTGCATTTGATCACATAATACAATATCATAATATATGATACAATGTCATATCACATAATACATCACAATTTTGTAACACATTATATTATAGTGTATACTAAAGTATGATATTATATCATATTTGATACATAATATGATTTTGTATCATAAGATACAATATAACTTGATTCAACATTGTATCAAATCATATGATACAATATCATGTGATACAGTAATATATTATATAATACAATATCACTTTATACAATATCGTATCATATGTTACAATATTATATATTCCAATATCAAATAATACTATTTCATGTGATAAAATAATATATTATATAAACCAATATCATTTTATACAATATCATATCAGGTGATAAGATATTATATATTACAATACAATATTGTATCATATTATACCATATTAAATATGGCAATAATGATATAATATGAAACAATAGCATGTGATAAAATAGTATATAATACATTATCATATTATACAACATTGCATCATAATAAAAAATACTTTACATTACAATATAATGATACAATATCATATCATAATGCATAACAATATTGATACAATATCCTACTTACTTTTTATAATATAATATATGATATAACATTGTATTATATAAAACAATAGTGTATCAAATCTGACAATACTATATCATATGAATCATGTTATATCATTTAACAACAAACACATCTATCAATCAGGTTAGAGTGAGGTAGGATATTCTTTTTAAACATCCTTGATAATAGAGATCAGGATCTGAAACTGAAGCTACCTCTATGATTCATTTATATTATTGTTAAATTAACTATGCAAGCTATTGTCTATAAATCATGTGACCTGTTCCAAAATAACTAAACCTCATCCAGCATCCAAAACCTATGACTCAGATTCGGCATTCAAGCCTGCCAGATGCATCAGTATCATAAGACGCATCATCAATTCAAGTTTGGTTAAGTTAGGACAAGTAATTACTAAGATATATTTTTTAGCATCCTTGATTATGAAGATCAGGCTCTGCATCTGAAGCTACCTTTGCAATTCATTTATATTATAGTTAAATCAACTATGCAAGTTTGAAATAGTACTAAATAAATTTAATATATGACCTGTTCCAAAAAACATAACCTCATCCAGCATCCGAAACCTATGGCTAAGATTCAGCATACAAGCCTTTCAGGTGCATCAGTATCTTAAGATGCATCATCCATGCAAGTTTGGATCAGTAGTAATTTAGAAATTGCTATCAAAGGCCACAAACTTTAACCTGTTCCAAAAACCTTAACCTCGAGCATCTAAAATTCATTGCCCAGATTCAGCATCCAAGTTTTTCAAGTTCATAAAAAGGTCCAGATGCATCATCCATGCACGTTTGGTGAAGATAGGACAAGAAATAACTAAGATACAGGACCTGCGACAAAAACTTTTACCAGGTCCGGACGCCGACGCCAGCAGTATAGCATAAGTTCCCCCGAACTTCGTCTCGGTGAGCTAAAAATAAATTATCATACATGCCCTACGTCTTGTTGTTACATTACAGTTACATTACATGTAAAATGATGAGATTCATGTTTGCTTTTTCATTGATTTCATTTCATTTTTTAAATGTCCTAAGTCTTGTTGTTTTTCTCTCGTTGAAGATTTTAGATCTAATCTTCAAAAGTTTGGTCCTCTCATCAAGCTGTTCCAATGAATACATTTCATGTTTTTCCAAAAACTCCTGGATTTCTCTTTTACCTTGAAAAGATTTTAAAAATGATATGAACAATCAGAATTATTATATTGTTACATATTCATGTAAAAAGGATAATACCTATGTATAGATTCAAGGCATACCATACTCTGTATACTCTGTATGGTTTTTGCTTCCACTACTTCTTGCTGAATATTTTGATTTTCATAAATACATTCATGCTCGAACTACATTCATCCACTTATATGTCAAGATTATCTGTTTTGAAATGCCCCCTCTACCGCTTTAGGCTTCAATACACAACCCAAAATAGAAAGCCTATAGGGATTTTGCATTGCATCGGCCATGAAATAGCCTGGATGACATAATTGAAAAATTGTATGAGGTATTTCAAGTGGGTTCCGAATGGTGAAAAGATGTAAACATTTCACATTATAAATCTCCATGAGAAATTTGTTTCCATTCCTGTAACGGTCACCTGAGTAGCATAGAACCCATACACAAACTTGTCGAGGAGTCTCATATATGCATTTAATTAATTAGGTTTTATTCTGGAGTAGAAAAATTATAAATTAGTAATGACGGCCACCTCCCTGCCTGAAATCTTTCAAAAAGAACTGTGAAACCTACAATTTTGGCAAAAAACTTAAAAGATTGGGTCTACAAAATCATGAATTCAGTTTCCTTTCAGGTGTGTGGGAGTAAAAAGGATAATTTTTTAACATTATATGCAATAACACCTATACATCCATTTTGGCCCTGCCCTAGAGTTAAAACCCATACTCCAGGGGACATGAAAATTAAAATTTCAGCAGAGGACTTCCTGGTAAACATAATTATAGGTCAGTTTTTTATACAGATGTGTGAGAATAGAGAAGAAAATGTTTTAACATTATATGCATTAACACTACTGTGGAATCATTAAAATTCGAGGTGGCTCATTTTTCGTGGTATTCGTGGGTACCTCTCACCCACGAATTTACATCCTCCACGAAAACTAATTATAAAAGGTTTAGTTTTCCTTCTGAAATTGAAAACCGACGCAAAACCGACGCATCCACGAAATTACGTCCCCACGAATAAGCAAAAATCCCACAATCCACGAAAATTGGCCCCCATGAAATTAAATGATTTCACAGTATATTGCCTCCCCCCCCCCTCTCATGTCCTGAACCCCTGACCCAGGGGCCATGAATTTTACAATTTAGGTAGAGGAGTTAGTGGACATCGTAACCATGTATTCAGTTTTTTGCCCACATGTGTGGGAGTAGAGAAAAAGATTTTTTAAGATTTAAAACATTTTACTATATGGCCATATTGGCCCCACCCTAGAGCCTGAACCCCTGACCCAGGGGTCATAAACTTCACAATTTTGGTAGAGGGCTTCATGGACTTTATAACCAGATATATATATATATTTATATGGGAGTAGAAAAGAAGATTTTCTAAGATTTAATACATTTTTACTATATGGCCATATTGGCCCCACCCTAGAGCCTGAACCCCTGACCCAGAAGTCATGAATTTCACAATATGGACATCATAATCATGCATTTAGTTTTAACAAATATATATGGGGTAGAGAAGAAGATTTTCTAAGATTAAATACATATATACTATATGGCCATACTGGCCCCATTCTAGAGCCTGAACCCCTGACCCAGGGGCCATGAATTTCACAATTTATGTAGAGGGCTTCATGGACATTATAACTATGCAACCAGTTTTTTCCTAACATGTGTGGGAGTAGAGAAGAATATTTTTTAAAATTTGGCTCTTTTTTGGCAAATTTGGCCCCACATGTGGCGCCCCGGGGGTAGTAGAGCCATGAATTTTACAATTTAGATTCCTCTTACCATAGAGATGCCTCACATCAAAAATGGTAATAATCAGCCCTGTAGTTTTTAAGAAGAAGTTAAAAATGTAAAAATTGTTAAGGCATGATGCACGATAACGGACGAAAACCGATAGCAATAAACTCAGATGATCTAAAAATTGCTAATTCATCAAATTGTGGATAGATAGACCAAGCAACAAAGATATATCACCTGAGCTGCTTTTAGTCTTCTTGGCTGCAACTGGGCTTGCAAGAACTTTAGTTCCATTATCATCTTCGATCTCAAAGGAGCACTCTGTAATAACAATATCATGAATATCTTACTTTGCAAATACTAAGGACAGGCATGCATAAAACGTAATGAAAAGAGAAAACATTATGGATGGGTTTTAATTATTAAACGATGCAAATCAATGTACCATTGTCATCTTAAATAAAGAAAGAAAATTATTGAGAAAAGTTTTTATCATTTCAATAATATGACTTCTATTACCCCCCCCCCCCCCCCCCCCCCCCCCCACCACTACCACACACAGATTCACACAAATAAAAAAAAAGACTGATCACCTTGTGGTGTAACATCCGATGCATTTGCATTTCCACTCTCGCAGGGATTGGACATCAAATCTTCTTCAGTCTAATGTGATTCAGGTGCTGTACTTGGACCTTTAGGATTGTGCACATGTAACTCCGACACTGACCCTTTTAGATAAAATTTCAAAATTGTATACAAATACAAAAATTATTTAATGAAGAAAAAAAAAAAAAAGAAATACATACACAGTGATTTACCACACTAAAGCACTGCCCATATGCAAATGTGGGGGTATTTTACCCAGTTTTAAGCTTAAGTGTAAATTTTCCCTTACATGTAAATGATCTCTTTTACAGTATTGAAAGTGGTACTCAGCAAATGTAATTAAACACTTTACATTTTCATTACTATCTGAACATTTCTTGAAAGTCAAATGGAATTGTGCACTACAGCCTCTGTCACAAGTCACAAGGAAATAACTCCATCTATACATTGTCATTCAAAAGCCTGAAGCCTAACACCTAGCTGCAATAATGTCGCCCTCTCCTGTTTTTTTTTTTTTTTTTTGGGGGGGGGGGGAGGGGGGGAGTAAACATCAGTTATAAAAAATCGGAGAGGGCTACATTGTTGCAGCTACATATGTATGACTAACCTATTATCAAACAAGAAAAACATTCACAAAATAGATTGAAACAAACCTATCAAGTTGACTTCTTTCATCATAGGAACTGAGAGAGGGAAAACAATGGTATGGAACTGCAAAAGATCAAAGAATCGTTATTGCATAAATAAAGTTTAAAACAAGAAATCTTTTAAAGAAAAAGTTGCCCCTTTTGTGGCTTTATCAATCTTAAAATGATTACTTTCTTTCACAAGTCAAAATTAATTATTCTTACTAGACTTTGACCCGTGCGTGCACGGGTTGACATTGCATATGATATCGGACATTTACTACATCGACGCACCGTATTGTTTACAATTACATAACCAAGCTTTAAGCCTACAATAATGCTATTAATTTCACTTCACTCTGCTTAGTTATAATAATCTGACAGGAATGCCTCCCATATACCCGTAATGTAGCAGAAAATTGCAGAATCGCTCTGAATCGATTTTTGAGAAAAATAATGAAGTTGTATTGAAAATAACAGTCAAGTTATTCATAACAAACCATTCTGAGGCTGTAAATACTTTTCATCTAAATATCTAATTCATATTATTAAAGGATTCAACACTTTTTTGCTCGCTTCAAAGTTACACACCATGTTGATATTCGGATCTCTTGGGATTTTACTCTAACACAGTGTATTTATATTTAGGAATATTATTACATATAGGAGAATTTATTACATCCATTACATTCCACTCATATCATGGAAATCAAATGCATTATCACAGCATTAGGGAGACCAGACAAACATGTTAATTGTTATACATAATAACGTTGCAACTTTGATTCTAATTCATTTACTTTATTCAAAATGCTCACTGTTTTCTCTGAGGTTCAAGATGTCCTGTTTTTCCATTGCGTTGCGGCTAGCTCTCAATAAATCTGTGGTGGACTCTGTATAAAAGTACTAATATATTGTATTGTAAATACAAGCTTCAACATTTACTTTTTAAATCATTGCAAATTTTATTCCTTATGACTAATTAAAATAAATATTACAAATATATTACCGGTACATCCATTACATTCCACTCATATCATGGAAATCAAATACATTATCCCAGCATTAAGGAGACCAAGCCCCAGGATCACATAATAACATTGCAACATTTAGTTTAATTCATTTACCTTGTTCAAAATACTCAGTGTTTTCTCTGTGGGTCAACATGTCCCGTTTTCCCATTGTGTTGCGGCTAGATCTCAATGAATTTGGGGTGGACTCTGTAAAAAGTACCAATATATTGTATTGCAATTTCAAGTCTCTAAGTTTACTTCTTTATATCATTGCTAAGTTTATTCCTAATGATTAATAAAAATAAATATAACAAATATATTACATCCATTACATTCCACTAATATCATGGAAATCTAATGCATTATCACAGCATTAGGGAGACCAGACAAACAATTTTATTATACTTTCATGTTAAATGTTAAATACTGAAATCTGATTGGTTTAGACGCAGTTGGTAATCCGTTCTATTACCCTCAGCGTTAGCAACACACTTGGCAATTGGTAACACAACGAACTGTTAATGTATGCGCTTAAATTATGAGCGTACGGTTTGTCGTAGAATTTACTTCATTTCTAAATAAAAGCAGTAAAATTTTCTTTAGAAATAAGACATTCAGCAAAATAAAATGAATAGTGCCTGTTTGGGAGGGTATCTATTGAAATTGACACCCCTCGAAAACCATTGTCAACCTCCGCTCACTGCTTTACCTTAGGGTCAAGCTGTCCTGTTTTTCCATTGTGTTGCAGCTAGATCTCAATGAAACTGGGGTGGGCTCTGTAAAAAAGTACCAATATATTGTATCATAAATACATGCCTCTAAGTTTACTTCTTTATCTCTTTGCAAAACTTATTCCTAATGACTTATACATGTACTTATAAGTATAACAAATATATTACATCCATTACATTCCACTCATATCATGGAATTCAAATGCATTATCACAGCATTAAGGAGACCAAGCCCCAAGATCACGAGCAATCTTAGAATTGAGTAGTAAATTGTACACTGTCAGTGGCGTAGCTACCATGTATGCTTATATGCCTGAGCATGCACATCATTTGGGGGAAAAATCAGTAAAAAAATAAATAAAGAAAAAAAAATAAAAAAAAAGATTTCAAGTATTAAGGTCCATACTTAGTTATTCCATCAACCCGTTTCCGTCAGTCGGTCCTACTTTATTCGAAATCAATGCTAAACAAAGACGTATTAAGCACCAAATATAGCCACGCAATATGGTCTTAAAGTACCATATTAAAAAAACAGTACACAATGCATGTACCTAAAAAGGCAAATATTTATTTTGCAATTGAACTTAGTTTTACACATTTTAAATTTCCCCGATAGAATATCACAGTTTTATTGAGATAGTCATTACCATAAACTATGTGAAAATGAACTTAAGAATAAAAGCTTTGAGTGGGTCAAAGGCAAATGTCAAAAAAAAATTCTTCTTTTAACTTTTAATAAGTTTTGTGATTTTATTTTATGCCTAAACTATAACCAAAACAATTTTAACTGCCTAAAAATAGGCTTAAATAGTAAGCATTCCTTTCGATTTCTGCTTTAATTTTTGGTGTTAAAAATCGTCAGAATCCATGAGCTTCCGGGGGCTTTCGCCCCCTGGGCTTTGTCCTGGACCCACTGGGGGCCCCCACACCCCCTGCCATTTTAAGCATGCACTTCGTTTCAGGTCTAGCTACCCCACTGACTGTATTAATGTTTCTTGCTTAAAAACATAATAACATTGCAACATTGAATTAAATTCATTTACCTGCTTCAAAATGCTCACTGTTTTCTCTGAGGGTCAAGATGCCCTGTTTTTCCATTGTGTTGCGGCTAGCTCTCAATGAATTTGGGGTGGACTCTGTAAAAATACCAATATATTGTATTGTAAATACAAGCTTCTACGTTTACTTTTTTAAATCATTGAAAATTTTATTCCTAATGATTAAACAAAATAAATATAACTGTTACAAATATATTACATCCAGTACATTCAACTCATATCATGTAAATCTAATGCATTATCACAGCATTAGGGAGACCAGATCAACATGTAGATTGTTATACACAACTACATTTCAAAGTATATCTAGTTAATATAAATGGATTTACTTTAGTCTGAATTAAAATGACTGGGCTCTCAGCCTCTTGTTCTTTCAGGTATTTTTTGGAAAGTGAAAATGGACTGCAGATGCAAAATTATTCTTTAAATAATAACATTACCCAAAACCTTCTTATTTTCATCTGATTCAGAATCAGAACTTGGCGAGTAGTTTGATACACTAAATGGGTCAGAATCCACATCAGAGGGAACTGAAAGAAATTAAAACAATATAGAAAATTTTCTTTCATAAACATTCATCAATTATTAGTTTACCACATTTGGTAATTGATTTTTCTTTTTTATAAATCTGACAACAGACCACTGACTAAATCAAAATTTTCAGCCATGGTACAAAAACAAGACTGTACCAATATTCAGTGAAAAATGAATTCCAATTCAGATTGATGCTTAAATTAACTAACCTACCAAATCTGATAATTCTATGTAAATGTATATTTTTCAAGAAGTACATTCTGTAAACAATTTGCAAAATATACATATTTACTACAGAAACAGATTTTGTAATTTATCTAACAAAAAACAATTTTGTTCTGCAAAGGAGACTCTCCACATTAGTGACAGATTCACAATGCACACTAACTTATATTAATAGCTTTTTGTTGGCATGGGTGTTAGCGCGAGTGGGTCATGATGTGGGAAGAAGTTGGGGTGACTGGAGAAAACCCACGTGTCCAAGCAGGCGACCAATGTACCCTATCATATACAACAACTGTCGATCATGGGGATTAAACTTGGGTCGCAGTGGTGATAAGCAGGTGCATTGTCCACTGCACAACTGGACACCTCTTTCAAGCTTTTAATTTAATAGTGCTTGATAATGAAAACAAAATAAATCTATTCAGGTCAGCACAAGAACTGTATATAATGTTAAAATTGAAAGAAAATCAAACAACTATAAACAAAATAAAGTGAAATAAAACCTAACAAAACCATTACCAAAATCAAAAGGATCACAGCCTTTTCTGAAATCAATCAAAACTAGTACCGGTAAAAACATGTACATGAACAGGGGCTAGTGTTGTCACGATGATTGAATTTCAATCAATGATCAGCTGAAAAGGTTGTCGATTTATCATAATCGATTTTAGATTTTATAATCAATTATACTCAGTCTGGGTTTATTACATCAATATTATACCTATCATTTTGTTTTCTAATCTGTATTGAATGAAATGAAAACTGTTGTGAGCCGGGGGTTTTCTTCAATCTCAAAAGATGTGTAACATTCTACTTAATAAAAATACAGCAAAAGTCTTATAAGCTTTTAAAAGGAAGTGAAAATAGCACTTATATATTTTAGATTATACATAGCATAAAATTTAGTGCCCCATATTATTGAATTTAATATAATTTGTTACCGATTCGATTATTGACCGATCATCAGTTGGCAAGAGACAACCAATTCTGCTGATTAATTGATCACGATTTTTAACCTATTTAACAACACTAACAGAAGTTTTAGGCTTGTTTTTCAATAAAAACATATAAATTATCTATTCTGATACTTTTTAAATTCTTGAGAAAAACCTATTTTTTAGATTAGGCCAAAAAAAAAAATATGTGTGTTTCCGGTTTCCCGACCGACCCTTTTTTTTATGCGCCGACCCTAACACTTTTTATTCCAAATCCAGATTACCAACCGTAATTGGTTTAAACAATAGAGTCTTTACAAATCAGAGTTCAAAAAACGCTTGTAACAATTCAATAGAAAACACCACTTATCAAAGCGTTTTAAAGATTTCTAAGTGCAGATTGACAGCATGGATGAAAGTTATCCTTGGTTATTTTAGCTAAATTATCAATGCAATAAATAGTTTCATAGGACAGTGATGTGTTATAAATTAATATAAAGATGTACAAGAAAAAAGCAGAGGCAAAGTTTTTTTTTTTTATTTCTGGGTGTGGAGACTGCAGACATCGTATGTCTCTGAATAGGCCCTACAATCATTCACATTATATAAATATGATTTTAAAATGCTGTAGTTCAATTGCTAATGAAATTTTTAAAATTAGTCTTAAACCATTAATTATGTATTCATTTTTCTTTTTAAAATATTGAAAAGATTAAATTCTAAGGCTCTCGTCTGATCAACCAGAATTTCCTCTGTTTTTGAATTCAACACTTACAGTTACGATATTATTATTCACTGTTTTGTCAGTTGACCAGGAAAATAGAACTAATAACTAATATATAATATATTTGGTATATATTTGTGGTAATGAGTATTATACTCTATTAATTTATAGTGGCTGTCATATTTATATTTTCTATTTACTTGAAAATAAAATCTTTGAATACATTCCAAATTAACCTTAGATTTAAAAAAGCTTTAATTCTGTAACAGTTCTCACTATCCACAATTGCTCCACCTGTAAAATACGTTTTCTTATTGTATAGAAAAATCAAATGCTAGGAAAGGGGAACACTTAAAAGCTCATTTAAAAAAAAAAAGAAAAAAAAAAAAAAAGCCGACCTACCTACCCTATTTTAAAATTTGATGAAATAGGAAACACACATATTTTTTTTTTTTGCCTTAGTTTAAAACAAATCAATGTACGAAAAAATGCAAAAACAAAACCAAAGCCAGATAACAAGATATCCAAAGCCTGATTGTAAATCACTAAACTCTCTCTTAATAATTATTTTTTGTGTATAATTAATCCAACCATTTTCCTACCTTGCTGCGCCACCGCAAGCTTTTCCCATCACAACCATAGTCATATACATGAAGTATCTCTTCCCCAACCACAATGTCTCTCTTAGCAAACAATCATAGGTATTCCCTTCCATTAAACACTCTGAGTTTATGGTGGAGTTTGCATCGTCCTTGCCATCATTTACAACCTGGCAGATACATGTATGGTTGTTCACTCCTGACAGCATCAATACTACAGTGTACATAAAAAGAAATCAAACCTTAAATAAGCAGCATATAATTACTGGTATTTTTGCTTGACTTAATTACAATTGTTTATAGTTATTTCTAGAAACATTACTGCCATACATAAATGTTAAAATATTACATTTAGCTGCAGGTCTGTATCTCCTGGTCTGAAAAAAAAAATTTGGATAAACGTTGCTTCGATTTTTTTTTCACATCAGAAGCTACATACCTCCAGCTTCATGTAAATATGTATAAATCGTATTACCAAAGTTCTTTTCCATTATATTTATAGATAAATATTTTGTTTTCTGTGCTTGTCTTCAATCTCTCCTCCCCATCCTGTCCTTTTAATGTTTCTCCTGCAGGAGAAAATCTCCACTGATATGACTGGTTGTGCTAATAACTCCAAAACCTACATTAAAACCACAAGCACCTGTGTGAAAGCATTGTTTATATGCAAAGAAAACTTTTGGATTCATAAACATCTACGTTAAGCCCCATTCACAATTGGTGTACGAGCACTTTACAACTCTTTACGATTGGAATTTTTTAGATTCGCACGAGCTCTCTCATATATTGCATGAGGTCTCGCATTTGTTGCATGCGTTTTAGTGCTTGCATCAAGTCTCCTTAAAAATAGTGGACATGCACACTATTCAGACGCGACTGAATGCGATCCAAATCATCGCAGTGGAATGCACGAACAATATATAGTACGAACATTTTACAACATTTTGTATACTCGCAAGAGTGCAGGTGCATGATTTTTAAAGGTCATAAGATGAATCACTGCTGTAGAGAGAGAGAGAGAGAGAGAGAGAGAGAGAGAAAGAGAGAGTTGAATGTGATAATAGTCTACCATATATCATATGTGCATGTTCTAGTGAGAACATACATTAAATTGGTAAACAACAAAATATTTACAACCATCGACCATTTCTAATGCTATCATGTATGAAACATGTCATGTTATTCTAATAAATCAACAATTACAGGGGGAAGGGCGCCCCGGGTGCGCATAAACATTAAAATTAATACAAGTATCAAAAAGTAGTTTTAAAAGTGTTGCTACATTGGTCATGCTTCTGGATTGAATGTTCTTGAGAGCACATGTGCACAACGCTGTGTAATCAAGACATACATGTTTTGCCAGGTCAACAGATCACACTCATCCCAACGGGAATCTGCAGACACATTGTTTACATTATTATTAATCATCAAAAGCCCAAAATTTACAAACCTGATAATATCCGAAAAGCCAAACGAGAGTGATACTATGATATGTCACATTTGTAAATGTGGGTCACAATTGTAAATGTGGGGTGAGCATCCCGGTTGTAAACATGGAGGCCTGACTATCTTACCTATAATAAGTCAATTCGTACATAGAATAGTCGGCTATCTATACAAGTGAAAAAGAGCAACTGATCTTAATTTGCTTTTAATTCAGTTAGGTAACAAGGGGTACATGTACATATATCTACATTACGTACATAATTAATTCAAAACAATATTACTGGTACATATAACTGTAATATAGAAAATTCTTCATGTCGATCTATTTACATAAAGCGACATTCTAAACTTCGGTTAACTTTTCTGTCCATTTTCAATAAACTAGCTATACAATTACAGGGATTTTTCAGCCTTTTTTTATTTTGAAAATGCCATTTTTTTTGGAATTGGGAAAATTGTATCGACAATTTCATGCAGTTGGGAGAAATCTTATGTTGTATACATCATGATATCTGAATTTATTATCATAATGGAAAATCAAAGAGCTAGTCTTTAATTGAATAGAATCTAATTGACTTCACAATATAGATATATGTATAATATTCCTATATTTAGTTATTAGAACAAGTCTTTTTCCCTGAAATAAACACCTTCAACACTGGTCATAAAAGTATTACATTATTAAGAATTTATCAACATCCCCTTTTAAATTGAGAATGTATTTTTCTGTTTGAAATATTTCATAACATTTACCTTTTACTTTTATATCAGTCTTGTGTGTGTAATAAAAAACTTGTCCCATTTACAGTACTGTACTGTATACCACAAAATAACGATGTTTTAGAAAAAACAGAGGAAAATCGGATTAAAAGTTAGCGATGTTTACAGCGTGTTTTGAAACTTTTATGACTGCAGTTTTGCTAAATGGGTTTAATCATTTGTTAATACTGAACAATTATGGACATTCTGGTTATTTTACGAAGTATTTTTTGATAAGAAATACACATAAGAACTATTTACCAGTTGGGGAAAAATACTGCTAGGCCTATACTAATTGGGATCATAATTTGGACGGCTGCTGAAGTGAACTTATTTGAATGGGGACGACTTTTGCTTCGGAGAAGGTACTGATAAATCCTTGAATTACATATTACATCAAACGTACAGTGGAATGAATATCATGCTTTTATTGTTAACTTCGTTTCGAATGTCCTCGAAGATTAATCAACAATTGGTGTAAAATAGTCAAGTTGAACACATTATCGCCCTATTTTATTTGAATATTTAAAAAAAACTTCATAAAAACATTAGTAATTGTTCAATTGTAGTAGGATTATCAAAAGTACTTACCATAAAATGGCTTTGATTCCTAAAAGGCAACACGCTGGCGTTAAAAGGTCCATTGTTTTAACCCGAGACGTTCCGAGAGTACTCGGAACAAATGGCGGAGAGCACTTGCCAAATGTTCAAACATGGTCAAGAAATTAACGACTTTTTTTCTAGTTAGGCTTTATACAAAAAAAGTGAAAAAGTATTTTGAAAACAAGTTCATTTAGAATAATTAAAGGCTAAACAAATTATATATGTTAGATTTCTTGCAATATTGCAAGTTTTCGTTGGTCTCCTAAATGCAGAAAAATAGTCATTGCTAATTATACAATGGAGGCAGATTGAATTCCTTTTTACGAAAAAATATAGACAAAAGGCAACTATTGGATGTCAAATAATAGACACATTAATGCATTTTAGGCAAAGACACACCGTTCATTCATTTAAAGATAAGCCAATTACATTTTAGACAAGGTCAAAATAATACGGAGACCAAAATATGTCTCCCTAATCTACTGGTCTCCCTAATAAAGATAAAATAATACAATCGGTCTACCAAATGCATAAGTCAGGTATATATATATATATATATATATATATATATATATATATATATATATATATATATATATATATATATATATATATATATATATATATATATACTTACGTGTGTTTCTGTGTGTGTGTGTAAATCATACTTGAAAGTGTGCTTATTTAAGTAACATTTAAAGCGGAAGATATCTTTTTGTTAAAAAAATCACACCTCTCTGTCTCTCTGAATGGTAACCACTCAAAAACTAATCTGCACAACTAAAGTGTCTCTAGAAATTTGTAGCTAATTATTTCTTCTTGATTATCCTAAACAAGTTTTAAAAAATAGAAGAAATATTTTCAAATTGAAAAAAACTTCAAAATTTGGCCAATAGGAGGAGATGCTAAGCAAACAAAAATTTACAGTGTCTCAATGTTTACAATATAAAATATATTATCTGTGAAAACATAAATGATAAGGCAACTTGTGTAACAGGTTAGTTTTATCTTTTTTAATTTTCTGTAATAACTATATGATAAAAACCAAGTTTGCAAAATATTTTAGGAAAAAAATGTTGTTGTTTGTGCTCTTTTTCCAGCCGATGCGCGAAATGTTACCATGGCAACCCCATTTTTATGTCATGCATGATATCTCCACGTCAATACATTTGTTTTCATATATGATACATATATTTTTAGATGTTCATAACTCATTCAGAAAACATTTTTGAAACCTTGTTATCGCCCTAACAATTTGTTTCAAAAATGCCAAAATGTTAAAGGGTTAAGCCACCTTTGAGTCACCTTTACGGTAGAGCTTATAGGTCCTTAATGTCCAAACTTCTTTTAAGATACACTTAAGCCACCTTAAAGCATCTTTAATATAAAACATTTTTATAGGAAAGAGGGAAGTGTTCCAGGTGGTTTAAATTGTCAACACACACCGTAGAGAAACTGGTATCTGCACCCAAAGTTTGCGAGTTTAAACATATTCGCTCAATTGAACACAGATCGCTATTACCAACACCGCTCCAATGGACTCAGATTCCCGTTATATAGTTTCATTTTTTTTGTTTCAAAATAATTGTAGGGGAAGCGCAGTACTTGTCTCTAATTCTTTGCATAAAACTATATAAAAGTATGTTTGTTTCCTATTATAAACTAATCGGTGAAAACCCTTTCTCTCTCTCTCTCTCTCTCTCTCTCTCTCTCTCTCTCTCGAATTGATATTTATTATTTGATTAAATGATACTTAGTCGAAAACCAACAATTGTACAATGTATGACTGTTTTTATTTTGAATTTGTTTTCGTAAAAGAACACGCATTCACATAAACTAAGTTCGACAACGGGGTTCTTTCTTTTCTTTTTTCTCAATGTTTATTCGGTTATTAAACAAAATAAAACAATGAACGATTAATACATGATTTAATATAATAATCAGTTTAAGATACGTATTTTGTTTCAATTTTAATTATTTCAAGCCCTAATTCTAGATCTGCTAGATACATGTTAAATATGAAAAGACTCTGAACTGCCTTTGTTATATCGGGCAGGATATTACTGCTTTGTTTGTCTAGACATGGTTTTATTCGCTTGTGTATGTCTAATAAAAGTCGATTGTTTGTCCAACTTGAGAAAACCTCTGTAAGTAAAACAGAATATACAAGATATACACAACATGTGTGTCGTGTGCCCTGGTTCACAACAGCGTTTTTCAAGGTGTTGAAATATTAGTATGTACGAGTATACGATAAGTTTAGTGAATGAAAGTTTATATACATGTGTAATTCATTCTCAAAATATATTTTCCTCAATCTGAGTTTTAAAAATATCACGTCTACAAATTGAAATACATGTATGTAAGAGTAAAATCTAGAGGTTAATTAATTACAGTACCGGTATTCATAAATGGGGTTCAATTATTTAATTTTTTATAATGGTATATATGCCACATACACGGCCTGGTGATATGCAATTGCAGTAATCGATAATTGGTGATATTGTTTGTTTTAGAATTGATAGTTTAAAATTTATGTATACAATTAAATATTTAAACATATATCATTTAATTTGTTATTCTAGTTGTAAATATCATTGAAATAATACATGTTTAAATGGCGCCGTGAACATGAAAACCGGAAATAAATACATTTAGTTGGTAAATTAAGCACAATATTGAATTAAGATTTCGTTTAAATGGATTAAAGGTGCCTTAAAGAAGTCTGTACATTAAGGACCAATAAGTTGTCCTTAAAGATTTCTTAAGAACCGTCTTTAAGCTACCTTTAAGCACCTTTAAGCTAGCTTCAAGGAGAACTTAAAGTTGACCTTTCATCATTTGCGCTGTCAATCGTTTTATTCAGTATTTGTTTATTAATAAGCAATTGCGATGACAAAGACGAATTTTTTAAATCTGATTTCAAACAGGAAAATGCATTCATATTTCTGTATACGTTTTTCCACCTTTTATAAATCAGAAATTGCAGGAAGTAGCATGCTCATTCAAACTGGCCTGCATTCTGAGCATCAACATAAATATGTCTAATATAAGCTCGATATATTTATGCATTTTGATATCAAGTTCCTAAGATTAGATGTATACCCTGGCAATACTAAATGTAGCCTAACTGATTCAAATTTTTGTTCCAAAATCCAAAAAAAGCCATACAATAACAAAATAACAATAACACAATAGTTTCACGGTTGTTGTTTGTGTGATTATTTCTTAATGAATTTGATTTTTAACAGAATAATAAAACACGGATCCATAATCAGGGGTGGTAAGGGAGCATATGATATCAAAGATGCATTTCATTCAGCTAAATAACAAATCTTGTTAATTAAATCTGTATTCTAATATTAAAACATCAAAACATAGACCCGAATCAAATAAAAAATGCTAAAGACATTTTTGTTTGTTTTAGAAACTACATTGTATAGCGTAGATTTCCACAATGTTGACACAATGACTGAAAGTAGAATGTTGTGTGAATCAGAAAGCATTGTAAACAGATTCAAAATTCAAAGTTTAAGAAAGTATTTCGGTATGATGTTTTAGAGTCGAACGAGAGAATACTGAAACTTATGTGAACTTTATTGGATAATCGCAAAAAAGTACGTAGTAACACTTTTATTTCTCGGCCAGGCTTACCTCAAGGGCATACTGTATAAACATCCAACAAGCACAACGCTACCTAGTATATTTTTGTTCACATTTGACACGTATCAATCATTACCGTGCAAACTATAAAAATTGAGAAGGTTTTTATAAAACTGGCAAAACTATTTATACTATTTAAACTATAGATTTCGAAAACTTTATGATAGCACTTAAATCAAGTTGGAAAATGGACAAACTTGTTTAAAGATAATTTTGGACATAATATGCAAACATTGATGACTTTTGGTATTGGTTTTACTAATATGATTATGAAAAATTCAAACAATAGATTTTGGAAACATGTATTGCAATTTTGGAGAACAATTATTGATGTGCAAAAAGGAAATTGTGATAGACTGTTTCATGAACACACATGGTATAATCCAGATATTAAAATCGACAATAAATCAGTTTTCTTTAAGGATTTATTTAACTTAAGTTTTATATATAGAGGGGATATGTATGAATGTGACAATAAGGTTTTCAGTTATAATCAGTTGAAAAAAAGATTCAACTTAAAAACAAATTTTGTTCAATATCTCGGTCTAACACAAGCATTAAAAATTATGTGAAAGTATTAAATATATCTTTAACTAAGAAATGTAATATTGTTTACCCAAATTCAGTAGAAATATTTTGTAGATCTAAGAAGGGTTGTAGTGACATGCACAACCTCCTGATATCAAAGAAAAGAACTTATCCAAAATCAGAAAAAAATGGATGTCACAAATCAAATTAACTCAAAAACAATGGAGGAAAATTTATTGTCTGCCCTTTAAGTGCACAAAGGATTCAAAATTACTGTGGCTTCAATACCAACTATTACATAAGATCTTGCCAATCAATTATCATTTAGATAGAGTAGGGATAGTAAATTCTCCACTGTGTTACTTTTGTCAACAGACCCCTGAGACAATAGAACATATTTTTGGGAGTTGATTTTAAATCAACTCTCCTATGCAATCACGCGGACAAACCGAAAGTGAAACAGTGTTTGGACCTCAGCACAAATCATTGCTCCTGACAAGACTTAGTTCTTGAAAATAATTGATGAATTCGATGTAATGTATGCTAAAGCATTGTTTTTCAAGGAAACTTATTTACAAATACCTTAAAAATAGTCAGATTTTGAATGGGACGAACAATTTAAATATTTTTTGTAGTCGTATGTATTCCTACGCCAGAGTTCAATATAGTCTCGTTCAACTCGACGCTCGGCTGTCTCCGTAAACCCTTGTCGGAGATTTACGGTGTCAGCCGAGCGTTTGCAATTGGTTGAACGAGACTAGAGTTCAATATTGCTTGGATCCATACAATTTTCGAGAAATATTTCTACCACTGATACATAGTTTGATTGAATTAATTTTATCTTTAAATATTATTTAACATGATTCATATGGAGGTTTCTCGACATTCTAGTCGAAAAGGTTCAAAAATTCATATTATAAAAAATATGCGTAATTCAAATTAGAAACTACGTATACATGTACTTGTCATGCAAAATAACATATCATTGATTTTAAAATAAATAAACATCGACAAAATCAACTCCCGCCAGTTCTTCAGTACTTTGATTGTTGATTGTTATTTAGTTAAAGAAATTTGGATTGATTTTGAGAAATGGATGACAGATATCTTTGGTTTACAAACAAATTTTGACAAATATTCAATCCTTTATGGAAAATTTGGTAATAGAGATATTCAAAGGTTGGAAAATTTAATCATTCTTTTCACAAAACAATGTATTCTGCAAACTAAAATGAAAACATCAAGGCTAAATGTAGAAAACATTAAGAAATCTATAACCAAAAGACTTTTCATTGAAAAACTTTTGCTTCTGAAAAACTGTAATAATCATTTGTTTGATATTTATTGGAAAGATATATTTCAACGTTTGGAACAGTCATCACCATCTATATTCTCTCTTTAATGTCCATGTTTCTTATTATTTTTATTAGGTCTTTCCACCTTTCAGGTGAAAGACCTTTTGTATTTCTTATGTTTTTTATTATTATTATTATTATTATTTTTCTTCTCTTTTTTTCCAGGGACAGCTTTTTTATTTCAAGAGATATTGAAACAAATTTTTCTTTATGTGATTGAACATTAAAAGTTATGGTACCAAATGACCCTGTGTCTAATGACCCCAAGAACTTAAAAAGTTATTGCCCTTGTATACGAAAAGCTTGTTATCGCTACTCCTCTGAAACCATAAGAGATAGAGACTTGAAACTTTTACTAACGTCTGTAGTTCACTTAGACGCTCTTTCAATCTATTCATACCGAAAGGTTCCGAGACCCCCTTCTATCAGTTATTGCCCCTGAAAGTATTTCAATTTCCATAAAATCACTTCTAACTTTTTTACTATTTGTCATAGAGACTTTGGACCACTTGCGATGGAAGCGTCTTCCTTGGCCGATCAAAATGACGTAAAGGTCAAAGGTCAAGGTCATCTGAAAACCTGTGTATTCATGAGTTTTCGCATCTCTTTTGTTTAGGGTGATATAGAGAAATTTGATCAAGGATGTAGTAGGACGTCTTAAGACATTTCAAAATGTAGCCCTTCAGCTCCCATCTTGTAATAGTTAGCGAGTTATTGCCCCTTTTGTACGAAACGCTTGTTATCGCTACTCCTCTGAAACCATAACAGGTAGAGACTTGAAACTTTGACCAATGTCTTCAGCACACTTAGAAGTTTCTTCAATCTATTGATCCCAAAAGGGTCCAACGTGCCCTTCTGGCAGTAATTCCCCTTTGAATTTCATTGATTTCACAAACACATTAGAAATAACCCCCCCCACCCCCCTCTTTTTTCTGTTAAATGTGTGACCTTGACCTTTGACCTTGACCTTTGACCTTAACCCTTGACATCTTAGGACTGGTGTGTTATAAGTATCCGCAACATCTATAATATCAGATTCATTTATATGTACAAAAAGCTCTTTTAAACACGAATTCACACTCCCACCCCTTATATTTTTAGGTTTGACCTTGACCTTCGACCTTGACCTTTGACCTGACCTTGACCTTTGACCTTAAAGGACTGATGCGTTACAAGTATATTTTACATATACATTTCAGATTCATTTATATGTGCAATAAGCTCTTTAAAACCACCAACCCCCCCCCCCCCCCCTTATTTTTAGGTTTGACCTTGACCCTTGACCTTTGACCTGACCTTGACCTTTGACCTCTTAGAACTAATGAGTAATAAGTGTATGCAACATATATATCAGGTTCAGTTATATGAACAATTTGCCCCCCCCTTTCTTTTATACGAGGATTGATTTCTTATATGAACATGACCCTCGATATTTGAACTTGAAATTTGATATTACTTTTTAAAATAAAACCTTAAAAAAGTGTTACAACTGTTTGTCAGAATTTTTTAAAAAGGTGAAACACTGCCTGCCATTTGACTCCAGACCGCGTTTTAGACTACGCCTCCAAATAAAAATTCCAGCTCCAGTAAAACTCTGTAGAACTTGGCGAAAATTCATGGGACTGTTCCTCACACCTGAATCTAATTGCCTGCCAAATTTCAAACGAAATGAACCCTATTGAAGAAAGTTATCCACCTCAGCGGCATCGAACCATGGTCCCGAGAAACGAAATTTCAACGCTTCGATATTTGTATCTAATAAATTCATGCTCAAATTTCACTGAAGATCTTTGTTTACATTTCTATCGGCAACCTGTGACGACTTGTGTTGAAGTGCAACGAAAGATAACTCTTCCTTCCCAGACCCCGATTTTAGATGAATTAAATTTACATTTTCTTTCAGTTTGTTTATTTCCCGACTTGGCTGAAATACATGACTGGCCTTAATTCAGTTCCGATTTTCCGTACTTGTAATCCACGAATGCATGACAGTTAGTAGATTTATAAGCACGTGCATTTCAAATCACAGGGAGAATTCGCATCAGCTGAGCAAAAGTGACGTTCCCACACCTTCAAATACCCGCCGGCGACCAGAGTTTGACCTGACCTGTTGATTTCTTAGTCAACGCTATCCGGCCACATTGTTTACAAGCAGCACTGATTTTTATGAATAAACTGGTGAACAAATACTGCCCTCCCAACCAATCGCTAAGCCCCTATCTATTCTAAAGGTTCCTCAGCGTTGGGTATCAATTTTAGATGGACAGAAGAACGCTTCGTCTCTTCTTTCTATCATCATCCAAATCCACTACACAACTCAACAAGTTTTACCTTCCATCAGATAACAAGCGAAATAGCGTAGTGGCAACACTCTCGCCTAGGAATCTAAGGGTTCTCGGATCGATACCACTGTGCGGAACCCATTTTTTTTTTTTACTTTTTTTTTCTTCGTAAATTGATTTTTCTCTAATTACTCAATAATTATCAACATTTTCGGGAATTTTTTGGAATCATTATGGAAGGTGGAAAGGCCTCTAATTGTTCCGTGAACAATTAGTCTACTAGTTTTTTTTTGTTTTTGTTTTGCTCTGTATCTTTGAATTTTTCCTTTCTTTCTTTCTGAAAAGAAAACCATTTTTCACGTATATTTATTCAGTCTTCCCATAAACTAGAGTTATCGTTACTGAAAGAGTTATCTTCCCCTTACAGCAGGTATACTTTACTTCCGGGTATTCAAAGATGAGTAAGCAGTGCAGGAGTTTACAAATAACGGTACATGTACGACTTTCCTTCAGACAAAAAAAAGTTTGATAATGTTTGAAAACAAAACATCAACAGTTAATTAAAATTAAAAAAAACAATTAAAATCAGCATGTCATAAGAATACGTTTAATTACAATCAATAACATTTATAATGTGATGTACATATTTTTGATCAATCGGAAAACATTGCGAATGAAAGACATTTTGATTCTTAATTATCGAAAATTGACTGCTTTTGTCGATTTTAAAGCTAACAGCTAATAGAAGTAACAAATGGATGGTAGTAATAGTGATATCTCTGTAAAAGAACTTCACCCGATGCGCAGAAATGTAAGATGTTGTGAATATTAGAAAGGGCTGGAATTGAAAACCGAGTTTTTTCTAGAAATCAAATATAGAAATATAAGTTCCTAATAAACTGTCCTTATGTAGGAGACCCCAACTTAACGGGCTTTGATTTTGGGAATTTGTGAACTGATTGATTTCTATTTTTTAATTGTTTTTCGTCATGATTTTAGGTCGGTCTGCTCCCCCTCTCACGCACACACTTTTTCAAAATACAAAGTTTGCGCAAGACTGTTGAGATGTATTCGTTCAAATTGCCATGCATTCATAAAACATATATAGACGCAGTAAGTATTGGTATCTAACCAGGCACAGACGATCATCAATTCAGGCAGCTGTATCTGTCATGTACGATGTTTAATCAATGACAACCATTTGAATTTCTTAACAAAACAAGACCCGTTGTATTAAATATATATTGCAGGAATGACAGAATGACAGTGTCGAAATTTTAGAGCTCAGTGCTATATTATTATATAGATTTCATCGAAATAAGAATGTGTTTTCGGTTTAAAATAAGACGTACTTGTCTCCATCAAGCCTTTGATGAAACATCTCAAACACACTTTTTGAGGTTTGTTTGTTTGTTTTACTTTTAGTACCTTTATTACTTTTATCATTCATCGCAATGCCCTCTATATAATTGAGTTGCTTTATATACGTGCCATCTGTAGCTAACAAATTACAGTAAAGTGCGAGAAAATATTAAAGCTGATTTTAAAAAGAAATGCACAAGAGCAGAATTAATATCAATTAGCCATACACATGAAAACCATGTTTTGGAATGAACTATTATATTATATAATTTCAATAAACGTGAATGTTGTCGATCAAAATCGTAACGCAACTTTAAATGAAAATATGATCGCAAGTTTTATGCGAAAAAATACGCAAAAGCTAGGTTGCGAATGAAACAGAGGAGAAGGTTTTCTTTTGGGAAAAAACTACTACGTTTACCCCGAGGAGAAAGCCTTCTATATAGCCAATTTTCCGGGAGAAGAACTACTATCGGAAAAAGCTGCTATACAACATTGTCAAAATTTGACAATATTTATTGATGATAGAAAAAAAATATAAACAAAATACATCTAATGTCCTGGATTGAACATCACAATATCATTTTTTACGAAAATGTATCATTGAAATACTCAAAACACTGCAATCAATTTATCAACAGTCTCATTTGAGTGCTTTAATTTTATTTGCACCCCTGCGATATGAAATTCATGATTTTAAGAACTTTAATGAACCATTCATGAAGTTTCCTGATGTATTTATGACTGGTTCATAACTGGTTCATGAATTTTATTCATGAATATATTCTTAAAATGCAATTCATGAACAAATTATGAATATACAAGAGTACAAGAAATACCTGGTATTCCATGGTTATATATATTGAACATTCATGAATTTTCATGAAGTTCTAATTTGCGAAATTTATAATTAATTTCAAATACTTATATAGATAACATAGTTTACTTTAGTATTCAGAACATTATATGTTTTAAACAATTTTATACATCTTAAAATATTAATTTTAAAACACAGTCTTCAATAACATTCATGAATATTCAAACACCTATATAAATGTTGCATCTTTTATTTTGAAAAAGAAAGATGTGATATACCATAGTTTCATTATTTATTTAATTCTAAGAAACATGTTAATTCATTGACAACAACTAAGCTCTCAGACATCATGATCAAATGGTCATTACTAAATCCTAAATTTGACACTTAATTTCTTCATTGTTCAATTTATATTTAAAAAATGACAAATTATCAGTGAATAATCAGTCTTTGCATATGATACATTATGACTGTTTTATGTCGTTAAAAATCTTGTAAACTAAACGGAAAAGGTGAAATATTTTTAAATTTGCATATTTCTTGGGGAAAAAATATTTAGTATACTATACATTGATTTCCAACTTCTTTGAAGTATATCAAGTGTATAAAAGACGTGTGTCCAACCAAATGAAAGAGTCTCAGAATATACAGTCAGCAAGTTGTTTCGATTCTATAACGTCACTTCCGCCCAGTGATTACGCATTTTGAATGAAAGCAGACGGATCTTCAACATGAGCGATGGCATAATTAAGCAAGGAACATGCAAGAAAATAATGCAGCAGATGTAGTTCAAAGTAACGGTATTAAAGGTAATATAGTATGTATATATCGAAATAAACTTTTATGTAAAGGAGTCAAAACGCAAGATTCAGTTTTGTTCGGCTTTTTTTTGAAACATTTCAAAATGGCGGTTCTTAATTTGTAGTGAAATTCTTTTTGACTAACTTATAAGTTTTAATTACATAATTGATAATAAATAACAAGTTTGATATGCCAAAAGCGGTGCAGTTACACGATAAAGTTATACATAATGCTGATATCATTTGAGTTAATATATGCAAACTTTTTTTACTCTAGAAATATGAGTAAACCAGAATATTAGACAGCCCTAAAGATAGTGATCATGGAACTTAAATTTTAGTTAGTAATAAATAAATGTTCTTGCAAATAATTGAAAATTTGTAATAAAATGGCCAGTATTATTTACAAATTTAAAAACAGTTATATATCTGTGTTCTTTTTTTGAGATATCAATTTTTCTAGAGTAAGCACTCTCATTCTCAAGCTCTAGTGCAATTTCAGCATTATCTTACTTGATAAAAATATTTGAAATAAAAATTAAATGAGATGATTGAATGATTAGTTGATGTTCCAAATGTTGTAAACGACATGTCATAATTATACTGCTTTTTTGTCATATTATTTTTGTACAGTACAGAGGTACGACTCTTTTGCCACCGAAGGGGCTATACGTGAAGCCTGAAGAATTGCCACCAAGAAGTATTGCCTCCAAGACACTCTGAGTTTGTAGAAAATAATAATTTAAAGGATGGAGCACTTTGCTTCCAGGCAGTAAATGCACTTTGAAATATATGGCATACAAGTGAAATCAACATGAACAAAGGCAAGGAAAATGCAACAAAGCAAGATTTCATAAAGAACATATCGATAGTTATCAACTAGTTGTATGATCTGATGTCGTTTATCTTTCAAATCATCGCAAATTGGAATGTCAATACTAATATTGTAACATTCCTATAAGGCTCATGAATTAGTATTGATATCGTTTCCTGTAGTTTTGCAAACTTTACTAGACTTGCTGATTTTTTAAAGTGATAGTCAGTACATAAGAATTATGTGATACTTAAGATATTGTCTCATTATTCTTCAATTTTAAAAATAAAGTATTTTATAGTAATTTTTACAAGAAATTTTACCTTTTTGTATACAAAATGTAGTAGGTAAGAATTTTCATGAATAGTTCATAAATTTTATTTATGAATTATTTATGAATAAATTTCATAATCTTATCCATGAACAGTTCATGAAGATTCATTTAACTTATTCATGAACAGTTCATGAAGTTCCTATGAACTTATTAATGGACATTCATCAAATGATGAAGCTTCATGGATATAACTGTTCATGAATTATTCATGAAAAAGTATGTTCATGAATATTCATCAACATTTTCTCATGAACAAATATTCATGACTTCAAAATGTCCAATTCAATGTAATAAGTTCATGGGATCCTCATGAACTATTCATAAAAATTTCATGAATAAAATTCACGAATTATTAAATGGAAAATCATGAATTTTTCATGATCATCTCGCAGAGGCTGAATGCAATATCGCATTTCACCTACGCGCATTGATGAAGTTTTCCGGTCAATTTTTCCTTTGATACGTCGATCAACAGAAACATTATTAAATTCACTATTGATAATGACGCAATTACGTTACCTATTGATAACGTAAACAAAAATTCTAAGACAACAAATGTATATTGAAGGAAACAATTATACAATCAAGTTATATAGAGTTAAATTTATGGTAAAATAAAAAAAATAAGATGAAACAGTCTATATCAAACTATTTAACGAAGGTTTTAGAGACTTTATGAAATGTTTTTCTTTTTCCCTTCGTTTAATTGGATTGTCCGTATAGATTATAAGACGGAAAAACTGAAAATTGTCCGTGGCCACACATGTCAAGATGTTCACTAGAATTAATTTTTCTGTTTACTCGGGTTGATTGACGTGTTGATTGTGTATACGAATACGGGTTCGTAGATTTGTTCCAGTTTCTCCTATATAAAATTCGTTGCATCTGCTACACGTAATGTTGTATATAACATTTTAGAGGCCCAAGACTACCGCCATATTAGTTGTCAAATTTCTATTGTTTTGCTCATCGCTACACACTATCTATATATGGCCGAGAGCACTATTCATGCTTCACCGCATTCAGGAATTTCATGCACCCAAACACGTTAATCCGGACAAAAAGACCAGTAGAAACGGGTTTTGAACAAAAATAATATGACAACCAATGCACTGACAAGATAAATCCACTAAACGACAAGACAAGACAAACTAAATTCCAGGCGCAGATACATCGGAAATCCCTCGATAATTGTAAACCGTATTCCTGTTTATGTTATAACATTGAACATGCGCAAACCACACACTGTGGCAGATCGAGCAATGCAGACGTTATGCAATCTTCAGGCTGCACACCAGTATTAATTTTTACTATATATTCTGACCAAAATTACGCAACTTTAGACACATGTAGTGAGTTTAAAACAAACTTCTGGGATAATCCCTCTTTACAACTTTTAAAACAATTGTTCCTACCCAATCTAGCCGCAAACAAAAACACACAGCCATCCACAAAGGCACGAGAGTTAGTTTACATCAAAGTTACACATGTGCTTGAAAATCATGTCCGAGCCCTTTCACCCGCCTGCCAAAACAACTGGCATAAAAAATTCAAGTGACCTCGTATTTTTACAAAGATGGGAACATCATGCATTGTACACGTTGTTTTTTCAATAAATATATTTCGTATTTCATTGTTGTTTTCTTTATTCTTTATTACAACATTTTACTACAATGTTTAGTTCATCAGAGACCTGTCGCCGAGTTCATGCATTTA
Organism: Magallana angulata; assembly: GCF_025612915.1. NCBI lineage: Eukaryota > Metazoa > Mollusca > Bivalvia > Ostreida > Ostreidae > Magallana > Magallana angulata. The sequence continues at coordinate 23,716,065 of NC_069112.1, forward strand.
GAAGTCCGTGCAACCTGAATGCCTCGATCGGAAAGACCGTAACTTTCTCAACCGGTATATATACCCAAATGGCAGTAGAGAAGCGATCTAAACTAATATGGCGACCAAATGTATGTATTCATGTGAGCTTTAATATATTGGCAAGTTACAAAGCGGGGATCGTTACACTTGTTGACTGAATAAGAAAAGAATACTTGCAAAGTATCCTTCGGAGATTCTTGGATTGTCTTTTACTGTTGACGAAGTTGTATTTTTTTAGCACTTCCGACATTTTTTTATCAGTTTGTAGAATGTTGTTAAGTTGACGTACGATAGGAGTTATGTTAAAATTATTCTAATTGTGTGTAGTTACGAGTGGTAATATCTTTATATATAATATATCTTTATTTGATTCCAAATTAATCTTTTTATATATATATATATATATATATATATATATATATATATATATATATATATATATATATATATATATATATATATATATATATAGGTAAATCCAGAAAAAATTCACAGTGGTCGGATAAGATATAGAAAACTTAAATGAATAAAAACACAAAGTCCGAGTAAAACATAAGCGCTTTCATTGTCATCTTCAGATGTTTTACAACTGTAATATATATATATATATATATATATATATATATATATATATATATATATATATATATATATATATATATATATATATATATATATATATATATATATATAGTTTTTTTACACAGAAATATTTAACGTATATTTTTTTTTTAATTTAAATATTTCTTTAGCAGAGAAGTATTTCTAAATATATCTTTAGCAGAGAGGTTTATACATGAATGCGTGATATTCCATCATCCGTAGGAATTAAGGTGTAGATGTTCGACATTATTTAACTTCACAATAATTTAATTCTGGTTGTAACGCGGCATTTGATTGGATAGAAAAATTTAGTTAAATTTGTATAACCTGGTTTGCACGTCACAAGACACGTCACAATGCACCAACGTACTAATTCACTTGACGTTACGTTTGAATTTTGAACAGATTTATATCATTTTTAAAAGTAAAACGGACTCAATTTGTACAGCAAAGTCCAGAAAATTAAATTATAAGGAATGAACTCAATATCTACCAAAGTTATACTCGTATAACCTGGGTTGGAGCAATTTACGCTTTTTTATAATCCGCTTCGCGGATTATAAAGCGTAAATTGCCCCAACCCAGGTTATACGAGTATAACTTGGGTAGACATTGAGTTCATTTCTTAAATAATTTGCAAGTCGTTTATATCTGATATGGTAGCAAAACTGTCACATTGTGCGTTCATAGGTAACTTGGCTTGACTGATTGCCTATTATGACGTCATCTTGTTTTGGAGTCGCTGAGATTAACTAAAGTCACCATTTACGAAACAACAATTCAGGGGCAATTATTGAAATAGAGGGGATATTTTCTAGAGAATATTCGTAGGCGGTCAAAATTACAAAAAAAATTCAGACGAGGATATATTACAAGTATTGACTAGTCATCTACATAGAGTTGTATTCAAGAAATAAACAACAATTCAAAAGTTCACCGGGATATGGAGTTGGTCGGTCACGAGATCAAATTCTGTGAAGCCCGAAGGGCTTCTTGGTAGATTATATGGAAATATGCGTTGCTCAAAATGCTTTGATGTGGATGTAGGAGAGTGGGTTTCGTTGGTCTTGTTGTGATATCCCTGTCTGCAGGATAATTAACGCCCATTCAAAAATACCCAGAAAAAGAACAAACAAAGAAAATCAAACACACATCTCTGTTAACGCTTTCATTTTTGTGGTTTTATTTTATGTAGTTTTTTGCCAAGATCTGGTAATAAGATATAAAAGGGAGGGGTTTTTTTTTTTTGGGGGGGGGGGGGAGAGGGGGTGAATTGTTTTACTGTTTTAAAAACCGCTTTAACACAGATATTTATAATATTGAAAAATGTGCAGCATACAATATTGTCAAACAAAGAATAAGGGAGTGGAGAGCATATATCATTACAATTTGGAGAACATATTTCGATAAATCATATTTTTCATAAAGCAACATAAATAAACGTATGTTTTGAATATTTGCATATCAACCGTTTAAAAAAAACACACATACAAAATAAAAAAAAATAAATTTAGTTAAATATTTCCTGAAACCATACATTATATCAAAAAATATAGATTTATATGCAAATGTTTTATCTTTACAGTCTCGTTGGGGATATAACTATCCTGAAGTTCCAGGTTCCTGGGTATGTCAAATCAGTAACTAAATGGGTTAAACCTAGTATGACAAAAAAACTGTTCTTTTTATTCATTTCATTTATGAGGTTGAATTATTAATATTTTTATGATGAAAAAATACTTTGAGGCTGATGATCGAAAAACCTTCCCAATGTGGCAATGACATTTGCATTTCTTGCATGTCAGCTGATTAAGGCTTTAAATAAGAAGAAAAAATCAGATGTATGTATGCAATAACAAAATTGATACCATCTTCATTGCTATTCTATAGAGAATCGTTCAGAGAAATCCAGAGAAAAACAGAAAGAAAGGTATCATACATAACTTTATTAAGATATTCTGGTAACGAACACCAGCATGGAAAGAAAGTTCAACTTGTCTTCCTTTATTTTTATTTTCCTTTTATTTACTTTTGTTTGCAAAACAATTGTCTTTTTTTCATCAAAAGTTATTCAATACTAGATCTAGATTTAGTTTACATTAAGGGGTCTTAATTGTTTTGCATGAATTACATATGAATTTCAAGGATATTCTTTTCAGGAAAGAGTGTGCCTTTACCGAGAAAATAATTTCAGCAGAGGGTCCTCAAAAACAGCTAATTCGGACTAACAGGTTTGCTCTTTTGGCAGATAACATTTCTTTTCCAATAAAAAAATATAAGTCTCTACAATATGTTATCTTTTTTGTAGAATCAATCATCTCTACTTAGGAGCGTGGTGGAAATCTAAGAACCTTACATTTTACCGTGTAATTTGATCGGTTTATTAAATATTTTCTTTTCTTAAAAGAAATATTTCTGTGAAAAAATAGGTACATTTTTAAACGAAACAAAAGCTTCTCATAACAGTAAAAAACGCATTTTGTTATTTCACCCCACCCATACAAAATACCAGTTCTACTCCCTCCAACCCGCCTGCAGTTGTCGTGGTCGTGGGTATGACTATTTTACACTTTTCACATTCTTTAAAATTAAGTAAGTTCGCTTTCAAAAATGCTTTGCAAATGAAAATTAATTTTCCAATCGATGAACAAAAATACAGGATGAATAAAACCAATCAAATGGAATTCGATAGAACAGTGGATTCCTTTGTTTTCACGTTCTTGATGCTTGGGATTTGCTTTTGTGTTACATTATAAGATTCTTTTTTCCTTCAGACATTTTTATTTTTGCAAACAAATTTCTTCTGTCGATGTGAAGGTTATTTGTTTATATTAAAAATCAATTGACATAATATTGCCCAAAGGATATATTTATAATTAATGCTTATTTTAAAAGAGTATTTAGGAATTTCTTCTATGCTACATTTATATAATATATTTTTTAATATAAGCACTAGGCTTAACATACAACAGTTACTATGCGATTTGCAAGGGTCGTAATTCTATGTGTACCGCCTTGCAAATTAGTCACCTAGATATTGTAATTAGTCACTTTTTTATGTTAATCGGTATTTGATGGGTGAACCTCGTCCATTTAATGTGCATACATGTTGATAACACACATAGCCCATAACGTTTGAATAATACGAAAACTATACCATATCATAATTTCTTGTTCATCGGTTCAAGTGCATATAATTTCAATGTTAAATTACTGTGATTCAATTCAGATTTCTTATTCAAATTCTAAATCAAAGATGACTAAAAATAATCTGATGTTTCTAATTAAAAAAAAATAAATAAAAAGATAAGAAAAAATTATAAAAAAAATTCTAGATTTATATTTTGATATGATATGTTTGATACTTTTATAATTTTTTTTTTCATTTTTTTGAATATATGAGTTTATTAGCTTTACCAAAAGCTGTATCGATTTATACCAATTACAGTAAAACTCGATTATAACGAAGTTCCAGGGACCAATGGAATTACTTCGTTATATCCGTAATTCGTTATATCCGTATAACGAATTCGTAATAATATTCATAGCAAATTCACTATATACTTGTTTCTTTCACTTTCACCGACTCAGTATCTTTTGCTAGTTGATGCATAAATTAAAACTACATTACTTAGATACCTTGAATAATCGGACTGTGAATTAAAAGAATATATGAAAATAAGTTCTTTCAAACTATTTTTTAAATGGTAGTGCACACTTTTATAAACTGTAAAGAAATTCGTTATAAAGGTGTTAAATTTCGATATTATTCACCTCTACGGGATTCAAAATCAGTTCGCTATATCCGTAAATTCGTTATATCCGAATTCGTTATAACTGTAAAATTTTGCAAAGATTTGATAAGCTTTTTACCGGGGACTCAAAATAACCTTCGCTATATCCGTGTTCGTATTAAACGAGTTTTACTGTATATTGCACTTTTTTTTTTAATTTGAACTGTAATTCATTACCTTGTCGTGTTTAGTTAAAAAATTCTTTTGTTTTTTGTTTTTGTTTTAAGTCCTTTATTTTATAAAATTAACAGTATATGAAAGTATGAAAAATACACTGCTCGTATTGGCGGGTTACGTGATTTTTCTGCAATGATCGCTATCTTCATAAACCACATGAATCATCAAGTGAATCATTTTATTGTTTATATTTGCATCTTTTGTTTAGCTATTTAATAAATAAAAGAAATAGTCATATCGTCTTGTATGGAAATTTGAGTCTGACATCTTCATTATTATTTCGTGCAGATTTTTAAGATGCTAAAGGTATCGACCGATCGATTTACTGGTTAGAGCTTGATTGTTAAGATTTTTTATATGTCAGTTTCCAAACAGATGTCAACTGAACTAATTTTAACAATATTTTTTTTAAAGAAATAGAGGGAATCATACTAAAAGTATGTAAATATATCAGGGTTGGCAAAAAAGCGGGAAATACCCAGGACGGTGGAAAATACTGGTAATTCCCGGGAATTACTGGTATTTCCAAGGAAATACTGTGAAAAAAGTACAACTACATATTATAGCACTTCATACTTAGTCTTAATCAAATCTGTTGGGATGTAGACAATAGTACACATTGTCAGCAATGAAATTTTATAATTGTCTTTGATTTTAACAAGTTTTAACTGGCATGTAATGCATTGGTTATCTTCTTATGAATATTCCAAACATGGTTCATTCAAACACCATCGTTTTTTGTTTTGTTTTGGTTTTGTTTTGTTTTGTTTTTGTTTTTTGTTTTTTTTTTTGGGGGGGGGGGGGTTAAGACTTTTGTCAGATATAGGTATATTTATACACTTATCATAAACGTGGAATTAAAAGTTTAATTTTCTGGTTATTTGGTGCATGTGAAAAAGGGTCATGGAAATTATGAAAACTAAAGTGTGATTTGTGTCACTACCACAGTATGCAACACACCTGAGAATCCAATCAACCCCACTCGCAGTATATATCTCCCCAAAACAGGATCACAAAACTGTCAAGACTCAATTATTTATCAAAAATAAAAAAAATAAAAACATGTGTGATTATCAAATTGTTACTTTTAACACCTACAGTAATTATAATAATGTATTTGGTGCTTTGAATTATCAATCTGTAAAACACTAAACTTGGGGTTTAAAAAGCTGGACAAACATTTGTACTCTAGCAGCTATAGAAGTCTTTGGAAATAAGTGATCTGGTGAATATAAGATTCATACACTGACAGTGAAATGGCAAAGTATGCTAAATTGTGTTTTGATGCTTATTGTTAATATCTTATATCCTAAACATACAAATTAAAGAAATAAAGACTATTAATTTGTATTTACCAGTATTTTCCAGAATAGTAAAAATCAATAGTATTTACCAGGACGGGAAATACCGGTATTTACCACTGGTAACTCTCAGCACTGGTATTTCCAGGCCAACCCTGAAATATATATTATAATATATATTCCAGCTTAATATTTTCCAATACGGAATTCAGTAAAATACATACAATTTATAGTTAAAGCGGGTTCATCCATAGGAAAACCATTTTCCGAATTTTAATATGTTCTACTCACCCGTCGGGATACTATCACTTCAAATTTCAAGCCTTTAATACTAACAAGTTTCAAAAAGTGAAGTCTGCGATCTAAACCATCGAATTCAATGCAATTATTTATTGTGTTGATTAGTTAAATAATGGGAATTGTTGAATATGTTCATATATTACAATTTAACAGAACATATTAACAATTACAAAAAAAAAACGTTTTCAGGTAGTTGTTGGTAATATAATTATAAATTTGATAATAATAATGCAAAACAAATTGATGCAATAAAGACATTTGCCATGCAAGGATAATACATGTAAATGTATTGTTTATCCGAAAAAATAACAATAAATATTAGCCATTAACATGATGATTAAAACGGCATAATTTACTTTAAAAAATGTGAGCAAATTATATGTGAAACAATATACATTTATTTGCTTTTGATTGTTGTTGATACTGAACATGTTTTATATTTGTGTTAGCTTGCTGAAAAAAATTGAGCTTGATCTTAGGTTTTGATATTATTTGCAAATTTTTGTTTGGAGTTTTTACACAATTTAAATACAAAACAAGTATGCATATAAATTTGATGTCATTCGGTCGTTTCACAATGTATAGGCAAAAAATGAATGAAAAAGGGGTATGTCTTTAGGGAATATTACAGTTAATATAAAAGAAAGTTCATGCTTGCATCATTCGATTCTTTAACATTTGAGCATAAACAATGATATTTTTTTAAGCAAGCAATTATGTGTATTTTGTGTTTTTATTTCTATATCTGTGAAATTATGCGATATTAAATGGTGTTGTGATGGTTTTTTATTCATTTGTTTTTATATAAATAAGACACAATTAAAAAAATATGAATTTTTGAATGAATATAGAATGAAATCTACTTATGTTATATCTTTTTCTTATACTTATATTTAGATTCATAACATATAGCTGTTAAGATAAGTTCAAACATCTATTGTCCAGCAATTCATTTGACTAATTCATTATGTGAAGATATCTGATTCATAGACTAGGGTCGGTAGAGTTAACATTTTTGCCTCTTGATTTTTTAAATACAAATAATTACGCACGTTTATCTAATTCTTCTGTTCCCATAGCAGCTGGTATATTTTAAAGAACAAAGTACATTTTCAGTCATATTTTGCCCTGTTTTAAAGTGATTTTTGAAAATATCACCAAAAATGGAAATGAAACATTTATTTACACAAAAGTGTCCATAAACTAAGAATCTATAAATAGTTACCGGCTTAGACTTCCACAAGGGTAACGTCACAAAACGTGCATTTTCCCATAATTTTCATAAAACTGAGCAGAAGACACCAATTCCTCGGTAGTTTTTTCAATGGAAAGCTATGTCCGCAGTCATCGCCCACAATGAAACTCACATTGTAACTTTTATCATGTTAAAACACTAAAATATGTTAATTTTGTTGCGGGCGATGGCTGCGGACACATTTTCCTCTTCAAAAACCTATGAGAAAATGTGCTATTTTCACTATCTTTTACTAAATCTTAGAAATGTGCCATAATTTTTTTGAAACAACATAAAAGTGTTTAAATTTGGCATTTAATATACACACGTGTTCAAGATGGTACATGTACATATGTTTTTTATGAGATTTAAACAACTTTTGATTTCTAAGGCAAATTTGAAAAGAAACTGTAGCTTCTTCTTTAAAATCTAGTTAGGTTAAGAAATACCTTAAATGTAATACAAGATCAGGAAAAAAATACATTTTTGTAGAAGACTAGTCATTATCCTCACTTTCTTGGAATACCAATGAACTATAAATTTACCTCTAAAAATGATCTAAAACATAAACAAATCAAAACTTTAATTGGTCTAATGTCTACCTATTCTTAAGATATGCATATATTATTTAGTGAAAAAAACAATTTGGGCCGATTATAGAAAAACATATGATATTAATCAAATTATCTTTCAAGTCGGTTTACATAGAAGCGGGGTTGCAATAATCTCCCGCTAGTAAAAAAAACCTTTATGCTTCATTAAAAAAGGTCCATTACTCGCCTATTATAAAAAATGTTTTAGCGAGCGAAGCGAGCTCTACCAGCAAGGCGTGTGTGAATAGAAAATTCGAACAAGTTGCACATTGATTCAACGGATTCTTTACTCAGACCATACTGCCTTTTTTTATTGGACCAGCAGTTCCCTGTTAATATGGTTTCCCATTTCACACTCTCACGAGAACAAGATAAAAAACCATGTACGTGCATTGTAAATATACTGCTGACACAACGTAATTCCATTACATAAGACTAACGGAGTTATCGTCCTTTCGAGTGACGTCACAATGGATTTCTTACACATTGATCCGACAGAATTTTTCGGCGTCAGTAAATCCATTTTCCTAATATGATCAGCAATTTTTTTTATACGTACAGAGTGTAGATTTAAAAAAAAAATATATTTTTTAAACAGCTTGCGTTTGGGGGGTGGGGCTCTGTATGATAAGTCATTTTTATATGTAAGTTTAAGAAAAATGTCTGCTGCAAGAAAAGAGGAAATCAACTGCAATGAACATTATGTTAAAATCTTTATTATTCTACAATATTGTATCTGAGATAAATTCTATGTAAATAAAACAATATTATAAAGTATGAATAATGAACATTTATTGGAAAAAATAGGTATGTTTATTTTATTTTGCATTCAAATTCATTTACGTAACGTTGCTTCTTTTATCGTTTTTGATATATCTCTTTTACATTATGCGATGAATAGTATACTCATTGGCAGCAGAAAACTTTAAAAACACACTTTTAGTATAAATCTGAGTATATATGATGATCATAAATTTTAAATTTCTCTCTCTCTCTCTTTCTCTCTCTCTCTTTCTCTCTCTCTCAATCGCACTGTAGTATCTCTATTTAATTATTCATTATGTTTTGAATAAACTATCTAACTTAATTCAATCAATCAATAAAAAATAATAGAATATTTATTTTTGTTTGATACACTGTAAGGACATTTAAGAATGTTATTTTTTTAATATATGTATGTTGTGTTTATCAAAGTGTTAAATATAATTCATTACTCTGTTATTGATAATATTCAATATCATAAGCAGGCGATATAGTATGGAAGTAAACGAAATGAATTTAAAGTTGCTTATGCACTTGTCAAAGCAGAAGCCTGAATATGAATGATGACGGACTCAACAGGCACGTAGCATCAGAGGGGGGCACTTTTTCTCGCAGCAACATATTTTTTAATATAGACATATAAAAATTGAATTATCATGGAGTTGCCCCCCCCCCCTTTTTGGGAGTATGTAAAAAGTTGATATGAAAATAAGGAAATGAGGAGTGAAATTGAAGTTAAATAGAATGCCAGCCCTCCCCCATAATAATGCATTGACCAAATTATTTGATGTTAGTATTCTCCTGGCTTTAAAAAAGTGCGTAAAATTTGATAATTTCATCGCGACCGAATAACACAGCGAGGCGAGATGTACGTCCACACAGGTGAGACCTCTACAGCAAAGTACTTTGAACTGTTTAGAG